>NC_092518.1:130170471-130478163 GCF_047511675.1 Marmota flaviventris
AAATGCATTTTATGGGTCCATGCATCTGAATGAGAATTGAGTTAACTGGCAACTCTGATATTTACAGCTGTGGACCCTCTGATAGGTGCTGGGGCACAGGAGCCTCTTCCCTCATTGCTATGGTTCTCTCACCAGATGGTGATTGTTAGTCAGCCCTGAGGCCCAAGTATGTGTGTTTGGAAGGTATTTCATTTTCTGGTTCTTTCTGTTGGGTGTGGGGACACAGGGCTCAGGGCTGTCACTAATGCTGTGGATCAATGAACATAATGCCCACTCCCCTCCTTTGGGGCCCATTTGTAGTGGTCTTTTCTAAACACTTGGTAACTATTTGCAACTATGAGGCTTGTGAATGTAGACTCTCAGTGGGTGATTTGTGGTACTGAATCCTCCACCATGGATCCAGCAGATCCAGAAGTTTTCCCATCACAATGACAGGAGAAGGATATCAGGTGGCCCATCTTCACCTAGGCTCCTGCAGAGGCTGTAGTAAGTACTGAGGTGGGGTTAGCCCTCCTCAGGGGTGATAATCTCTTGGGTTATCTCCACCCTACTTCTCTTCTTCTAGGCAAGAGAAGGGGGCTTTCCTACTAAACAGATTGCTGAGACAACTGGTTTGAAAGGCATTCCTTTTTTATTTGTTACTATTGGTAAGTGGAGAAAAGCCGTATTGGTTTAATATCTTCTAGGGAGGTTGGCTAGCTGTGGATTCTACAAACTGGCTTCCCTGTCTGGCACATTTTTCTGCCAACAATTTGGGTTAAATTGTGCAATTTCCTTCACTGTATTTTCTGCTCCTGTCCTATTTTAACTTGGTCTGCATTTCTTTCCAATATTGTTAAGGAAATAAGCTTATGGGCTTTTCCTTTCCTCTATGTTACCCACCTCCATGACTCTACCCTAGGTGAGGTTTAGGATCAAGAATTCCGTCCTTGTTTTCTGTCCCAGTAACCAAATTCCAAGTCCATCCAAGTCTCTCTAAGTTTCAAGCTGTCTAATATTGAGTTTTAGAGTATTTATGTTGTTGTCCTCCTCTATGGTCAGCTGTTCTTTCACTGCTTTATTTCTGGGCTATGGAGGAGTCAAGAATTGCTGCCTAGATGTGTCCTACAATCTTTGGTCCGCTCCATTATATATTTTTATTTTTAATTAGCACAATAATTTTACATATTTGTGGGGTACAGTGTGACATTTTAATACATGTATACAATATGTAATGATCAGATCAGGGTAACTAGCATACTTATCACCTCATACATTAATCATTTCTTTGTGTTGTGAACATTTATAATTCTCCCTAGTATTTATTTTGAAATATGTAATTAACTATTATTAACCATAATTGTCTTACTGTGCTATAGAACATTAGAAATTATTATCCCAATCTAAATGCATCTCTGACCCCATTTATTATCTTCTCTCCATTCTCCTTCTCCTATACTATTTCTTTAACTATTTTAAATATCACTTGGTATTAATTTCTACATATTATATAATCTGCTTATCCTCCTATTACTTGATTCATTGTTTTAAATGTTTGTTGACTTCCTGTGATTGTAAATGAAAATCTAGCTGTCTTATATCCTCTATAAGTCATATTTGGCTGGCTTATGCACATAACAAGCCATTCCTAATTCCCAGTGGCTTTACATAACAAAAGTTTACTTCTTATGTCATACATTCAACATAGTTGAGCATAGAGCTTCTGTCTCATCTTGGTCACTGAGAGACCCAGGCTGATGGAGGCTCCATCTCAACATCTTGTTCTGTGATCTTTGAAGCAAATAATGGCAAGATTATACACTGGCTCTCAAACTTCTGCCTAGATATGACACAAGTCATTTTCACTGGCATTTTATTCATCAAAGCAAGTTACATTGCTACACTTAATCATAAAAGAGGTTGGGAGTATAATCCTACCATGTGCCTGGAAGCAGATACAATGAAATATTTGTGACAGCCCTGATGACTGCACAGATTCTCTTAATTTTCCTTCCCCATGGCCCCAATATACATAAACCATACATTTTTTCAAAATCAGTATTTAATGTTCATATTTTTATAGCTCTGCAAAAAATGTACACAGGTAAGCCAAGCAATGTATTATACTTGCATTTCCTTTTTTCAATATTATGTTTTCCCCAGAGTCAATCATTGCCTAGTTTTTACTTGTCTAGTTTTCTTTGTATTTATTCCTTATTTTCTCTATAACATCCATTAGGTTTAACATCTAGTCCACAGTATTATTTTCTAAATACTCCAATATATCTGATAACCTATCACTTTTATTTTTTTTTCTGTAGTCTTCCAGTTTCCTGTTTCAGTATTGATTTATTTGTTCTCTAGATCTATTGGACAAGAATCATCCTGAGACCTCCCTTTGTCAGTTCCTATATTAGGGCCCTCATTTTCTGTGTCCAATTTTTTCCTTTTTTTAAAAAAAAACTTGTTATCTTTTCTTGTTTTGCTAGAGCAAATGCTCTAACAACTTCCTAACTAAAACTAAATTTATTAAATAAAACTGTTATGGTTTATATATGTGATGTCCAGGAAAACCTCATTTGAGAGACAATAAAAGACAGTTTTGAGTTGAAATGATAGGAATATGAAAGTCTTAACGTAATCAGTGCATTAATCCCCTCAAATGCATTAACTGGGTGGTAACTGTAGGCAGAGAAAATGTGGCTGGAGGAAGTAGGTCACTGAAGGCCTGCCTTTAGGACCTTTTGTCCTTGGTGAGCAGAGCTTTCTTGGCTTCCTGATGACATATCCTGAGCTCTTTCCTCCACCACACTCAACTGCCACAATGTTTTGCATCATGTTGGGCCCAGGGCAAATGAACCAGCCATCTATGGAATGAGACCTCTGAAACCATGAACATCAAATAAACTTTGACTTCTCTAAAATTATTCTTGTTAGGTCTTTTGGTTATGGCACTGAAAAAGCTAACTAAAATAGGAACTATTCCGATTAGGTATACAGCAATGTTTCTTTCTTACACATATACCATGTCTTTCATTGGCCAGCTATAACTCTACACATGTCTGCTTTATTGTGGGACCTAGGTTAAAGGAGCAACCCCTCTTAGGAAAAAGCAATATCATGACAGAGGAAAAGGAATACTGGCAAAGCCAGTGATGGATCTCAAACACGCTGTTCACAAGTGGTCCACATTACTTCTGTTCGTATTTCATTGGCAAAATCAAGTCCATGATCAAGCCTGATATCAATTATTGTGGAATAATGATCCTTATATAGATAAAATAATATAACTTATTGGAGAAAAAAGATAGTTTATTGCATAAAATATTATAGAGTGACTTTTTCAAGAATTTTGGAAACACTGCTTCACTGATTCCTAGTTTTCCATTGTTCAAAAGTCTCATGTCACTCTGACTCATGTTCCTTTCTAGAAGGTTTTTTTTCTTTACTTTGAAACCTTTTAGGATCTTCTTATATACCACTATTCAAACATTTAATGATGGCATGATTTGGTATAGAAATTTATGCATTTATTTCACTGATCCTTCTTTGTGACCTTTAGAAGTAGAGGTTTATGTTATTTTCTGAGACATTTTTTATAGTATTACTTTGATAATTTTTCCTTTTTTTTCTTTCTATAATTTTAGTATTTGGATTTACTTCTTATGTCATACATTCAACATAGTTGAACATAGAGCTTTTGTCTTATCTTGGTCACTGAGAGACCCAGGCTGATGGAGGCTCCATCTCAACATCTTGTTCTGTGATCTTTGAAGCAAATAATGGTAAGATTATAAGTAGACCTCCTTATTGTTTCTCTACTTTTCTTAAAATTTTCTCTTTTGATTTTTATGTTCTACTTTTAGAGACATTTCCTTGTTTTAATTTCCCTATTCCACTTGTTTTGCAATGTGAATATCATATTTTCAGTGCCCATCAATTCCCCTGTTTTCTGTCTCTTCATCTTCCATAGTGTCCTGTTCATTCATATGGATAGAAATTTTTCTCTTCTCTCTCTTAATAATTATAGCTTTTGTTTTTAGTCTTTTGTTCTTATCATCTGTTTTCTCTGGGTTCCATTTTCCAGTTTGTTTGTTTTAGCTGCTTTCATGTTGGAGACTCCCCTGAAATTTCTTATAGTCTTTGGATGTCTATTCATATTTAAGAAAGGAGCCCTCAAATGCTAAATGGAAGTATTAGATGTGAAGGCAGAGCTTGTCAACTAGTGGGCTTTGCTGTGGTATGATTGGGCAGCAACTTCCTTTTTGTTGGAGGACTTCCAAATGGTCAGTATATGGAGGACTTTCCCCTGGTGCCCATAACTTATTTAAGGATAGAATCCTCTAGTCTCTTTTTGATAGGGTAGGCTGGCTGTATTCCTGCCATTCTGTATGTGGAATTTCACTTAGTCCCTCTATATCCTGTCATTTGTCTCACCCTATCTCCTATTACACTTGATGTTCCTAGTGCCTTGAGTATGATCTATTATCTTCATAGGATACATCTCCTGTTTTCTGGTGGCAAGAGCTGTGGATAAACTAGTCACATGGCTAGGTGGATAGATGAGGTCAGGGAGACAGGGGACCCTGCAACTCCACATATAGATTTTAAATTTCTGCTTCCCTGAGTCTTTCCCCTAATTTCTGCATACCTGGCATTTCTAAGTCCTGTATCTTTCTAGAACTTTTTCAGGGCTACTTGGTTAACTTTTCATTGGCACCACTTTCTGTAGGAACTTATGTCATAACATTCTCTACTCTCCTAAATCAATATCCATTCCTCCAACAATTTCCCACCTTTAAAACATTTATGGGGGCTGGGTATTGGGGTTCAGTAGTAGAGCACTTGCCTGGCATGTGTGAGGCGCTGGGTTCGTTTCTCAGCACCACATACAAATAAGTAAAATAAAGGTCCATTGACAATTAAAAAAATAAAAAAAAAACCATTTATGAACAATTCTCATGTACAGAAATCTCCTTTCTAAGCTGGGCGTCATGGTACAAGCCTGTAATCCCAGTGGTTTGGGAGGCTAAGGCAGGAGGATCACAAATTCAAAGCCAGCCTCAGCAATGGCAGGGTGCTAAGTGACTCAGTGAGACCCTGTCTCTAAATAAAATACAAAATAGGGCTGGGGATGTGGCTCAGTGGTCGAGCACCCCTGAATTCAATACCTGGTACAAAAAAAAGCTTCCTTTCTTATTCTCTTAGTCTGTATGGACTTGTAATACTCTCCACACACAATGTTTATATTTGCATTGTTTTAATTCCTTTAATTGGCTGCAGGAGGAAGATATTTGCATGAGATCAATTTACTATGTTAAACCAAAAGCCAAACTGTGCAAGGGTTTTTAAAATGTAGTTTTCTAATTCATAGAGGGATAGGGAGTGGGAGAATGGGAGGAATAGACGAACTCTAGATAGGGCAGAGGGGTTGGAGGGGAAGGGAGGGGCCAGGGAATTAATATTGGTGGAATGTGATGATCATTATTATCCAAAGTACAGGTATGAAGACAAAAATTGGTGTGAATATACTGTGTATACAACCAGAGATATGAAAAATTGTGCTCTATATGTGTAATAAGAATTGTAATGCATTCTGCTGTCATATATAAAAAGATGTTAAGATAAATTAAATAACTGAACAGATAAAAATGTTGCTTCTGAATGGAACCATTCAATATTGTAATGCTGTCTGAAAGTATATGAGTTTAATGCAAGTAAACAAAGATAGAATTTAAACATCTGAAATGCAAAAAGGTTTGTAATCCTTAGATATGCTAAGATTTTATCAAGAGAATGAAAGTGTAAGAATAACCATGGGGTATTTGGAAATAAAGACTAATATGGAGAATACCCCCTAAGCAGAAAAAAAAAGATGTAGTTTTCATCTCATTTTAAACAGGCCTTAAAATCCTCTAAATAAAAATAACATTATACTGGATAGATGACATATTGTAAGTACCAAAGTTTAAAGACAAAACTTGAATATTAACATAAATTAAAATGTGTTTCACACTTATTCATACTGACCATGATCAATGAATAAATAAATGAATCAATGAATAAAAGGAAAGACACTCTAATGGATATTCTCAATTTACCATGCTAACTCTACTCTCTACCCTTCTCTACCCTGTTCTGGGCCCTTGGAAATAGGCTTTGCTAGACTACATCATCCAGGGTCCTTTGTCCTATGGCTTCTAGTTAAATTTTACTGTGAGAGATATCAGTGGGGGAAAGGGATGAATTGGAGAGATAAATTCAGGAGATGAGAGGAAAGAGAAATCTGAGTATTTATTTCTCTTGTTCCCTCTCTGCTGGGTCACATTTAGCAGTTGCTCTGTTCTTTTGTTTTATGAAACACTATTTGTTGGGTTCTCTCTCTCTGACAGTCACGACTTTTACCAGATTTTGGTACCCAATGATCTCCTTCCCAATTGAGGCCTAGGAACAGTAATGGCTTCTTCCTGCTACTGGTTCATGTCTTGTTGGTGCTTTTAACCCTGTACATACCTTTTATTACACATTTTGCACATTTTGAATGTTCCGTTTCCTGCCAGGACCCTGGTTGATAACAAATGCTATAGCAGAATTTTCGTATTATTATTCATGTATTTTTGGACAAAGTGCTTCACTTTATGGGAATCAGCTGCATATGTAAAGTATTGAGGTGGCAATGAGTAGTCTGATATCTAATCTGAGAACCCCTTCCAGTGTTGACATCATCTGTAGTTCTATATGATCAGCAGTGATCAGTAGCCAGTTCTAACTTTACTTTTGTTGTTTGGACTCTGTTGTAGATAATTTGAGTGGTGGCTGATCAGGAAACAATTTCTTTCTGCCTTGGGGAGACAGTTCTGATGGAGAGAAAAGCATAGACTTTGGAGTCAGAACAGGGTTCAAATTCAGGCTCAGCTACTTTTTATGTGACCTTGATTATATTACTCAAACCTTCTGTTTCACATTCTTCATCTTAAGATGAGGGTATGTGACAGACACTATTAGTAACCTATGTATTAGCTATTTCCTACTTTGTGAAAAAACATTGATTTCATTTAGATATGGAGATTACATTTAGTTGGATATTTTAATAGTTACTGGTGTTTACTAACATCTGGTTCTCTCCTTCTGGGACTTTGAAAGACTAACTTCCAAACTTCTTGTAGTGGATGGGGCCATGGATTAAGTCTGGCTACTAAACTGTGAGGACAAATGACTTGTGTCACTTCTGGGATGAAAGAAAGAAGAGCCAAGATGTAAGCTCCATGTGCTCCCTTACCTTTGACAGGGTAACTAACAGCAATCTCCGTGGTGGAGTCTCCATCAATTGTGAGTCCCTAAATGACTATATGAAACATAGACTCCCATCAACCTACATAAACATGTGGTAAGCCAATTGGGGTATAAGGTTAATTTGTCAGCTAATTCAGAGCTGAGAGTGTCCCTACATGTATAAAAGAATATCCTTCTGTCAGGGTTCTGTAATCAGACTTTGTAGATTTTATTCCTAGCTCTGTTATTTATGACATTACATGACCTTGGTCAAGTTATGTAACCTCCTTTTGCCCTGGTTTCCTCATCTTGGGCATAGGGTTAATAATATCTCCTCCCTATTGGAGTCAAAGTAAGAACTGAAGAAATAATATACAGGAATCACTTAGAACAAGGCCTGACATATACCAACTGCTATGTAGTGTTTTTTGTCAGGTAGAGTAACCAATATGGGGTCTGGCTCTCACACTGCTTTATTCATTTGGTGATATTGTAAGAGTTGGAATGATCCATGTCAAGTATTGGGCATGTATGATGAGGTCATTTTTATTTGGTACATATATTTTTTAAAGCAATTTACTTACTTATTTATTTATTTATTTTAATAACTTTATTTTATTTATTTTTATGTGGTGCTGAGGATCAAACCCAGGACCTCACACGTGCTAGGCAAGCTCTCTACCACTGAGCCATAACCCCAGCCCTGGTACATATATTTTTTACTTAATTATGGATATCCTTAGACTGATAAAAGCATTGCCTTCTCAGACTTCCCTAACAATATGGGAGACTGTTAAATTGTGTGGATTTTCAAGGATATTTCTGAATACAAAGTAAAGACACTGAAATGGCACCAAAAACTTCATTAAGCTGGGAAGGCACTAATCAGAAATGGTGATGCACATAAGTTTGAAAACAAAGCAACCCACATAGAAGCTATATTTGTAACAATAGCTTTGGATAATAAAGATGTGATTGTATTTTTTGTTTAGAGCCCTTAAACACTGTCTTTCCTGCTCTTCATTTCACATGAGGAAACTAGGCTCAGAGAAGGGAAGGGGCTTGTTTAGGATAACAGTAAATTAATAGCAAAATTACAGTCCACATTTCTTTTTTAAAAATTTTTATGAAGAAGATTTATTAACTGCTGAATGATTTCTTAAATACAGAAATAAAATATCCCATATAAAAGTAATGTTATAAATGTAACAGGAAAGAAAAGTATTTTAAGGATCATTAAAGTAGCAATGGACAGAATTAAACATTACTATGATGTTGTATGTTCTTATTTGAATTTTGAAATTATAAATTTAAAAATCTACTAGATGAGCTTTTGAATAGTGAAGCTATAAGGGATGTGATGAGAATCTTTCTGCGTGTTCACAATTGTGGCATTGGCTACTTTTAATAATCCACTGCAATTATTTATTATTGAAGGTAAATTATGTATTTTTGTCAAAGGTTATTTTACTTTTATTCAAGTGAAATAAGTCAATCTGAAAAAACCAAAGGCCAAATGTTTTCTCTGATATGCAAATGCTAATTCTCAATGAGGCGGGGGCACTAGGGAAGAATATATTTACTTTAGGTATAGAGGAGAGAGGGGATGGGTGGGGAGGGGGTATGGGGGTAGGAAGGATAGTAGAATGAATATGACATTATTACCTAATGTACATATATGACAGCATGACCAATGTGATTCTACAACATGTACAACCAGAAAAATGAGAAAAAAACCCATTTATGTATATCAAAGTACATAAATGCATTCTATTGTCATATATAACTAATTAAAACAAATTTTAAAAATTAAAAATATAGAATTATGCTATATAGATCTTTTTCTAGAAATTAAAAAAAAGCAAAATAAACTTTAACAAAAATATCGTCCATGTCTCTTTTTTAAATATATGCTTTTTAGTTGTAGTTAGACAAAATACCTTTATTTTATTTATTTATTTTTATGTTGTGCTGAGGATTGAACCCAGGGCCTTGCACACGCTAGGCGAGAACTCTACTACTGAGCCACAACTCCAGCCCCCAGTTCATGGTTTTTGACTCCACATTTACTGTCTCTTTATTTGTATAAAGATGCATTTATTTGTATATAGATGCATTTTGCATCTGTAAGAAGTACATTGTTGCCTTCCACTACTTGAATAAGAAGAAAATTGATTTCTTGTTTAAAAACTCTTAATGGCTTAGTGGAAATTCAAAGTTATGGAAGGAACCAGAAAATCCAGGTGATCAGTGTAAGGTGGCAAAAGTTAGGCTTGATGCATTAACATTTGTGCCATTTGGAAACCATCACTGAACAACCAAAGCACTGGACTTGATGAAAAAACTAAAATAATCTGCTTTTATGCACTGTCCTTTTATAGCTCACCATGTATTTGTGCTGGTTACCTCAAGTCTTGAATCCATCAAAAGTTATTTGATTTTCCTTTTTCTATTCATTGGCTACAAGGGTGTCCTGTCCATTCCACATTTTGGGTGGGCTGCCCAGAATTGTTACCAACTTTGCTTTTTAGCCAGCTAGAGGAAGGCAGAAATGAAAGAGGCCTGCCAGTGCGTTTCCTTTGTGTGAGTTTCCTTGGACACAAACACAGGAGCAGAGTTTCTATGTAGCAGCTGGTCTCCCCATTTTGGATTTTGCTGAGGCAGGTAGTTGAACTCTTTAAGGAAGTCTGGGTTTTCTCTGTCTCGGGAAATTGCTGATAACATCAGAGCCATAAGGAGGTGAATAAAATGGAAAAGAAAATTCATAAGGGTCATGCTAAGATTTAGATTTCCAACTCCACCCAATTCTTTCCCAGCTCTCCTTTCAGCTGCTACTTGCTTCCCAGGAAACAGAAAACAATAGGCTACTGATTGAATTTAGGTCTAAACATCAGGCAATTAAAGGTGAGGGAAGTAAAACATAGTGGCATTTAGAATACAAGTCCATGTATTAAAGGACATAATCTGTGTCCCCCATACTTTACAATATGGTCCTGGTTCTGAAGCCAAACTTGGAAGCCCATAGATTTTGGTAATTGTTCATTTGTTCAAAGTTTCTATCTGGCCTTTTTGGAGTTAATTTCTTCCAAGAAAGTGTAAAGATCTTACAGTGAAGAGAAGAAAAAGCATATCAATTTAAATTAGACTGGGTCCTTATCATGAAATCTGGAAAAATCTGAGATCTTAGGATAAAGGGACAGCCACTGGACAGCTGGAACTTATGGTAGGGAGAATAGTATAAAGATTTGGTTGTTTCTTTCTGACTCCCTCCAGGAGCACTTAAGTGAAGTGCTTTCTCTGTCAAGGTTCCCAGAGTAGGTTCCATATTATTTAGAAAATCCTACTAATATATCTGAATTTGTCTCACATATAACAACTGACACTTGTGTATCATCTTTTTCTTTCTTTGATACCTCTTTGTTCTATCTTTGTAGCATTCATTTCTTCAGTCAGAAAATTTGAACTCAAAATCAACTATGTGCCAGACTGGTACTGTTGGTGAAAGGGTGACTAAGGCAGTGTTCCACTTGCTTATTGTTCTTTAATAAACTAACCTCAAAACTTAGTGGCTCAATGCAACAACCATTTTATTCTATCCCATTATTCAAGCAGAGCTCTACTGGATGATTCATTTGATCACTTGGGAGTGTTCAGCTGGTTGCTGGGCTGGCCTGGAGTGTCTTTCACAGGACCCCTCATGTGTCTGGTGCTTTGGCAGGAAGGCTAGGCTCAGTTGTTCCTGTCAACCAGGATACCTACATGTGACTTCACTAGCTTGGTAGTCTCAAGATGGTTAGAGTTTTTTTAAAATATATTTTTATTTTAATTGACACTTAGTAATTGTATAAGTACTTGAGGTACAGTGTGACATTTCAATGCAAGTTTATAACGTATAATAAACGTACTAAGGTAATTGGCATATCTATCACTTCATATTTTTTCTTTATATTGACAACATTCAAAAGGATGTTTGATCTTCTTGCATAGAACCTCAGAGCTCTAAGAGCTAGTGTTCCAGAGACTCAGGTGGATGATTCCTAGAAATTTATGACCTAGCCTCTGAAGTCCCAGAAAGTCACTTCCACTGCATTCTCCTAGTCAAGCAAATCACTGAGAGCTAACCCAGATTCAAGGGTAGGGAAATTAGATGATACCTCTCAATGAAAGAATCAGAAAGGACTTAGTGGATATTTTAACCTATCATAGACACCAGAGCTGCTATCTTCAAGAGATTATATGTCAGTGAAGCAAGAAGCAGGCTGGTTAACAAATAAGCCAGAGGTCCACGCCACCTTGAATAAATGACTAGAAGTCCTAGTAGGTAGTATAGTGAGTGACTGTATGACTAAGCCAGAGAGGTTCTAGGGTTTTTCCCCTGTGCTCTCCTTTCCTGGAAGGTTTCTGCGACACCCCTATCTCCTGCTCAGAATTCCATGTTAAAACAGAAAATAGCCAACTTTTCTGGCAAACACATGCACAGGGCCGAGTGCACAGCCTTCTGTCTGTTCACAGCTGCCTCCATTTTTCTGATTGGTTAACATCTAATTGTCTGACTGAGCTGAGAGGTTGCTAAGTGATTACTAATTACTTCAGTAAGTTCAGTCAGAACTAGCAATTGGTATTGCTGTTCCATCTGCTCGGACTCTTCTCCCCTTCTTCATTTTTACTAATTCCTACTTATTTTTTTTTTTTTAATTCAGTGTGAGGAACCCCTTCTTATTGGAAAACTGTTCTTGGCTGCCTTCATCCCAGTTGGATTTAGATGTCTTCCTCTAAATCCCTTTGTCCTCTCTTATACCAGCTAATCTCTATCATTCCTACATTTTATTTTTTTATTATATTCCTTGATTTACTTGACTTTCCAATTGCCTACCCCAAGAGATATATTATTAATCAAACAGATATGTCTGGAATGGGTATGTCACCTATATACCTGGTCCTCTCTGAGGGAGCTAAAGATACTGGTGAGCACATGCACAGGGTATATATACTGCATAATCTTCTGTCTGCACACAGCTGCCTCCATCTTTCTGATGGGATAAAATCTAATTGTCTGGCTGAACTGAAATACTGGGGTGAATCAAACCATTACAGTGGGTCTCTACACATGTGGATCTCCCAGGTGAATGCAGATACTGAATCATTACAAATTTGTTGAGTGTTCCAAAAAAATGCTTGACTCTGAGTCACACTGGTAGTGATGGGGACTGTGTCATCTTTCCTGTTGTTTCTAGGCTGAATGACATATAATACCACCTCAGTGTTTAAATGCATGAGTAAATGTTGGTAGTACATTCATTGAGTGTGTGGATAGTTATATCAGCAGAATGCCATTTCTCTCATTACTAGTCTCCCTAAGAGACTTTTGTTAAGGCTGTTATGAAGCCAGCATTTGGACCCAGTCTACCCCCTTTGCTGCCAGCTAGATTGTGCTAGACTCTGCTCATCTCTGAATCAGTCTTATGTCTGGCTGAGAGCTGCCAGATGGTGCCTCTCAGATCAAGGTTTTTTCCCTGCTAACCTTTGACTTCAGTTATCATTATCCTGTTTATGGGTTAACCACATTTCTTACTGTCCATTATGTGTGATCCTTTAGAATAATTTGTGGCAGCATTTGACTGAGGCTTTTGTGAGCTAGACCTATCTTGGATAGACACACCTTTCCCTCTATCATGTTCTAATTGGTAGCTACATTGATTCTCCTGGTAGGCTTTCCTTCTAGTATTGGCTTTCCTTAAATATGATTTCTAGATCCCAGGTCCTTAAAACCAAAAATAAATAAATTAATTGGTAGTGTAGTCTTTGGACTTAGATGCAATTGACATTGAAAGTATTATTCTACTTGTTAGGTATATACCTCTAAGTCTAATTTTATCATCTGTGAAATGAGGATAATAATTATGACCCTGTAGGGTTATTTTAAGTGTAGTTCCTACCATTTAATTGCTGGAAAAAATAGAGTTTCCTCCCATATTTCATTGCAGTCTACCAACTTTTGTATTCAAAGCAAAAAAAAAAAATATTGATTCATTTATTTTTAGTATATTACTTACTTTAGAGTGTTTTCCTAGGTAGGGATGATAGTTTGCTTTCAGAGATGATTTTGACCACAACATTATCAGAGTTTCTGGACTCTGATCACATGGCTACCCTGGCTCCTTCACTTGGGGAATCTAGGCACCATGGCTTTGTTACAATTTTTTCACTACAATACTATCTTCTCCTTCAAAACTTAGCTTGGTGCCTGGATAGAAGGAAAATGCAAGGGAATGAGGTAATATTTCAGAGGGGAGACTTTTAGCAAAAGTCATACTTCATAGCCCTCAGCAGTGCTATAAAGGTACTTTCCGTCACATTCCTCCAGATGCTACATCCATTCACCACCCTTATTCCTGGTTCTTTGATCTAGAGGTTAAAATAGTATATTTGGGCATCACATGATGTGATTTCATTCTTTGGACTTTCATAGCATTTAAGCATTTATTATCTATAAATTTATTTTGTATCATTTTGTTATTCTGTCTGTACGTTTCATGTGTGATTCAAGTTTGCCAGTCATAAATCACTCAAAATGAGATTGAGTTCTTTAATGGCTGAAGTTATGAATGTATAGCCCAATGTATGGATACAGGCTGAGGATCACTACTTTAGGGAGAAAAATGAAAATAGAAGTCAATGAAGAAAACTCAGGAGAATAAGAGAAGTAGAATAAAATATAGCAAAATGGAATAGTAGAGAGCTCCAGTGAGGGGAGTTTAGGAAGGGCAGATGAACAGATTTTGGCTGCAGGATAATTTGGAGAGCTTTGAGTGCATTCCATACACAGGGTCAGCAGATTAGTGATGCTGGAATCAGGCTGTGTTCTCATCAGTGCCAAGAAGAGCAGGAACAGGTCTCCTTGATCCAGACCCTTAAATTTTTAATGGGCATTAGAATCTACAATCCTGGGACACTCTTAAAGAGATTCTGTTTCAATATGTAGTGCCAGATACTCTGCATTTTAACAGGCACAGGTGATTGTGATGCTGGCAGGCTCAAAAGAAACACTGGGGTCTCCTATTCATAAAGTTGTCCAAGGTTGTATTAGTAGTTTGGCAGCTCTGTGATGTTTTTGTAGTGATCTAAAGTCCCCAAATCCCAAAATTAGAGAGCTGAAGGGGCAATTAGAGGGACAATATACCAGTGGTACTCAAGGGGGGGAACTACTGGCAGTTTAGGTGAGATCATTTTTTTGTTGTAGGAGATTGATTTTGCTGTGCAACAAAAGATGTGGAGTGTCCATGGTTCCCAGAAACTAGATTCTAACAGCATTCCTCAGTCATTCTAATCACCAACAAAATCCTCACTCCATATACTTCCTAATGGGGCAATACCATCCCTTTGAGAATCACTGCCAGTGTAACCCCTTTGTTTTTTGTGGGAGGGAAATACATCCCAAGGTAAGGAAAGGAGTTCTCCAAAGTCTCACAGTGGGCTCTCTTGAAGTGATATACTCTCAAGTCAGATCTCCTCCATCCTATATTTCTGTAAATGAGTTTGGGAATATAAATGCAGGTTTGTCTCCCTAGTTTGATGGTCAGCTTTATTAGAAAGGACAGAGACAATCTTACTAGGACCCTATTGTCTCTGATAACATCAAGTACAGTTCTGGCTATACAATAGGAATCTCCTAGAGACTGAACTGAATTGAACCATAAAGTTTACCCTGTGTGGCTCCTTGAAGATGAACAGGATTTAGAACCCCTCATAATCTGTGAACCATTCACATGTATCTGGATTTTTAGAAGACTATCCACTTTGAGGAGAAAAAATAGCTCATTAGCATATTATTGATACATGAAGAACATTCTTCTGGACAGAAGCCAGGAATCTCTAGTGAGACTACTCCTCACTACAGTATACATGCCAGGAGAGCAGCTAATTTTGCCTTTGGTAGACACTCAATAAATATTTATGGATGAAAGGATGGCCCATCATATAAACAAATGGTTGTTTAGTTTCTTTGGACAAGGGTAAAAGAAGCAAAGATTTACAAAGATTTTATCCCCTTACAGAAAAATAGCTAGTAAATATGAGTTAAAGGGGAATACCCTGTAAACAATGATTTTTTTTTTTAAAACTCAAAGGCTTTCCTAATCTACTAAGGAAATACTAGATAACTTTTAAAACTTGCAGTGACAGATTCTAATGGCTAAAATCCTAAGAGAGTCTGTTGGTACTGTTGCTAAGTGTACTGTACTTTCTTCTATCTTGTTCAGCCCTGTTGAGAATGCCATGGAGGGCTGATGCTGTAGCTTAGTGGCAGAACATTTGCCCATCATGTGTGAAGCACTGTTTTCAATCCTTTGCACCATATAAAAATAAACAAATAGAATAAAGGCATTCTGTTCATATATAACTAAATTTTTAAAAAATGATATAGAGAGAACATGGATGGCCTGTGACAAAGTTTACATGGAATGGAACTAGGTAGCCAACTGAAAGTCTCAACTCTCAGAATAATTGGCTCTCATTCACCAATAGGAGATCTAAATTAAAATGATAAAATATAACAGAAAAAGGAAAGTGGGCTCCATACCACAAATGAACCACACAAGGGTGATCTGTTTTAACATCAGCAGGTAAGAAAAAAAAGCTTTCAGGGTTTCAGTTGATGAAAAGACCAATAGTGTCCAACAGATTGACATTGCTGTTCCTAAGGACTTATATGACTCCAAACTACTTTATTGAAGTCTAGTGCCTAGATTATAGGAGGCAGTTGTCCATATCTGTTTGTACCACATCTGCTCTGGTCATGTCTTACACACCTTACAAGTCACCTAAACAAACCAGAACCTATTCAGGCAATAACCATAATATGGAAGTCATGTAACTCAGTTGTATAGGGAACAGTGGAAATAATTGGAAATAATTCCCCCGGGTAAGAGTGGAGTCTGAGCACTATTATGGCAACTTGCAAAGATTTGAATGGCTGATATGTAGGGCAAAGAACAGTCTGGTTCTATACATTCCCTGAGAACAGAATAAGGACCAATGGATTAAAATGTCTGCAAGTCAGATTATTGGACCAACACAAGGGAAAACTTTCTAATGACAGCATACTTTCCAGCACTGGTATAGGCTGATTTACTAGGTAGTGAACCCCTTGTTGCTGGAAGAGTTCAAGTAGTGGTTGATTGGTCACTTGTCAGGGAAGCCATAGAGCAAATCTGAACATCTGACAAGATATTTATTTATTCTAATTTGTTATACATGAAAGCAGAATGCATTTCAATTCATAGTATACATATAGAGCATACTTTTTTATGTCTCTGGTTGTACACAAAGTAGAGTCACACCATTCGTGCCTTCATACATATACTTAGGGTAATGATGTTTATCTCATTCCACCATCTTTACTACCCCCATACCCCTTCCCTTCCCCTCCCTCCACTTTGCCCTATCCATTCCTCCCATGCTCCTCACCATCCCCATTATGGATCAGCATCCACTTATCTGAGAAAACATTTGGCATTTGTTTTTTTGGGGGGGGCGGGGGGAATCAGCTTAATACACTTAGCATGATATTCTCCAACTCTATCCATTTACCTGCAAATGCCATAATTTTATTCTCTTTTATTGCTGAGTCATATTCCACTGTGCATATACACCACAGTTCCTTTATCCATTCATCTATTGAAGGTCATCTAGGTTGGTTCCACAGTTTAGCTATTGGGAATTGTGCTGCTATAAACATTGATGTGGCTGTGTTCCTGTAGTATGCTGTTTTTAAGTCCTTTGGGTATAGACTGAGGAGAGGGATAGATAGATCTAATGGTGGTTCTATTTCCAGTTTTCCAAGGAATCTCCATACTGCTTTTCACAGTGGTTTCACCAATCTGCAGTCCCATCAGTAATGTATGAGTGTGCCTTTTTCCCCACATCCTCACCAACACTTATTGTTGTTTGTATTCTTAATAGCTGCCATTCTGACTGGAGTAAGATGAAATCTTAGAGTAGTTTTGATTTGCATTTCTCTAATTGCTAGAGATATTGAACATTTTTAAGGTCTAGCTCAAGCCTGAACACAAGTTTTTTGAATTTTTGAGGTGATAAGTAAATTGGATCCAGTGTGTGTGTGTGTGTGTGTATGTGTGTGTGTGTGTGTATATATATATATATAATGTAAATGTCACTAAGATGGGTTGAATCCTTATCTAAGGTATAAGTATCCATCATTATTTAAACACCTATTGTTCCATAGACATTTAGATATTTTTATCTGAGCTTTTAGAGGAACACATATTTAATGTGCACTAAAGAACAGTCCCTCTGCCAGAAAAACCTATGTATTCCAGGCTTACCTTCTGCTCAGGCAGGCATTCTCAATTATACCTGTAGGTATACAGGTCAGGGTTGCTCAGGGTTAATTTGCAGTAAGGGAGGAAGGGAACCAATACATGTACCTGGGATTTGAGCAGCACTGCTCTCAGGGTCAGGGTCAAGGTGAAGGGCCTTGCCTTGATTTCTGGCCTACCTTGTTTGCTTAGGTCAGGAAAGCCTTGCTGTTTGTCTGGCCTTTGAGTATCTAGTGCTGCTCTTTCAACAATTTTACTGTTTATAGTTGCTGACTTGTCTTCTTTTGATACGTTCTTTTTGAGTTAAGTAAGATCCACATGATAAAAATGCAGATAAAACAAACTTTAGTCAGTGAGCCATAAGCCACTCTCTCCTAGTTTGTCCTGTGTCCCCTAGTGTCCTCCAGAAGAGGCAACTGCTATGTCCACTTTTGTATGGATCTTTTCAGACTGATTTCAGACTTATTCATGGATGTAGTTATTGGTGGGGTTTTCAGGCATGATCTTGTGGCCTCCTATCTGGCTCTGCCCACTTGTTTGTTATTTTGCTTATCCTCAGCTTCTACAGTAGTTCATTATTCTGGAGATAACCCTCTCTTCTACCATGTTCTGGCTTTACCATTTTCTACTTTTTACCTGTTCTCAACCTCCCTCCCTAACCTGGCAAGAACATAATTTGGGACAGCAAGAAGTAGAAGTAATCATTTAGAAAGAGAAAAGCTTTTCTAGTTTCTATTTTCATTCTGTATTTTCTAGCCCTGCAAAATTAAATTATGCCTGCTCATCTGCTACTGACTCACTGTATTCCACAAGCAAGCCATTTGCATTTTTCTTCATAACAACGTCTTTCTCCACAGGATGCTCTGGCAACTAATGTTTTAAGATTCTCAGAAAAAGTCATAATAATAAAGCCTCTCCATTCTAAACATCTAAAAATTGAATTGAGACCAAAGCATAAAGAAGTATTATTAAAGAAGCTAAACAGTTTACAAACTCATCAATGACATATTGAAGATTAAACCCTGTACTTTGAATTCATTTAAGGCATTTGCATTATATTGTTTCAAGACATGGCCACATACATATTTAACCTGTGTCACTACAGAATACGATATGTTGAGGTATTTAGAAATTCTGTGTGATATTTGGGAAGGTGAGAAAAGAGAGTGGGGGAGGAAATTAACCTATAGAATTTTAGAGTTGGAAGGAACCTCAAGGATAAGCTAGCATAGGTAAGTGTCTTTGACTGTCACCCTACCAAGTGGTTGTTTAGCCTCTGCTTTGAATACTTCCACTGACAAGAGTGCTCATTTTCTCAAGGCACCTATTCCACCTTCAGGCTGCCCTATTGGAAAGCTCTTCTTTTGGTTGTATCTAAATCCATCAATTTTCTACTAATTGATCCTGGATTAAACTCCTTTGGGCCACATAGTTCACATCAAATCCTTTACAATGTGAGTTTTTTTCAAAATATTTAAAAGAAGTTCTCATATACTGCCATATCTTCTGCTGCCTGGAGTAAGTATTTTAAGTTCCCCCAGTGGTCATCAAATAACATTGTTTCCCACTCATAAATATTCTGTGAGGGCACAACAAGCTTCCTATGGAGTAAAATGTTTCAATTTCTTCTTTTGTGTTTTGCTTTGGTCCAGGTAAGTTCAGTGAGGCATATTGATGGGACCTCAGACTAAAAGCAACTTGATCATGAATCAAATATGGAAGCATTTTAGAATGAGATCATAAAGGCCAGTTCAATAACATAATTTCAGAATCATAAGGCTTTACTTAGGCTGATGATAGTGATATCCAGGGGCATGCACATCAGAAAACTGGAGATGACCCTCACCATGATCTACAGAATGATAATGTTAGGAAACTATAGATTCTGGTGGCAAGAAAGGCCTTTAGATATCAGCTAATCCAAGTCCACCATTTTATAGATGGATATACTGGATGTGAAAAGGCAAGGGACATACCCAATGTCCCACAACTAATAAGTGATTGAGAAAAGACTAATCCATGTCTTTTGATTCCCAATTCAGTGTTGTTCTACATGTTTTTTTCCTTAATTTGGACACAAGCAAGAGCCAGCTAATAAAGGATATCATTTTATCACCTTCCCTCATGGGTAACAAATTATATTGCACTGTGAAATGTATTTGAAAAGTTGTAAAATTATGAGAAGGTTCTTAAAAATCTTGAATTGATTTTCTAGAGCACCCCTACCACAGTTACCAAAAGTTCATGTCTTTTTGAGTTTGAATTGAAATAAATATCAGAGAGGATAAGTCCCCATTATTACAAGAAATTTCTATACTGTGTGTCTTAAATACATGGATTCAACATGAGAATGCATATAAACTCTTTAGAAATTACAATGGAAGTATTGGTCAATAATACATAGTATTATGTGATCCAACACTGATATCATATAATCTTATTATTGCAAAATTAGTCTAAATAGAAACTCAAAATGGCTGAATTCCTCCTGATATGCACAATGTATGTGGTTTTTCAAGTGTTGGAAACTGGGAGTGTTGCTAGGATTTCAGGGTATCAGAGACATGGTATACACTCTGCAGGCACTCAGTAGAAACTTTTTATTTTAAAAAAAACATAGACAGTGTCAATCCATAGTTTTCACATTTATTTATTCTGCCAATGTTGCAATAGTGGGCCTACCATAAGTCTAAGCCCCTATCAAACTGAGGGTTTTCAACTGGAGACTATACTGACTGAGATGAGCCACTGGCTGTGTGAAGATGACCCAAGCTTAGTTCTGTCTCTGACAAGGACTTTCAGAACCATGTGAAGACTCAGCAGTGTGACCAAATGAAAGTTTCCAAGTTTAAAGGGTGGGTCACTTGTCATAGTTGTGTCTGCCAGTTCAGACTACATGTAGCACAGTGCATAAACACTACAATCATTTTACTAGAATGTGGTGCATGTTAGTTATTCAGGGATCTATCATACCCACCCCCCAAATCAGACAAACCAGGAATCATTTTAAAAATGTGTTTCTGTTAGTGATTGTGCTATAGTCCACTCTCATAACTTCTTTTCACAGAAGTGTCTTTTACCAATTTGTATATAGACGAGTGGAATACCTCAGTAGGTGTGTATGAATGGTTTTTTGAAAAGTCCATTTAAACTCAGACATAGATCTTATTTTCCAGAAAACATGTATCCATAAAACATTGCAAATTTGAAGAGAGAAAATTAACATTTGAGAGAAAGGATCATAGAAAACCCACTAAATGCCCTTTAAAAAATGGGCCTACCTCTACCTTCCAATCCTATAAGATAGCATGCCATTACAAATCCATGCCATAATTTACACTGTATTGATTTTATTGTCACAACTTTGGAAATACTCTGTCGTGTATATTTATGATAGCCTATAAATGTTCAGAATAACATTTAGAGACCAAGTCACTATTCAGAGTCAAGGAAATAGAGGGCTGTGTATACAGGTTAGAGCCCATTAATGGACCCAGTGTGTAGACCTAAGATATCTGCCTAAACCTCTCATGAAAAATTGGGTAAACTAAGCACTTAAATAATAGGAGTTCAAAATGGAAATTCAAAAATGGAAAGCTCTGTAGTCCAAAGTGATGACTCCATTTAAAAACCCTCATCATTTCCTGTTTAGGAATGCTCGAATGATAGGGTTGTAAAAGGAATTGACACTCAAGTATCCAGCGTACTAGGCATCAGGATTCTCTGGCGAGCTGATGACAGCTTTGGCATATTAGCACACTCTGAACACATAACTCCCATTTAGAAATCTGGACTTACTCACATCATCTAGTTAATACCTTGGGACTCTGGGCTCCAGTTGTATTGGTGCCAGATTGGGAATCAGTATATTGTATAACTTAGAATAGTTATGGGGCTTTGCTCACGAGAATGGGTGGAAGAGAATATGACTGTTTTGCTCCCACTTTCCTCATCCTGCATTAAAAACAAAGCACAAAATTGGCTGGAATCAGAGTTAGCATTGCCCACAGCTGCTGAACTCTGATTTAACCAGATGCCATAACTATAGCAACAGGGAAATATTGGAATTTTGAGATTAACATGCTACTGAAATTTGCTAAATATAGCACACTTTGTGGTGGGGTGCATATTGTAGGTATTTCCTTTATTTTTCAAATGGCAAAGTCAGTCTTTGGAAGAAAGTTTATTTATTATATATGGTATCTGCTGAAGTCTCCCTATCTTCTGGATCTATATCTATAAATGTGTGTTTTGAAACCAAATGAGATAAATCAGCTAGATTGTCCAAAGCATGAATGGAAATTGGGTTGTCATAAAGCCATCTTCAGATTTGTGTGGGTGTTGGAATATTCATCTTTGGAGTTTAGTGGAAAGAACCTGAGGCTTGGAGTCAGAAATCCCAGCCTCTGTGATTAAATCATTATGTAATCTTAGGCAGGTCTCAGATTTCCCTTTCTTAATGCTGGGTTTGAATTCTTCAGATTTACTGTTCTTAAATTCTGAACTAGCTAGGGTTAGTTTTCCTCCTACTATGTGATTCTGGAGGGTACTTATTGGCACCCTGTGGAATAAGAAAGAGAAATCCTATCCCAGAACCCTTGTATCAGAGTAGCAGTTGACATGTCAAAAAGACTAGTGTTTCCTTATACAGGATTTCCACTGGTTAGGGAAGTGATCTCTGTATTCCACAAGCCCAATATTGGGCCATTGACTTCATGCTGCCTAGGTCCTCCTTTTCCCATAGCTGGGCCCCAAATTAAGTTCAGCTCCCCATTCCATCATACCCAGTAAGGCTCTGAGCCTCATCCTGTCTGTAGTCAAGAAATATTTAAAGGCTAAAAGGTCATAGGGGGTGTCATCCATGCATCATAGCTGTAAGTTCTTCTTAGACTCTTTGCCTCAGTCTTAAATATTCTTGCCACCATTCTGTGACCAACCCCTTTCCTTCCGTTCCACACCCAGGAGCTCATTGTCCATCTGTTACCTTTCCTCTTTCACTAGAGAGCCTGAGTCCCTGCCTTGGCTCCATACTTGATGTCTTTGTCCTTTGAGAATTAGAATTGTGTTGCTCTTTTTAGTCTTAGGGTTTGGGTTTGTCCCTTGCCAGGATTCTCTGGAGTTGCCCATCTGGCCTCTGTACAGAGACATCTGTGTTTGGCTTGTATCGAAGACTCCATGATGCCTCATAGCCTGTTGGACAGCATAGTTCTTTGTTGCTTTCTGTTGGTCCTCACTGAGGCTGCTCCCTGCTTTGCCTGGACTTCTGCCTACTACTGCTTGTTATCAGATGCTCTCAGAGTGTGCTTCCTCTGCTCTGCTGGGACACTGCCCTGTCACTCATGTTTGGGCCTTTCTGACACATATTATTCACCTCTACTCCTCATCTCTTTGTAGATGCTCATCTCAAAGTCATCATGGGCATGCTTGGTGTCTCACTTGAGCCTCCCTTGGCTGGTATATTCCACCCCATCCAAGTTACAATTATAGTCTACCTGGGCTCAGCTCTGTGAGCTTACCCCTTGGGATAAAGCTGATATGTCCAAGGCTGGGGATGTGGCTCAAGTGGTAACGTGCTTGCCTGGCATGCGCAGGGCGCGGGGTTCAATCCTCAGCACCACATAAAAAATAAAATATGTTGTGTCCACCGAAAACTGAAAAATAAATATGAAATCTCTCTCTCTCTCTCTCTCTCTCTCTCTCTCTCTCTCTCTCTCTCTCTCTGTCCCCCCTCTCTCTTTAAAAAAACAAAAAGCTACTATGTCCAGACTTTAAGTTACCATGCACCAGTTAACAAAGAGCATTATGAAAAGTTTGTAGTTGCTGACTTTGTAGTCTAAGATTCTGAAATGGATGAACAGGCAGGATTTTTTTTGCATGTTTACAGCCTAAGGTAGGGAGAGGAATGCTGTTGGGAATTTTCAAGCCAGCAGGGGATAACTAGGTAAAAAGTGAGACATGCCATTGTGATCTTTTTGGAAGCAAAGTTATATAGCAATCCAAGGTGGCATTGTTATTTGTAGTGGTCATCCCAGTAGTATTCAACTCCTTGCAAAAAGTGCTTCTTGAAATAACTTAATGAAATAACTCCAAATCCCAGTCCTATATCAGCAGAATGTCTACTGTCTAGTTACTTGTCCTTGTGCTGAGAAAGAACTCTTTCTTGAATCTCAATTTCCTCATCTGTTAAATGAGGGTTTGTGAAGATGATATCTTTGCTTGTCTATAAGCTCTCAGGTGGTATCAAAGAATACCAGTTAGTGGGTAATGGAAGTCAAAGTATTTTAAGAAATGTAACACATTTAAGTTATCTAGTCTTCCTTCTCAGATTGGTGGAGTTCAAGACATGGAACCTTTTGCCTGGTGTTGGCAGACAGCAAAGATTGGGATCATTTTCCCTAGGGAATAACAGGCCAGAATAAAGGGAAACAGCCTGACATAGAGCTAGATGGGTCTGGGGAGACAGTACACAAAGCCAAGTGCTTTGGGGAGCCAGCAGAGCTGATGCATGAGGAAGTTGGAAGGGGAGGAATTTCCTGAGTGGAGAGGAATTTCCTGAGCTCAAGTACAAGGGCTACTGGCTTCTTTTTGTTTGGTATTTGCTGTTGCTGGTCTAGCAGCTTGACTCAAACTATTTTGGAAGTAGTTAAAGGCTAGAAGAAGAGCAAACCAAATGTGAGGAACTATTCTTATAATATATGGCAGGAATTAAGGAATAAACAAAAGGTATGAAACAGGGTCAGCTACCAAAGTAAACCCAGTTCAAAGGAGAATAGTAAGTGGCCTTGAAGAGCAGCCAAAGGCAGGTCATATTTGTATACCACAATGATTAATTATATGTGTCTACTTGGATAGGGTATGGTGCCCAGTTATTTGGTGAAACTCTAGTCTAGATGTTTCCATGAAGGTATTATTTAGGTGAAATTAATGTTTAAATCAGCAGACATTGCGTAAAGCAGATTATTATCCTCCATAATGTAGGTGAGCCTCAACCAATCAGTTGAAGACCTAAAGATCAAAGAATGTGGTTTCCCAAAAAAAAGAAGGAATTTTACCTAAAGACTATAACATAGAAACCCTGCTTGTTTCCAGGATGTCTGTTCTGTCCTGTGGATTTAGGACTTAAGATCACAGAATCAATGCTTACCTGAGTTTCTAGCCTTTCATCTTTTGTTACAAGTTCCAGACTTGCCAGTCCCTATAATCATCACATGAATCCATTCAGTTCTTAACATAAATCTTAATCTCTCTCTTTCTCCAACCTCTCTCTCTCTCTCTCTCTCTCTCTCTCTCTCTCTCTCACACACACACACACACACACACACACACACACACACACAAAAGGTTTGAATGTTTGTTACCTCCAAAATTCATGTTGAAATTTGCTTGCCACTATGAGAGTATTTGGAGGTGGAATCCTAGAGTGCTGTGAGGGTTCTGCAGTTGTTATTGAATTAATTCCATTATCACAGGAGTGAGTTCAATATAAGAGGATGAGTTGAGATAATGTACTCCTTTCATCTGGTTTCTCACTGTATAGATGGGGATAGTGAAGCTGAGAGAGGAAGAGACATTTCCCCAGGCTACACAGGAAGTTGATGATGAAGCCTGGTCTAGCACTCAAATCTCCTGACAATATCTAGGGGGAAAAAAGGTGAAGAAAAGAGATAAAGTTAGTTTTCTAAAGAGAAGTATGAATGAATTCTCATAGTGTTTTTTCTGTTGGCCATTTGGTGAGTAGTTGTCCTAAAGTCAAGAAGTGTCTTATTTTTTCACAGCTTGATAGAAAGGAAGGAACATAGAAAAGTCTGAAAAATAAAGTGAAATAAAATATATTTATTTTCTCTGCTAAATCACAAATCAAAAAATGATCAGTATAGATAAATTTAAATGACATGCAAATAAGCTCTCTTATGTTGTCTTGTGTCTCCGACATCTCTAATGGGAAGAAAGTCACTGCATCTACTCCAACCACATAGGCCAAAGAGTGTTTATTCTTGTTAAAATAAGGGTACATTGTGCTTTAGAACCAGATTCCCCTATTTATCCTCCATATTTTTTCAGGAGTTTGGTTATCTCCCATAGAATACTAAATTGATCAATGAAAATGGCATAAATATTTGTTTCAATTTGACTCCTAAGTTTTATCACTTAGACCTAAAGTAAAAATGTAATTATTTTAAAAATATCAATTTAAAATTATGCTGGCAATTCATAAGTACCTTGGAATGTGTCAGAATGAATCAATGTATTCAGTGAATCAGTGATTCTCCTTTGCATTCAGTATTGCTGTTTTGTGCATGTTTTCCATTTAGGATTTATTAGTATAAATCCCCCTTATACATCATTGAAAGGAGAGCATCCAGGAGACAGAAGATGACCTAGTGGTATTCTACTTTTAATTTCTACTGTTCTTTGTGGAAAAGCATTTCATAGTAAATGTCATATTTTGGAAAGCAGTGTTCTGCAAATTGCATGTATTATTTCCAATCTAATATGGGGTTTTTCACTATACATTCCATGGAGTCCCTGGGCTCCTTACTGAGATACAATCTCATAGCAAAGTATCTCTCATGGCCAAGAGGAGGAGGTTAACCTCTGTCCTGCTCCTTCTCTGTTTGGAGCACAGTACAGCTCTGATTGATATTTTAAAGAGCCTTCTGTTTATACCTACTCATATATCTGCAGAAAGTATTTGCAAAGCATATTGGAATTTTGACAGCAGGTACCCCTGGGGTGGAGAAGGTACTTGTCAGCTTTTTCCTTTTGTGAGTTTCCTTGTATTTTTTTCTTTTGCTAGAGTAAAAAGTGCTCCAAGTTGCTTCTGTGATCTCACTATTCTTACCTTTATTTATTTTTTATATCCTTTTCTCTTTTCCCAGACACCAACCAATGAATGATGTGGTTAAGTGACTTTCATCCATTCATACAAGTATTTACTGAGTTCTACTTTGTGCAAAGCACTGTGCAGTGCACTGAGTCTTTAGAGTTATTTGTTTCTGCTGTTGTACCTTTGAATATTACAAAAGTAATACATATTCATGGTAAAAATTCAAACAGTACAAAAGGATACAAAATGAAAAGAAAATCCATTTCCATTTTAAGCTCCTTGTCTCACTCCTTAAATGTAATATCAGTAACAATTTCTTGTGTACAATGTAGATATTTTCCATGTATATGTAAGTGTATATGTATGTACTCATATACACACATAACTACATACATGTATCTCCCAATATATGCTTTATGGGAAACAGATTGGAGAATGCTAAACAAAATTTTGTACATCCATTTCTATGTATATCCTTTTATGTTTCCCATATCAGAACATACAGATCCTCAGATATTCTTAAAGACTGCATAATTGAAATAGGACTTGAGGGAAAACCTGAGGTTTTGGTGAGTTTTCTACAGACAGTCCTGAAATGGCCCATGTTGAATGTATAAAGATTATTCTTTCACTGTCATCAGGATTCAACTTTTCTTTATATCGAGGGTACCACCCACTTATGCATTCTTATATTTGAAGAATTCTAGTGTCTTAAAAAAATGCTTTAGGGAGACCAAAATAGCTTCATCTGTTTTCCTCCCTGAACATCATGTGTCCACTGTGGCCTTAGATCATTTTCAAGGTAGCTCTAAAATTAGTCTGTACAGTAGTTTTGTGGTAGTTTCTGTGTTCCCTTTTATAAGTTTTCTCTTACAGTGTCAAACTCTATTCACTGGTTTGGTCTCATTAACTATAAAGGTCTGGCCTGTTTTAATGTGTTCTGTAATCACTAGTTTTCATTTTGACCATGTGCAATGTGACTACTCCCTCAAAGAACTATGAATTCTAGCTCATCCACGTTCAGCACATACTATACAGCAGAATTGTATGGATCATTTCTTTTAGTTCTCACAACAAATATGCAAGCAAAGTTTGATAACTGTTTCCAAATGACAGATAAATCATAGGGAGTTAAGGACAATGTCCAAGATCACAGTTAATAGATGAAAGAACTGGAATTTGAATCCAGATTTGTCTGACCCTGAAAGCTGTATATTTAACCAATAAAAGTACAACCTCCCTTTAATCAGCAAGTGTTTCTTGGCCAACCAATCATGCAAAGTGGTTCTAGTTATTGTGAACCTGTGAATCTTCTAATGACAAGCCACAACAATAGTGACTCCTCAAGCATGTGCTCATACCAGATTCCATGCTAGAGGGTGGAGATGTTTTTGCATCCTGAAATAGCATTTTTGTACAAGATAGGCTATGGGAGAGATCTTGATTGGATGGAAGCACTTTCTGCTTATAATTCAAAATACAAAGTGCTCTCACATTATGAAGCCCACAGTCTTTCCTGTGAAATACCATAATTAAGTCCTTAGGCAGAATTAGCAACTATTGGGCATAATTTTATAATGCCTTCATTCTTCAAATTAGTTAGAGCTATAGACTTGAAACCCCACTTTGAAACAAAATACCAATAAACAAGAGAGAAAATGTATTTTGTTTTATTTTCCTGATCATAGTTCTCTAGTTTTCGTACCAGTGCCTCTGTATCCAAAGAAAGGTCATTTCAGATGTAAATTCCTTTTATTTCTTATAAAATTAAATTTCTTTTATTTCTTCATAGTGTGGTAAAAAATGAATGGTTATAAGAGTTTGTTTGTTTTTAATTTTTTAGTTAGTTTTATTTTACTTTTAGACCTAGAAAATAATCCTGAAAATCTGGAATGGGAAAGGCCAAACTAATAACAGCTGCCCTGGAATTGTGGGGTATTCCTGACAATAAATGCTTAGATAGTATGTTTATTTCAGTTCAAATCCAGTTCAATTCAATGAATATTTGTTGAATGCCTACTGTGAAAGAGATAAAGAATGAATAGGGCTGGGGTTGTGGCTCAGTGGTAGAGCACTCACCTAGCACATGCAAGGCACTGGGTTTGATCCTCAGCACCACATAAAAATAAATAAATAAAATAAAGGTATTGTGTTCAACTACAACTAAGAAAAAAAATTTAAAAAAAGAATGAATAACATGGCTCTTACCCTCTAGGAGATTACAATCTAATGAGAAATTTATTTTTACAATGTTAATTCTCAGACAGGGAAGACAATAGTAAGGATCTATTTAGAAGATTAAAGTAAGTGCTATGAGATTCATTATAGAGTCATATGTGCACATAGCATAATCTGGTCCATTTTATTCCATGGTTCTTCCCTTTTCACTCCCCTCATTCCTTCCTCTACCTTTTTATTTTGTAATAACCCTTTTTATTTCACTTAGCATGATGTTCTTCAGTTCCATCCATTTACCAGCAAATGCCATAATTTCATTCTTCTTTATGGATGAGTAGAACTCTGATATATATGTTGCATTTTTGTTATCCCCTCATTTATTTTTTAATAATTATTTATTAGTTTTAGGTGGACACAATATCTTTATTTTACATTTATGTGGTGCTGAGGATTGAACCCAGTGCCTCATGCATGCTAGGTAAGCATTCTACCACTGAGCCACAATTCCAGCCCCTCCCCTCATTTATTGACAGACACCTAGGCTGGTTCCATAAGCCCACTATTATGTATAATTATAATGCACTAATGAAAACATAATTTAAAAAGCACAATGGAAGTATTGGGAAAATAAGATTAATTCTAATTAGGAAATCTGGAAAGATGCTATTATTAAGGCTTGGATCTGGAATATCTCCCAAAAGCTCATGTTTTGTAAGCATGATCCCCTATGTAGCAAGGTTCAGAGGTGTGGCTTTTAGGCAATGATTGGATCATGAGGGCTCTGACCTCATCAGTGGACTAATATATTTGATGGATTAACCCATTGATAGCTGAATGGATTACTGGGAAATGGGACATAGTTGAATAAAGTAGGTCACTGTGGAGGGTTCCCTGGAAGGGTTTATTTTCTTCATGGTACCTTCTCCCACTCCTGTCTCCTACTTCCTGGTTGCTCAACAGCTTTCCTCTGCCAAGCCCTTCTTTGATGTTTCTGCCTTGGAGGCTACTGACTGCGGGCTGAATCTGTGGAACCATGATCCAAAATGAGTTTTTCCTTCTGAGTTTTATGCAGCCATAAAGAAGAATTAAATTATGGCATTTGCTGGTAAATGGAAGAAACTGGAGAATATCCTCCTGAGTAAAATAGAAAGAAGGATGGTAGAGGAAGGGAGGAGGGCTGGGAAAAGGGAGATTCACCCAATTATGCTATGTGCACCTACGACTATATAACAATGAATCCCATAGCACTTTGTTTAAATTTCTATAGAGAACTTTATTATACCTCTCTGTCTGAAGGTATTTTTCTCACAGTGATGAAAAGCTGATTAACAGATGCTGTTTGAAGGAAGATATGAGATTACTACAGGAAGACATTGAGGCAAAAATTAGTTTATGCTGAGGAATCCCATGCACTACTACTGTATAAGCCTACAGATAGAGATTGGTCTGTTATAGGGGAGAGCAGTATGAAATACCACTGAACAGGTGACCCCATTCATGAAGAGTCTTGAACACTAATCTTAGAGTGTGTACTTGTTTCTGTATACTAAGGGAATCTTGGATAGTTACCCCCAAAAAGTCACAAAAGAGTTTTCCCCTACCATCTTAGCTCCTGTTTTTTTTTTTTTTTTTTCTTACTGGTCTCTTTGTACAGACAGATCCCTTTCAATTACATTTGTATTCATTTGGTAAAGATTTTCTACGTGAGAGATACTTGACTTTAAAAAACACACCAGATATACATCTGACATAATTTAATCTGATGTTTCCAATATATCAATAATGCATTTATTTCTTTTCCCAATAGCATATGTAACTACATATACTTTGTGTAATCATTGGCTAAGATTATAATCCATGTTAATATAACCAAAGAGTGTTTATTTGTGATCTGGGTGGTATTGCATCTGAAATTTATTCTACTCCATCATCTGTTCCACTTTGAGCTTCCACCAAAACAGTTCTAGCTATTCCATCAGGTTTCTCTTGACTGGCTCTATTTATTGTCTTTCTATGGTATTCCTATAAGAATGTCAGATTAAATTATATTAGATGCTTCTCTCTCTAAGATAGGTTAACTTCATTCCATCCTCTTTCACCATTCAGCTTGTCATCCTATCATGAACAGGATTAGCTTTGTTTGGCATGATTTGTGTTTGAAGAATCTGTATTGACTACTGTTTATCACTAGGGTTTCCCCAGGTGCTCATAAATGACTGCCTTAATAATTGTCCTCACAGCTTACCAGATATTGAAATTAAATTTATGAGTTTAATTCCTTCAGTTCCCTGGGGATTTTTTTTATAGAAAAATGGAATGGGGCAGTTTCATGACTCACAGCAACTCTTCTATAATAGTCAGTGCGATAAAGAAAAATACTTTGCAGAGAAACAAATTTCATTTTTAGATTTCCAAATGATTATTATAAAAATTGATACAAATTTTAAAAATGGAATACAAAAATACATCCTGTGTCCTTTAAAACTATTTATTTGTTGCACTTACACATATTTTGAAGTGTCATAACAGATGCCCAGAAAATGTTAATCCACTAGTTTATAGTCTTTACTTTATGATGGAAACTGGAAAGTTAATCTTTTTATATTCAAATTTTTGCACATTTGAAAAATAGCCCAATAATGGCACCTTTTAAAGTTTATTTCATAAGTATTGTCAGTCGGACATATGCTCAAGTACTGTTTCAGGTTGCTGAGGCAACCTGCCTGCCCCGATTGTGGTTAACTCTTTACAACTTACTGATAATATACTGACATGGACTTGAGTCTTACCTTCACTGAATGCAGGTCAGGTGCACTGTAAACCTAGATTATAGGTGGACCCAAACTACCTCTCTCTTTGCAAATGACTGGCAGGAGATTAATGCACTGTTTGATAGCAAACAGTTGGATGCTCTGAAAGGGATGTGTGCATAGAACATTGAAAAACACCAAGAATTTTAGTGGGACTTAGATTTCTACCATTGTATGGACAAGATTCTGCCTGTTAGTGATATTAAGAATATATGGAACAAACAGTTTACATCAGTCATTATAGACAAATAATCTATTTTCTCTAACAAAATCAGTTTGGATCCAGTGGACATGTGATGATACATTCCCTATTCTTGATGTTTAATTGAAAAGGTAAGACTTCTTTTCCTCTCTGAACTGGTACCAGTGCATTTGAAATGATTTTGTCTAGAGGCAAATGATGTTTAGGAGCTCTTTTGTTACGTTCTTTGATACATATAATGAATATTCTGGAAGTTATTTTATTGTGCCTTTTGCTTTGCTGCATGTCGTTACTGTAATGCATTGGTGTTTGGCTTGTTTATGTGAATGTTTTTAATTCCAAAGACTGCTATCTAGGCCATGCAGTAACCAATAAATAAGAGAATACTCCAGTACATGCAATCCCAGTCTGGGATAATATTTAGGATGAGAGAACATACATTGGTTACATACTAACTTGACAATAATGGATTCCAAAAATGTGAAACAGTCACTTTGTTCACCAAGAGAACAGACCATACCACAAACTCACATGCAAACTGTTCTATCATACTGGAAACGACTTGACAAGAATAGATTCCAAATCTGACATTCTCTGGCCTGACTTCTTGCCAATATGCTCTGGAAGGGTGAACTGATGGTGAGCTCCTTAATGTTTGTTAGTGGGAAGGAACCCTTGGGTATCAAAAGTATTTGAATGGCATTTTAAGAAACCATTACATTTTTAGCAAGGTAGAAAAGTCTATATCTGAGTCTGTGCTATGACCTGTTCTCTTGGTGAGCACAGTGACTGTCTCTCTTACATTTTTCTGATATTTATTCTGCAAATCAGCTGCACAAGCCGCTGCCACTCTTCTGAATAAGCTTTCAGGCATTACCTGCCTGCTGTGTTCCTGCGGAGGGATGGCAGTAATCTCTGCTAAGATAAACGGGAGCTTCTGTGGATAAAGTGTAAACGCAGTGAAGTGTGTGTGGCTGTAAGATTTAATGCCTCTACAGGTAATTTTTTTGGAGGGGGATCTGGCATTTAATCAAATCCAAAGTCATTATGTAAATTTAATCACCTTGCAACACACTAGTAATTTTATTATCTCCCTTTCATTTGACAGTGCTTAGATACAAGTTGAGCTTGGAATTTCAGAGGTAGAGCACTGCTGATTGGAGGCATATTAAGGAAAATGTACTGTGGAAATGAGATAAAACCTTTATTCTTGCTATTGATTGTCATTTTTGTTATGTGTGCAGGTGTCTAACAAAGGGTTTTAGAATACAGTTTATTTATTCTTAAAGCCCCCAATGAATTTGCAAAGAGCCTGTTGTGATGGACTATATTAAATCCATGCCTGTCAAATGATAATCTTCACCCTGAACAAGATACAATTCAAACTCTCCTTAATGCATGAGCTCTACACTCATGTAACCCATGTTGTTTGAACTCTGCTCACTAGAATTCTGTCTGTGGTTAGATTGTTTATGCCATAAGATTTATTTAAAACTTAAAGACTATTTCCATTCATCAAGACCAGTTTTGATAGGTGTTTAAAAGGTGTAGTTGGGCTGCAAAATGTGCAATTTGTCTGTTAAGATAGACAAATTATCTATCACTTTTATATTATGAGGTTGAGAAAGAAAAGGGCTTTTTGACCCTGTGATTCACACTAATGATTATGTCTTAATGAAAGTAATAGAGTTTAATACTTATCTGTGATCTAAAGAGTGTAATTAGAAAGGATGCAAGAAGAAAGACATTATATCATGTTGAATTGAACTTGCTAAGGCAGAATAAATGATATTTTGTTGTTTTTTCTTTTCTATAATTCTGTTTTAATTTCCCTACTTTTTCTTATCACTTACTTTGAAAGAAACTCTTGAGAATATCTCTACTCTTGCATATAAAGACTCCAGGAGCTCCCTCATCCATATGTTAAGACATGGAGACCCCTGGTCAAATAGGAAATCTTTACTTTAATCAGCTATTGTCTTTCTTCAGAATGGAAACCAATGACTCAGGCAAATGTCCTTTATTCAGGTTTAACTCAGATGACCAGATTCCCCCTACCTAGAGTGCTGTTTACTCCACTGAAATCTTTTCTTCTTTCCCAAAACCTTTAACAAGTCCCTGACTCATACCATGGTGTAATCTGGGACTAAAATTTAAGTACCTTACTATATAGTTTCTCATAGAGTTCATCATCTGTTTTCTTTTTACTACTACTGTCACAGTTTTATCATCCTAAAATGGTTATAAAATGACTACCTACCTCCATTGGTTGTTAGAAAGATTTGGTGAGGCATTGGATATAAAATCATCCAGCACTAGGTCTGACACAACATATGCTCAATGAGGGCAAGTTTCATATGAATGATCTTGTGTTGGTCAAATGGCTATAATCCAGAATCAGAGTGCCACCTAACAATGCAGCTACCATGTACAATAATAGTGAAGGTCAGAGTCAAATTAGGATAACTGGAATCTGGGTTGGGTGTCTCCCTTTGTGGGCTGCAGTGGATAAAATACAGTAATTCATCCTTTTTAATGGCATCATATAGAAGCCAGCTTTAACAAACACACACACACACACACACACACACACACACACACGAGTTGGGGTGAGAGAGTATGCCAAAAAATCATGACAGTGGAAAATGATGAGATAGCTAGCACAGGATGTCCTGATTTGGCTAAAACTTCAGACTTTAGGAAAAGGAATTATTTCTCAATCTTAGTTATCTATATATCTATCCATATAATTATCACCTTTTCATTCATTAAATAAAATAAATACTTATAAAATATTATACTAGTATATAGTAGATGTATAGTTAATGTTTGTAGGATAAATTTGTTAAATGAACTCTATTTCACAAATATGGAAACTAAGGTTCAGTCATAGGAAACAACTTATTGAAAATCATTTAATCCATATATGGCAATGTCAGGACTCAAACCTAAAAAAAAAATTAGATAACTTTTGAAGAGAAAAAGTGAAAATGCAATTAACATAAAGTCTGTTTTATGTCAGATACTATGCTAGACACTTTCATATAATTTGTTTCATTTATATTCTGACAATAATCATGATATAGGTATTGCTATCTTTATTTTTTAAATATATTTTTGTAGTAGGTGGACACAATACCTTTATTTTTATGTGGTGCTGAGGATCGAACCCAGTGCCTCACATGTGCTAGGTAAGTGCTTTACCAACTGAGCTACATCCCCAGCCCTGCTATTTTTATTTTAAAGTTAAGGGAAGTAAGGCTCTGTATTAGTCAGGATCTCCACATAAAATATATCACACTCAAATAGGATAGTTTGAGAAGAGTTTAGTCAAGGAATTATTTACAAGGTGTGGGGAGGATTGATTTCCCTAAAATACCCTGTAGCTAGAATAGTGGAGTTGTTATACCTCCCATAATGAATTCCAAAGGGACACAGGGAAATAGAATCGGGAAAGAAAACATCTAGAAGGATAGTCCTCTAGAGCAGATAACTTTGAGATGAGCTCCAGGCAAGGAAATTGCTACTGTCTTTTTGGATGTTCTTGAGTTTTGTTGATGGTGGTTTGTTCTACAATCTTGTTTTTATGGTGGCCCCAAAGTAAATAATTGATTTTCAGCTACTTCTTATTGCAAGATGGGAGTGATGACTTCTAAGCTTGTTAGAACTGAAAATATATTAAAATTTATATGGACAGGTACAAGTCCTAGATTAGTTAAAATAATGTTTTTTAAAAAGTGATAAAGATGGGGAAATCACTATACTTACCTTTAAGACTAACTGTATAGCTACAGTGATCAAGTCCATGTGATGTTAACAAAGAGGATAGACATAGATCAATGGAACAGAGGACAGAGAAATAGACTTACCCAAATGTAATATACAGATGGCAAATAGGAACATGAAAAGATGCTCAACATCACTAGCCATTACAGAAATGAAAATTAATATCATGGTCTGATATCACTGTGCATTTATTCAAATAGCTAAATTTAAAATAATAATAATATCAAGGGCTGGTGAATGCAGAGAAACTGGATCTGTCATGCATTTCTAGTGGATGAGGGTATAGCCATTCTGAAAAATGGCTACCTCAATAGATGAATGGTATATCCATAATGAAGAATAATACTCATCAATGAAAAGAATGAATGAATGATACATACAACTTGAATAGATCTCACTGGCTTTGCTGAGTGAAAAATACAATTTCGTAAGGTAAAATACTAACTGATTTCATTTACATAATTTTGAAAATGATAAAATTAAAGAAATGGAGAATAGATTGGTGGTATCCAGGGATTAGGAATGTTGGGAGGAGGTTTTTGACTGTAAAGAGGGAAATAAAAATATTTGAGTGATGGAATAGTTCAGTTTCTGGATTGCAGTGGTGGTTACAACAATACACACATGTAGTCAAATGATACAGAACTATACATGCACTTTGTGCCATTGTCATTTTCTTGGTTTCAATAATGCACTGTAGTTACATAACATGTACTTACTGGGAAAAACTGAATGAAGAATTCATAGGAGCTCTCTCTATTACTGCCACAGTCTGGCTGGGCACAAAGTCGCGAGCCGCTCAAGCAGGAACAAACTTTATTTCCCAAACTCCCGCGAATGCCACGCACGCTGCCTTCTCCCGGACCCTCCTCCGGAATTCCCTCCTACCGCAATTCCCCAACCAATGGGAACTCTCTGGGAGTCCCACCAAAGTAACAGGCCTAGGCAGACAGCAGGGGTCTAATCTCCAATTGAATGCACATCTTAACATAATCATTATCATCTCAATAGCTTGCTGGCATCACCTTTCAACCAAAAATGCCATGTGTCATTTCTACTTGGCTATGGCTCTCAGCATATTACATTTGTAAATTCATGTGAGTCTGCAGTTCCATCAACTTGATAATTTAAAAAAATGTAGCTTTGCGGTGGAGAAACCTAGCAGAAATCTCATTAATGAAGTGATCAAGGCTAACATTGAGTTTGGAGTATAGCTCCATGGTAGAGTATTTGTCTAGCATCCACAAGGCTCTGGGTTCCATCCCTACTAACACACATATACACACACACACACATGCACATGCACATGTGCACACACACACAATATTCACTAGTTTGTCATGTTCATATCTTGAACCTCTTATACTATATGAGAGAGCCTTCACCTCCACGCTATACTTCCTCAAAATATATAATCCCAAACTAAATTCATGAGGAAACATCAGATAATTCTACAAAGTACTGACCATTAACCTTTAAAAATATCAAAGTCAGAAAAACAAGGGCACATTTTTAAATTGCCCTTAGTTGCCATGGATTTGAGGCAACTAAGAAAATATGATGTCTAAATGCAACATTGTGTTCAGGATTCAATTCTGGAAACGACAAAAATGTGCATTTAGTAGAAAAACTGGTACATTATATAAAACAACTACTTGGTGCTCTTTAACAGGTCGGGATCATGAAAGGCATGCAAGGATGGATGGATGAACTGTCACAGTTTGGAGAAGACTAAAGATAGTTGATTACTAAACAAAATCTGATATCCCCAAATTTGACCCTAGCATTATTCTGCAAATTTTTCATTAGCAGAAAAAGTGGTGAAATATAAACAAAATCTATAGTTTTTAGCAAATAGTATTGTATGAAGGTTAAATTCTTAGTTTGACAACTCCATCATGGCTGTATACAATGTTAGCATGGGGCAAGCAGCTGTCTGCTGTTTTTGAAACTCTTCTATCATTTTAAAATTATTTCAAAATAAACTTTTAAAAAGTCCCCTGGGAGATTCTTATGTGTAGCCAGGGCTGAGAACCACAGCTAGCTCATACATTTGGTCCTGCCTCATGTGTTTCCACTCTACTCATCTACTCCCTAGCCTGCCCTTCCTCCCTCAAAATTGCCCTGCTCTGAAGGGATTTGTTCTCAACTGGCTGCTAGCCTAAATAGGATGAGGGAAAAAATGTTTCTACCACTCTCCCAGTAGGAAACCTATTCTAAAGTTAATAGCACATGGGCAGTATCCTATCTGTTCCAGCCAGGTGCCATTATACAGTAAGAATTTCTACCTCAGAGATTTGTTCCTATTTGTAAAGCATCATTACATCACCATTTTTCAAGTATCACTTCTGGATGTTAGAACATGAATCCAATAAGAATTATGAGTCATTGTGAACTGGTGAATCAGGGCTTTTTCTGCAACACCACAAGACATTGAATCTCTATGGAGGAGAGAGCTAGATTTGTTTAGAGACTCCCACCATCCATTTTCTCTTTCTAGACAGGGAAGTCCAGTCCTTGATTGGAGGCAGGAGTCCAGTGTTGTAGGTTGAGCTAGGAGCTTAAAGACAGCTCTTGGAGGGTTATGCTCTGGTCTTAGGTAGAGATAGCACACATCTTGTATAGCAAACTCCTGTTGCTGTGAGACCTTCCAAGAGCACACTTGTATCATCAGAGGCTGGGACTTTTCAGTTGGCTCTATCCTCTTCCTGGAGTGCTCTGTTTATTAAAAGGTCTCTGCCCTTTATTTTGCTGGAATTAGTCATTATGGGTTGGTGAACTGCCCTTTTTTTCCCTCCACCCCAGCTTTTCATCTACACCCTAGAAGGTAGGGCTATGACTTTGGGCCTGCTGAGAGTCCTTCAGGAGAACTGATCTGAGAGAAAATTAAGAACAGTTGGGGGTAGACGCAATGACATCATGTGCCTCTAGCATAAAAGGCAGCTCAGAAACTTCAAGAAGGAAGAAAATAATGGGAATTGGAGAAAGAGGCTGAGACTTGGGAACTATGTAAAAGTTGATACCAGAGATTAGGCTGGGGGCACAAGTGCTCTCTGAGATATTGAAACTCTTAGTTAGGACCTATTATTTGGCACTGAAGTCTATATATTTAATAGGTAAAACAAATTTTTGCACTGGAGTCTATATAACTTAATAGGTAAAACTGAACTGGGACAGACTGGTGAAAGCTGTGAAAATGCCCTGAGGCAGCCTATAGTTAGGATTAAGATTAACAAAGCAAATGGAGATTAAGCTTTATTGAAGGGTATGTTATAGATTGGACCTTATGCTTGTAGACTTTCTTCCTCTCCCAATTGTTACATGGGATTGCATGTTTTATATATAAATTTATTTACTTTTTGGGTTGTTTTTCTAAAGAAATAGATTCTTATAAAACATTGATGTTTTAGAGTAGTACTTGTTATGAAACTGATGAACTTGTACAGTTTAAGCAGATATTAGAGCTGATGTGGTTCAACAATAATTTTACAAATGAGGAAAATGAAGCCAAAGATTTAGCTGATGTGTCAATGATCATATAGCTATTATGTGACAGTTGTGGTTGGAGTTTAGGTCTACCAATTCCCAGGCAAGTAGTGACCCCCATACCTGTTTTACTTAGTTTATCCATACCCAGAGATAATCCAAATTTATATTCCTTTATTACTACTAGTGATTGTCAGCAGCTATCATAGATAAAAAGCAGACTATCTCGGGTTAATCAAATTACTATACAGAATTTTCTCAGAATCTTTAACATATTAATCATGATTTGGTAATGCTACAGGTTGGCATTAATCTCATCAAATAATTTTTCCTTTATGTACCATCCTTAAATATATTGTTCTGCTTAGCATATTTTAAACATTATATTTTTAAGTTTAAACAGCAATTCTATTGCCTGTTTCAAGAAACCTCACTGATAACTTATTTTAATATTTCAATCTGTGTAACTTCAGCAGTTACTACCAATTTATATTGACATCACAGTACTCAAAAGCAGCCCAAATACAAGAAAATATTGGAAGACTAATTTTCAAAGTGTTGAGGGGGAAATTCAAATCAAATACTTTATACCCAGCTAAATGACATGTAAATGTCAGAATGATGTTTTCATGTGTACAAGACCTCAGAAAGCTTACCCCATAGTCTCTTTGAAATAAGGTCAATGAAACACATTTTCTTAAAAAATACAATACTTCCCCAGATGTTTCTCACAAATGTTCCTTTACTTTCTCAAATCCACGTACATTCCTCTCACTTTGGTGGCACCTCCAGAATAGGGTTCTTTGGAGGGAGCCAGCATATGGAGTTTATATGACATTTTGTAGAAACCTTAAGTGACTCACTTCTGTTCTTTGGTTATAGTGTTTTCTTTCTGATAAGCCTTTAAACTACCTGAGGATACAATATTATTCATTTCTGCATTCCCAGTAGTACCTGTCTCAGTGTTTTGTACATGGTAGGTATTCATGAAATGTCTATAGCAGAAAAGAAAGGAGAAAGAAATGGAAGTAAGGAAGATAGGCTGAAACAATGTATAATTTTAGCAAAAGAGATTCTATGGCCATGCTTAACTAAAAAGAAGCAATAAAGAATAAAAAAAATAAAAAGTTACATCTCTCATGGGGAAAAAAGTTAAAGTTATTTACATTGATAAGAATACTTCTTCTCACTTGTTTTTGTGAGCAGAGGCCATCTCAATGTGTGTCAATATTTTGTACTGCAGAACCGTGTATTTCCTTTGTTATATCTGTGAGTGTCTCAGTTAATTGAACATTGTTTCTTGCACAATCAAAATATTAAAGATGGGCTGGGGTTGTGGCTCAGTGTCAGAGCACTTGCCTAGCACATGTGAGACATTAGGTTCATTTTTCTCAGCACCACATAAAAATAAACAAATAAAACAAAAGGTATGGGTCCATCTGCAAATTTTAAAAAAACTTTTAAAAATATTAAAGACAACCTGTTTATTTGGACTCTGCAACCCTCAAACTCCCTTTGAGTAACTCATGATGGAAAATGATATATTTGCACACCAGTAAACATACTCAAGTAAGGAATAAGAAGGGAAAGTAACCCACAAGTATTTTGTATTGTCTGGAGTTTGTCAACACATCTCCATAGAACTGGTGAAAAATCTCTCTTCCTCCCTCTTCAACAAGGCAGTAATATGTGCCCATGCAAGACTGTTTAACAAGTGTCACTGAGGCAATGTGGATAATCATATTAGTCCATTTCCACTGGTATACCCAAATATCTGAGAATGAGTATAAAAATATGAATTGAAAGAAATATTTAATGGAGGGAATTAGCAACAAATGGATATAAATGAAGAATTAATTAATGAGATAGAATACCAAGTTGAATAACTTTTCTGGAAGGTATCAGAAGGGGATAAATGAAAAAATGGGAAAAATTTAGAGACATGAAAAGTGAAATGGCAAGTCTATAGAGTAACAGTAGGAGTAGACAAAAATTGTAAGTGGAGGGGAACTTAATATTTGAAGAAATGAAGAAAAAGAATTCTCCAATGTTGGGGAAATATAATGACCTCGGTTTATAAGAACTTAGAGTTTGTCAAATGTGATATATAAGATGAAGCTCTATTTGGACACACAGAAGTACATTTTTAAATATCAAAGACATAGACAAGAGTTCCCAGCAAGAAAAAAAAGATTACCTACACTTGTAGTGCATGTGCTTCCTCAGCATAAACAAATAACTTTCACCTCAATGTCTGAATGCCCCCAGAAACTGAATCACCTCCTACTAGGCTTTTTCTCTTAAAGGTTCCATCACCTCCCAATATCACCACACTGAGCACCAAGCCTCCAACACATGAACTTATTGGGGATGCACTCAAACCATACAATTAATACACACCTGTCAGAATCCAAATATTAAGCCATGAATCAGACATCAGTGTTTATAGAGAAGATTTTGGTGGGTGGACAGCACTCCACATTTTTTTTCTCTTGGTATTATCTGTTGATATTTGGAAGCAGACAAAGCAAGAAGCACTGAAGTGGAAAGGAACATCAGTTTTTCCTTTATACCTTTTCTGTAGACAAATGCCATCTTTTCCATCCATCTGAAAATCATTGGTATATATTTAAGATATTTGTCCATGAACTGCTTTTCAAACTTTCCATAGTTATCCTTTTGTTACAAATCCCAAAGAAAAGGGGATAGGCAGAACAGAAAATAGTTGGGGCAGACTCCTAAAATACATATATGACACATGTACATCCCAGAGCCATCATTATCAGCAGAAGCAAATGTCAGCAGAGTTCCTCCCTGACTTGCTCTTTTCCATTCTTTCTCACTCCAATTCAGTTATTGGTCATGTGTTTTTAACTTTAAGTTGAGGTTGTTAGCAAAAACTCTTATGGATTTAATTGAGTTATTGTTCAGGTACTTGCAATTCTTACTACAGATTTCAGGAAATTGTGTAACGTTTGGGCACCACACACATTTAATTCAGTTGATAGCCATAGAGCAACTGCCCAGTGCAGCTTGAACCCTGAGAAGTGCCTGGGTACACCCAACAATGTGAAGGAAGTGACAGGAGGAGTACAGTTGAGTGGTGGTTTAAAGCAGAGATAGAATATACTGGTAAAACAAGAGAAAGACTTTTTATAAAAGTGATCTTGCGGATTGGACTTAATGGAATTTCTACAGGCAGAGGCATTTTAGGAGGAAGGCACACCTTTTGTAAGAGTAACAAGGTAAGAAATAACTGGATCCATCCCAGGCTAGTAATAGTCCCTATGAATTGAGTCATTACTCTATACCATACATAATGTTAAGTGTTTCATATACATTCATTTGTTTAATTGCCACAGCAATCTCATTAATTATAGGCAGTATCATCCCTACTTTACAAATTAGACTCAGAGCAATTAAGTAACTTAGTCACCTCCAAAGAGATGGTAGAGCAAGAATTCAAACCAGTTCTGTCAGACTCCAAAGTCTATGTTCTTAATCACTCAGCTCTGTGCCTCAGAAATAAATACATGTTTGGAAAAAGGGTTAGGACCATGATGTGGAGAGCTTTAGATGGTAAATGAGGGATCCTGAATTTAAAGAGGCAGACTGTGAAATAAAAGGGAAATGGATTTTAGTGTAACAGGTAATGTGTGGTAAGGGCTCAACAAGTGACAGACAAATGAAGAGATCCCAAACTTCTTTTCTTTCCTCAGTTTTTCATTTGGAAGGAGAATGGGTAAGCAGAAAAACAACCTCCCTTTTCTTCTTAGAACTTTCATGTAGATTTCCACTTCTTGGGGGTCCTTTTTTGTTCTGTCCAGTTTCTTGTCATGGCCCATAATCTTACCCCTATAAAGAAAAGATCAGAATTTGAAGTTTCTAGTTCAACTGGAAAATGGAATTACTTACATGTCAGTTCCTACTGAATGGTCTTGGATAACTGAAGATCATGTTATCTTTTTTATTATTTCTTATTAGTTTTGAACTTTAATGTAGCTTCTCAGTCATAAAAAGAGGATTTGTTATTTGCCAATGGCTATAATCTTCCTTTTTCAATCTTAGCAAGAAACTAGAAGATTCTATTGCCCTTACTTGCCCCTACCTCTTTTACCAATCTTGGTTTGGGCTCCTGAAGAAGCAAGGTCTTGGAATTGTTAGACCCTCCAAGCCACAGTCCAGTTTTTTGAATCTCTAACCTAAAGAGTTCCTAATGGACTTGGTGCTAGTGCAGTCAGAAATATTTAATTTTTAAAAAAATTTTGAAATAACTATCACTTTATGAAAACATTGCAAAAATAGAGTTTTTCTAGGGGGTTAGCTCAGTGAGAATGAATAAGCTTAGCATGAGTATCATGGTTTAGATGTGGTGTCCCCCAAAACCTCATGTGTGAGAAAATGCAAGGTTTGGAGAAGAAATGATTGGGTTGTTGAGTCTTAACCCAATCAGTGAATTAATTACAGATTTGATTAGCTGAGTGGTAACTGCAGGCAAGTAGGGTGTGGCCACAGGAAATGGTTCATTGGAGGTGTGGCTCTGGGGTATATATTTTGTATCTGGAGAATGGAGTCTCTCTGTGTTTTCCAATCATCATGTGAGCTGCTTCTGTCTGCCATACACTCTGCCATGACATTCAGCTTCAACTCATGGAGCCTGCTGTCCATGACCTGAGACCTACGAAACCATGAGTCCCCAAATAAACTTTTCCTCCCCTAAAATTCTTCTGGTCAGATCCTCTAGTCACAGCAGCAAAAATGCTGACTAAAACAATAAGCAAGGCCCTGAGTTCAATCCTAGTACCACAAAAATAAATAAATAATAAGGCAGTAGAGAGTTCACTTCATTCAGCTTTACCAAATATTCATACCTTAAGTATTAATTTTGAAATTTCAAAATCAGGAAATTTACCTTGATGCAATATTATGATATAATTTATACATCTTAAAATGTTTACTAGTTGTCCTAAAAATGTCTTTTATTCTGTTTTAGAATCTAATCCAGGATCCCATTATATTCTAGCAAAATTCCTGCCTTTCCTTATCTTTTATGGCCTTGACACATTTGAAGGGTCCTCAATAATTATTTTGTAGAATGTTTTTTTTCAATTTTGATCTATTTATATTTAGTTCATACTTTTCTAGCAAGAATACCAAAGAAATGCATGTGCTGTTCTCAGAGTATTATTCCTGGGAGTTCATAATATGTAAGTATTTCTCATTATTAGTGATTAGAGATGTTAACTTTATTCACTTGGTTAAGGGATTTTCTGCCAGATTTCTCCACTATAAACTTACTATTTTTGCCTTTATAACTAATGAGATTCTGGCTGGGGATAGAGCTCAGTTGGTAGAGTGCTTTCCTCGCATGCACAAGGCCTTGGGTTTGATGCCCAACACCACCAAAAAAAACAAACAAACAAACAAACAAAAAAACAACTAATAAGATTCTTGTACAGAACTTCAAAACTGTGCAAATATCATTTTATCATTATACTTCTACCCACTTTTTTCATCTATTCTTCTGTCTTTAAAACTTATGACTTCCTGCCCTACATCTAATTGCAATCTAGCAACACAGGAATCCTTCTCATTTTAGCCTTCTCCTGTTGTTGTTGGTACTGGGAATTGAACCCAGAGGCAATTTACCACTAAGAACATCCAGGCTTTTTATTTTTATTTTGAAATAGGTTCTCACCAAGTTGCTGAGGGTCTCACTAAGTTGCCAAAGCTGGCCTCAAACATGGGATTCTCCTGCCTGGCCTCCCACATTGTCTGGATTATAAGCATGTACCACTGTGAGTGCCTCTTTCCCCTATCTTTAACTCCTATCTTCAACAGTGAGAAAGCTGGAACTTAATAGCTAAAATAGTCCCCTATTTTATCAACCCTAATATATAGTATTCTCACCCCTGCTCACTCCCTATATGTAAGCAGGTTAATTACTTTCTGGTTTATCATTTCTGTATTTACTTTTGTACAAATGGGCAAATGCATTTCCATTTCCTTATATCATAATTTATGCTTTCTACATTAATCATACCATGCTATAAAAACGCTTTTTCAATTTGCTTTTTCATTTACAAGTAATACTTCATATCAATTCATAGAGATCTTCCTAATTCTTTTGTTACAGCTGTCCTTTGCTCTTCATTGAGTGGATGTATTATTGTCTATTCAAACATTCTCCAATTTATGAGTATCAGTTTTATCCAATATTTTGAATTAACAAACAGTGCTGCAATTAAAAAAATGATAAATGTGTATCTTTCTACTGTTGAAGTTGAATCATCATGGTAATTTTTAGAATTAGTGTTGTTACATTAAAAGACATGTTAGTTTTGTTAGCTATTGACACATTTTCCTCAATGACAGTTGTACCAATGTGCATCCACAAACAATATTTGAGAATGATTATTTTGCCACATTTTCACTAATAAATATGTTCCCCTATTTTTAAGTTTTTTCAATCTGATAGGTGAGAAATTATATGTTGGTGCTATTTTAATTTGTTTTATCTAATTATGAGCAAGTTAGAACATCTTTTCATATATATATATATATATATATATATATATATATATCTGTGTATATGAATATGATTATCTGTTCACACTTTCCCTTCTTTTTCTGTGAGATTTTTTTCCTTAGTTCCTTGATTTTTTTGTTTTTATTTTCACTTTTCCTCAATTTTTGAGAATTCTTCATGTTTTAGAAATTGGCCTCTCATATCCGACTTCCTTAATTAGACTCCTATAGTGCAAGAATTAAAATCAAGAATCAATAAATGGGATGGAGTCAAACTCAAAAGCTACTTAGCAAAAGAAATAATCAGTAAAGTGAATAGAGAGCCTACAGAATGGGAGCAAATTTTTACCACATGCACAAAAGATAGAGCACTAATCTCTAGAATATATAAAGAACTCAAAAACATTTTTTTAAATTTTTTTTAGTTACACATGACAGTACAATGATCTTGACCTTTCATACATTTGAATCAAATGGAGTATAATTTTTCATTTTTCTTAGTGTACAGGTTGCAGAATCACATTGGTCATACAGTCACGTATATACATACAGCCATAATAATGTCTATTTTATTCTGCTGCCCTTCCTATCCCCCCTTCCCCTCCCCTCCCCTCCCATCACATCTCTCTACCCAATCTAATGTGACACACTTTTTTTTCTCCTCACAACATCATACATGTATTCTGTATAACGATGAGGATCTCCTTCCCTCTTCTGTGCAATTCCCCTTCTCCCTCCTTATCCCTCCCACCTCTCTTCCCTATTTAGTGGTAATCTTCTTATGCTCTTCCTCCCTATCCCATTTTGAATCATCCCCCTTATATCAGAGAAGACATTTGGCATTTGTTTTTTAGGGATTGGCTAACTTCACTTAGCATAATCTGCTCTAATGTCATCCATTTCCCTGCAAATGCCATAATCTTGTTATTTTTAGTGCTGAGTAATATTCTAATGTGTATAAATGCCACATTTTTTATCCATTCATCAACTGAAGGGCATCTAGGTTGGTTCCATAGTCTAGCTATTGTGAATTGTGCTGCTATAAACATTGATGTGGCTGTGTCCCTGTAGTATGCTCTTTTTAGGTCTTTTGGGTATAGTCTGAGAAGGGGAGTAGCTGGGTAAAATGGTGGTTCCATTCCCAACTTTCCAAGGAATCTCCATACTACTTTCCAAATTGGCTGCACCAATTTGCATTCCCACCAGCAATGTATGAGTGTACCTTTTTCCCTGCATCCTCACCAGCACTTATTGCTGTTTGACTTCATAATAGCTGCCATTCTTAATGGAGTGAGATGGTATCTTAGAGTAGTTTTAATTTGCATTTCTCTGATTGCTAGAGATGGTGAGCATTTTTTTCATGTATTTGCTAATTGATTGTATATCCTCTTCTGAGAAGTGTCTGTTCAGATCCTTGGCCCATTTGTTGATTGGGTTATTTATTTTTTTATTGTTTAACTTTTAAGAACTCAAAAATCTTAACATGAAAGAAACAAATAACCCAATCAATAAGTGGGCCAAGGAACTGAACAGACACTACTCAGAAGATGATATAAAATCAATCAACAAATATACAAAAAAAAATGTTCAACATCTCTAGCAATTAGAGAAATGCAAATGCAAACCACTCTAAGATCTCACTCCAGTCAGAATGGCCGCTATCAAGAATACAAACAACAATAAGTGTTGGCGACGATGTGGGGGAAAAGGCACACTCATACATTGCTGGTGGGACTGCAAATTGGTGCAGCCAATAAGGAAAGCAGTATGGAGATTCCTTGGAAAACTTGGAATGGAACTACCATTTGACCCAGCTATGCATTTCCTCGGTTTATACCCAAAGGACTTTAAAACAGCATACTACAGGGACACAGCCACATCAATGTTTACAGCAGCACAATTCACAATAGTTAAACTATGGATCCAAAGTAGATGTCCTTCAAGAGATGAATGGAAAAATAAACTGTGGTGTATATACACAATGGAATATTACTCAGCATTAAAAGAGAATAAAATCATGGCATTTTCAGGTAAATGGATGGAGTTGGAGAGTATCATATTAAGTAAAGTAAGCCAATTCCCCCCAAAAAATGCTGAATTTTTTTTCTGATAAGTGGATGGTGATCCACAATGGGGGTGGGAGGAGCATGGGAGGAATGGAGGAATTTTGGATAGGGTAAAGGGGAGAGAGGGGAAAAGAGGGGACATGGGGGTAGGAAAGATGGTGGAATGAGATGGACATCATAAGTACATATATGAAGACATGAATGGTGTGACTCTACTTTGTGTACAACTAGAGATATGAAAAATTGTGCTCTATTTGTGTAATATTAACTAAACTGCATTCTGCTGTCATATATAACAAATTAGAAAAAATAAAATTAAAAAATATACATGTTCAAAGCTAAAAAATAAGAAGAAATTGGCCTCTTGTGATATGTGCTACCAATATTTTTACTAGCTTATCAGTTTTTTATTTTACTTTTGGTGTTTTTTTATTGTTCAAAGGTTATTTGCTTTTATATAGTTCAGTTTGTCAGTCTTATTTTCACTGGATTTCGAGTCTGTAGTTATAAAGCTATTCCCAACAACATGGACAAACAGGAATTCACCTGAGTTTTCTACTTCCACTGGATTTTGAATCATACTTAGAAAATGTTTCATTGTACCACAAATAAAGATGAATTTATGCATATTTACATGTAGTAGGTATATGGTTTCACTTTTTACATTTAGATACCTACAAATTTTTATGTTTTTTATCCTATATGATGTGAGGTATAGATCTTTATAGTTTTCCAATTATCCCAGTACAATTTGATTAGATTAATTATTTGAGATGCCACATTTATACCAAATTTACATATATGCATGAGCCTATTTATTAGTATCTATTAAATAAGATATGTTTGTACCCATCCTCTTTTATTGTCTGCTGTGTATTAAGTATGCTGCAACTAGGAATTTCCACAAGAGATGGAGTACTTGAACTAGAAAGAGTGCAGGAAAGGGATGCTCAGAAACATTTTTGAGAATCTGTAGTTGGAAGCTTTACCTCCTTGCAGTTCATGTTAAGTCAGAACTTCCCATCCAGGTGACTGGACAGTGCATGTTAGACCAGAAGTAGATGGCACTTTGGAGACTTTTGAGAGATTGAGGAAAGTTTATTTTGGTATACTTTGTCTCTTCTATATTATGCCAAATTAGTATTGTTAGTTGCCTTTATTTTATTTTTAAAATGCTGCCTTTTGATATATTGGGACCAAAAAATTCTAGAAAAGCACTGCCTGGAAAGGAAATATCCCTCCATCATAGGAGGGGCTTCAGTTGTATATTCGTTGCCTTTGGAAAAAACTCTTGATTCAATAACTTCAAAGATGCATATCAATCACACCAAACTCCTATTCCTACAACATGTGCTTATTAATCATATTTTATTTTTTCTAAAGAGAGAGAGTTTTTAATATTTATTTTTCAGTTTTCGGTGGACACAACATCTTTATTTTATTTTTATGTGGTGCTGAGGATCGAACCCAGCGCCCTGTGCATGCCAGGTGAGCGTGCTACCGCTTGAGCCACATCCCCAGCCCCAATCATATTTTAATTTTCTGTACTTTATGATGCTTTGACATCTTGGGGACTTATGAACACATTAGGACTATTTCTCCCACAGTTAGCTAATTCCTACAGACAGCAAACAACTTATTATTTACTAGCACATCTTGATAGGCAAACCAACTAATTTTCAGGTAACCTCCATTTACCAAGCTCTTGCAGTCTAGCACACTATGCCCCTGTCCAGGTATTAGACAATTTAGAACCACTCCTGTAGCCTAGAGCCCACTGAAATTATTTAAACTATCCAATTCCCAATCTAGTCAGCTGGCCTTTCCTGCCTTGTCCATTCCTTTCTGTGAAAACACATTAAATACTCTTGCCCACATTTGGTCCTTAGTCCTTTTGCCTCCTGATTGACTCTGGTGCTTTCCCATATGACCCTATGTAGTAAGGTTGTCCCTCCTGGAAACTGTGAATAACAGACTGTCTTTTCAATGTCAATTGTCTCTGGATTTATTAACTTCACTTTACCTGAATAATAATAAAAACTGTGTTTTAAAACAACCAAATTCACAGTGTGAAGAATTCTTCTGACCAAATTGCCTGATTTTTTGTGAACAAATTGCCTGTTTTTACTAATGATTGCTTAAAATTATAAATTTTATAATCACTGCAATTTTGTGTTATTTGATTAATAGGTAGACTGAATTTTTCATATTTGTTTAGTAGTTGTTTTTCTTCCTGTGAAAAAGTGAATTGTGTATTCTTGTATTTTGCACATTTATTCAGAATGATTTTAAAGCAAACTGAATCAAAATGGTTCATGTAAAATATATATCTAAAACTTTTAGAGGAAAATGAAGGAAAAAATTCTAGATCTTTGGTTTGGTAATGATTTCCTACACTTGATAACCAAAGTATGATTCATAAAAGAAAATATTTATAAATTAGAATTTGTAAAATTAAACTTTAAAAAATAAAAATTATGTTTAAAACCTTAGAAACTTTTCCCCTATGAAAAATCAAGTTAAGGAAATAAAATACAAACTGCAGACTTGGAGAAACTATTGGCAAATCACACATCCAACAAAGGACTTGTATCTAGAGTATATCAAGAACACTTAAAACTCAACAGGAAAAAATAGAAAATTCAATTAGAAAATAATCAAAAGACATGAAGACATATTTTATCTAAGAAGACCCACAGGTGGAAAATAAGCACATGAAAAGATGCTCAATATCATTAGGCATCAGGGAATACAAATTAACACTATAATAAGGTATCATGACACATGTATTAGAATGTCAAAAAATTAGAAAATAATGATAACATCAAATGCTGGGGAAGATATGGAGATTTAAATCTTACCTATTAATTGTGGGGATGTAAAATGGCATAGTCACTCTAAGAGAAAGTATATCAATTTCCTTTTCTTTTTTCCTTTATTATTTTCCTTTTCATTCATTTTTTTTTTTGCTGGAGATCAAACCCAAGCCCTTGCATGTGCTAGGCAACCATATCACTGATCTACACACCCCACCTTCTAATTCTTATAAAACTAAGCATGCATTTACCAAGGAATTATATTTCTGAACATTTAACCCAGATAAATGAAAACTCATGCCCACATAAAAATATACACACAAATGTTCATAGTAGCCTTATTCTTAATAGCCCCAAACTGGAAACAACGTAAACATCCTCCAGTGAGTTAATGGACAAACTCTGGTATATCCATACCATAGAATACTACTTAACAATAATAAATGAACTAGTGATACACACAAAATTATGAAAATTATTTGATGCTTAGTGAAAAAAGCCAATCTAAAAAGTCAATAACATATGATTCCAATTAAATAACCTCATTGAAATGACAGAATATAGAATCAGAGAATAAATCAGTGCTTGCCAGGGAACTGTAAGAGGGGTGAGGGTGGATATGATTATAATCGAATAGCATGAGGGAATGCCTTTGTGGTGATGCAACACATATGATAAACGTGCATACAACTATACCCCTCTATCTTACACACAAATCCAAAACAGATTCATGAAAACTGAATAAACTCTGTAGTCTAGTTAACTATATTTTACTATAGTAATAAAATATGTCACCCTGGGAAAGCCAGGGGAAGCACACAGAAGACTACAAACTCTTTTTTTCAACCTTCTATAGGTCTATGATTATTTCAAAATAAAAAGTTTAAAAAAGCAATGCTGGAGTTTTCGTTTGAACAGGGTTGAATTACACATGAATTTCGGGTCATTGACACATTTAGAATGTTGGGTCTTCCCATGTTCCCTTATTTATTGATTTTAAAAATGTTTCAGTTGTTTCTTTATATATCACTTTTATTAACCAAGATAGGACAAGGGAGTTTAATATTGGCATATTTTAAGTTTAAGGCAAACAAAATTATTTTAAGCACCTTACTTCAAGTTCTGTGCATGATTTAAGTTACTGAGGTTTTAGATATTCCTTTTTATGTAGTTTTAATTGTATGCTCTCCAGATTACTATGTATGTATGTATCTATCTACCTATCTATAAATAATCACAGTCTAAGTAAAGATATTATAAGACTTTATATAAAATGTATAAGCCTTGCCACAATTAGAGGTTACTTTAATCTTTTCCAGTCTTTTTGTTCTATAGTTGTCATATCTATTATATCTGTATGCAAAGCCTATAAAATGTCACAATTTTTGCTTTAAAGTGCCCTGTGGATTTTAAGAAATTAAGACAAAAACAAATGAAGTTAGTTTTTAAAAAATATTTTCACAATATATAATTGCCACTCTATTTTTTAAATGAGTAATTGAATTTCCATCTGGATTCATTTCCCTTCAGCCTGATAAAGAACTTCCTTTTGTGAAGAGATCAAGCAGTATCTAGGCAGCAGTGGTGTGGCTAATGAAGCCAATAAGATCACTTGTGCAGCTGCTGGGTCAACTTGTCACACTTCCATAGATTCATCCAGTAAGGAAACAACAAGCACAAATGGATTCAGTGTATTACTTAGATCAACATGTCATTAGCTCTACATATATCTTGTCCCACAGAATTACTCTGAATCAGAGGTCCCAGGTGACAGGTGTAATGGACAATAGGTTACTCTGTTACTGAGAAGCCAACTCTAAACTGTAGTCAAGAATTTTTATGCATCTGTACCCTAAGAAGGAGGAAGGTAGAAAGTTCTTTGCTCAAGTGACATTAGGAATGTGAATGAGAAATTTTGCCTGTGGATAGTTCCTCATCAGGTTGTTCTCAGCTCAGATTGTGGTCAAGCCTTTGCCTAATTGGCCCATATGGAGACAAAATGGTCATTGGGGTCTATGTGGTGAATCTGTTTTTCTACACCTTTAGTATCGCTTATGGTTCAGGTCTGCTGACAAAGAATTTTCTTAATTTTGTTGTGTTTCAAAATATCTTTGTTTTGCCTTCTTTCTTTTGTTTTGCTTGGTGTTTTGTAACAATGCATTTTGAATCAAATAAATTTCTAAAAGTGAAAAAAAGAAATGAATAAACCCTAAAAAATAAACTAAAACTATAAACACCATTTCTGACTCCCATGTACTATGCTATGGTTGTCATATATTTTGCTATTGCATATGTTATAAGTCATACAATTTGTTACTTTCAATTTAAGCAATCAATTTAATTTTTTAAAATATATTTTTTAGTTGTAGTTGAACACAATACCTTTATTTTATTTATTTATTTTTATGTGGTGCTGAGGATCGAACCCAGTGCCTTGCATGTGCTAGGCAAGCACTCTACCACTGAACTGCAACCTCAGCCCCCAATCAATTTAATTTTGAGAAGATTTTTTTAAAAAGAGATAAAATGTCTTCTTATTTCATAAAACAAAATGTATTTACTGAGTATAGAATTCTGGCTTGATCTTTTTCTCCCAGTGCTTTTAAGATTTTAGTCCTTTCTGTTCTGGCTTCTATTGATTCTGACATCAGCCATATTTGAATTTTCCCCCCATTTGTATGTGAAGTCTTGTTTTCTCTAGCTTTGTTTATGATTTTCTCACTATATTTAGGTTTTGGCATTTTGACTATGATATTCCCAGACTTTTGTTTTCTATACCCTTGAAGATTGCTGAGTCTTTTGAATCTTTAAATTTATATCTTCCTCTAGATTTGGGGAAATTTAAACCATTACACAATTCAGTATTCTTTTTCTACTCCATTCTATCTTGTATTCTCCTTCTAGAACTTTAACTTCATGTATGTTAGACCTTTCAATATTGTTCCACATGTCACTGAGGCTCTGTTCATTTTTCCCATTATGCATTTTTCTCTTCTTCACAATAAATAATTTCTATTGTTTTTTCTTAAGTTTACTGAAAATTTTCTTTTTTAATTTCCATTCTGCTATTGAACCTATCCAGTGATTTTTAAATTCTGATGTTGTATTTTCCAGTCCCATAATTCTCATTTGGTTCTTTATATGGTTTCTTTTTGTTATGATTTTCTATCTTGCCATGCATTGTGATAATGTTTTATTTTTCTCCCTCAGGTATAGTTATAGTAATTTCTATAAAATTCTATCTCAGGTTTGCTGTCTGTTGATTGTTTTATCTCTCAGAATGGATCACAATTTCTTAGTTTTTCATATGTTGAATAACTTTGGCCTGAGCTCTGTGCTTTAGTTCTTTATATCAGAATGAGTATCAGTTTGTCTTACTTGGTGTCAGTGTGTTAAAATTAGTGTTTTAGCTACTTTGTATCTTGGCAACTTTGACTTATCCTCAGTCTACAAGACATAAAAAATAGAAATCTCATTTTGTGTCTTACCTTTCCTTCAAGCATCAATTCCTCTTCAGAATCTACCTGCCTCTATTCATTATCCTATCTCTTCATATTGCCATTTCTTTATATTTTGTTTATAGTTGCTATCTTCAGAAGGATTAGCAACAATATTTTAGCCATACTGGTAGCAGAAGAAGCCACCCTGCTCTATTTTAATCCCAGCAGTTTGTCCTTAATGTGGGATTTTGTCCTAGAAAGGAGATTTGGAATGTTGGTTTTCAGTTAATAGGGGTTAGAGTCCTTCAGTCCCTTTAGTCCTTCTTGTCACAGGTAATTTGTGCTAACTTGGTGTTGGGGAGAGCACAAGTTTTCTTGGTTTCAGCTGCTATTCTTGATGGTGCCACCATGTTCTCCTTACAGTGATACCTAGTGAACTCCTACTCAACTAGGAGTTGGATTGCAGCATGTAACTGTGGAGAACAACAAAATCTTAAGCCTTAGATGGTGCCTCCTCCCAGTGAGTTTGATAATGGGGAAATACACCTCTAGGGAGGAGACCTCTGATGTTACAAATGATAACTTGGCCTTGGCATTACTTTCTTTCAGGAATAGTCTTTCCAGTAGTAGTCTTTTAGTTTTTAGAGTGTTGGAATGTATATGCAGGTAGAGAAAAAGACTTAAGGTCCAGTCAGTCCACATGCAATTGATACATAGCACTCATCATCCTAGCCAAGCCTGAACTCCACTGGGAGCCTACTATCCCTAGTCAGCACTAGCGCTTAGATGTATCCAAATGTCAAAGGGCAGAAAATGTTCTTCTCGGGGTAATGAGTAGAGAAAAATAACACATTTTTTTAAAAAATCTTACTGTAACTCCTGTCCATTCTTCTTGCCCCTTCTGTTTTCTAGGAGGTCTTTCCCCCTAGTTTTACCTTACTCAGATCCCTGATCCATCTGCCTTTTGTTTCCTCAGAGGTTTCCTTACTATTTTTGTGCCATTGTTGTAGAACCATCCATCTCTGGATTCTGTAATGTGTCTAGGGTTGGATTCTGGAGTGAGGGCAAATTATAACTTTTTATTTTAAGAAAACCTGGGATAATTGTCTTTTTTCTATTAAAAACCAAAATGACCAAAATTCTGAAGATATATATTTCAGAATATTAGAACTTAACAAGGAAATTTTCCTGAACCCTATAATACCCTTTACAATTTGAAACAATGAAGAATAATTGATCATTGGCTTTGAGTGTTTCCCCAGGTAAGTATGTAGACATAATATTATCATGAGGATACAGATATAAAATATAACTTTATATACATAAGATATAATGATATAGGAGATCATTCTGATTTTCATAAAATGTATCATTAGTAGGCAATAAAGTAATGTCTGATTTTTCCTGTGGCATTATTGACCAGACATAGGGCCAGGGTTGCAATGTTCATTAATAAAATGAAAAATATTTTATTACATGTTTTCTTCTTTTATGAATTTTGCTTATAGTCTGATGAGGGCAAGTCATCATTTATAATTTCTATGGAGCCTAAAATGATAGAAAATTTAAATGAAAAAAGACATACTGAATTATTCTAGTTCTTAATTTTGCCTGAGCCATTAAAAACCAATTAGGTACAGACCAAATTCCTGTTTATAAGAAGCTTCAGAAGTCTTATAAATGAGAGCTAATATATTTATTGAAGCACACTGCTTTCAACTCCATGCAGTCTTTTACAAAGTCATTGCATCATTTTAACAACAAGCATGTTTTCCATGAATATACTCATTCACACAGAGGAACAGCCTCAACCATTTATAATCCAGTGTGTCAAACGGTTTGGGCAAATGAGAATATGAACCATAAGCCGACTTCTTTCCTTCTTACATCTTTTCTCTCATTAGTACTTCATCCCCACCCCCATTCCTGTTGAAACATTACTCATGTCTTCTAGGACCTAATCAAACAGTATCCAGCCCAATCCCTTCTCCAGCACAAAAAATTGATTGCTTCATCCCTTATTCTTCTCTCCATCTCTAGTACCTCTCCCAGAACATGAACTGTAGTAAATACATTAGGTGAATGCAGTTAGAGTAAAACAAATTATAAAATGTTACCATTTTTGGAGAGTGTCCATAAATATGGTGTCTCCAAAAAGAACATTCTCCTTTACTGCCAAGACCTAAGCAAACATGCTAAGACAGACCACTTGTCCAAGAATTGCTGTGGCTATTTATATTGGGAGCTGAGAGAACCAAGAATCATGGCATTTCCTGAGCCTGTGGATGCCAACATTAACTGGCTTGTGTTTGGGGGAGTAGGCAAGTCACTCCTGATTAGTGTATTTGGCCAGGCATACCATACATAGAAACAGGCCTCTTCTATCAATCATGTGCCTCTGTGATCACCAATGCCCAACAGCACAATAGTGGATAATAAATATGGTTTAGTGATGTTTCAAGAAGAATAAGAGTGCTATTAGAATCTTAGGGGTTTATTTTCTTTTATGGAAAACTTCCCCTATTGTTCCATCAGAAATCCCTCAAATTTCAAAGTCTTTCAAATTAGAAGTATTGTAGATCCCTTTTTAGTTACATTCATGAGTGAATTATTCACCTCTTCCCCTTCCCCATGATATTCTTGATTTGAGGTAAACATGATGCTCATTTACCTTTTGCATTCTTTTTTTTTTTTTTTTTTTTTTTTTTTTTTTTTTTTTTTTAATTTTTTATTGTTGGCTGTTCAAAACATTACATAGTTCTTGATATATCATATTTCACAATTTGATTCAAGTGGGTTATGAGCTCCCATTTTTACCCCATATACAGATTGCAGAATCACGTCAGTTACACATCCATTGATTTACATATTGCCATACTAGTGTCTGTTGTATTCTGCTGTCTTTCCTATCCTCTACTATCCCCCCTCCCCTCCCCTCCCCTCCCCTCCCCTCTTCTCTCTCTGCCCCCTTTACTGACATTCGTTTGTCCCCCTTGTATTATTTTTCCCCTTCCCCTCACTTCCTCTTGTATGTATACCTTTTGCATTCTTGGATTAACTGTAGGTAGAACCTAATACATTCCCCCATGTGTTAGAGCTTGAACTCTGAGGATAACATTGTTCGTTGTCAAATGAAGCCAACTTCAAGAACAGCAGACCAAACAGCAGTGCTAGCCTTCTCTGTTTTGCAAAGCACTTATAAGGAAAAAGCTTGTGGAATTTGGCTCCATTTCCCACAGCAACGGGATAAGGGTTGCATGTAAACAATAATATCCTGTGCTACTTGGGCCTAATTTAACTGTCTTTATTGCTTTAGAAGGAACTGCCAAGTGAGGCTGTTTAGCAGAGCTCATGCTTGACATTCCAGAAATACTATAGGGTTCACTTCAAAAATGGTACTCCACACCACCAAGCTTGTGGCTGTTGGCATGCTGTCAATTGTCATCAGACTTTGTGCTGCCACATTCTTTCAAATCAAACAGAAGGTGCACTATCTGAAGAATGAATCTGGTACTCTGAGGGCAGACCTGTCATTGCAGGATGCCTTTACAGTTACCGCTTGGTTCTTTTCCTAGAAAGCTGTGGTAGCTTTGAGCTAAGATGACAATGTTTGCTAAACTGGGAACGGAGAGGCAATTTTTGCAAAGGAAGTTATTGCATTGTTGATGGAGCAGTATAAGCCAGGAGTCAGGAGATCTGTGCTGCACTCTCCAGTCAACTAGCTACTTGTACTTGTAAAATGTCCTTGGTCTCTCTGGCCTGTTTTAAAATCTTGAAATAATGGGATCGTACTAGATAATCTCTAAATCCCTAAATCTGATCAGGCAATTTAGAACAGTAAATATTCAAAAAAGAGTCAAGAAACAGAAGTTCCCAGTATAGGCACCAACTTGATAGATGGCAAAGATGTAAGGTGCTATAGTTTGGATTTTAAATGTCCCCTAAAGCATATATGCTGAAGATGTGGTCCCCAATGTAGCAGTGTTCAGAAGTGGGCTCCTGGAAAGTAATTGGATGGTTAGGACTCTGACTTCATGAAGAGATTAATTCACTTATGGATTCAGAGCTTAATGGGTATCAGGGGAGGGTTTTGTTATAAAAGCAAGCTCTTTTTGCTCTCTTGCTGCCAAAAGGTAAGCAGCTCTGTTTCAGCACATGCTCCCTGCTATGATGTTCCACCTCAGCACAGGTTCATAACAATTAACCCAAACAGCTGTGGACCAAAAACTCTGAAACTGTGAGCCCAAATAAATCTTTTCTCCTTGTAAGTCAATTAAGGTATTTTGTCACAAAAAAGAAAGCTGCCTAGCATAGGGGTTTATTGGATTATCACTTACTATTACTAATACTAACTACAATTTAGTGAACCTTTCTTATGCCAGACACTTAAATATAGTATCTCATTTAGTCTTTACTTTTTGGAGGAGGAAACTGAAGTTCAGAGAATTTTAATGATTTGATCAGGATCATGTGGATCCACGGAGCCAGAGCTAAGATTTTTAGAAATATTCTGTTCTTTGTTTTAAAAGTTAAAAAATAGCTCACTTCTGACAAGGAACTCGTGTTTCTATTATTAATTTTTCTGGGCCACACTGCCAGAATTCCATGGTCTAGAAGCTGTATGCACTGGGGGAAGGTGTAGGCAGGTGAGAGGACTGGCCTGGCTGGGGCTGAAGGACAAATTCTCTTTGAAGATTTCCTGTGGCCCCACAATCAGGATAGTAAGAATACCTGATGGGCAGCCCAAATCCATATGTCAGAGGAGGTCCAAGTGGATTTCCCAGATTAAGATACCAAAATCAGCAGACATCAAGGTGGTGAGTAGGGGGATTTTGGAATGGAGCAAGTCCTGTGGGTCTCAGGAAGGAGGGAATGCTTTGGGTCATTTGCCAAGGCCAGGTCTTCTTTGAGGCCAGTTTTGAAGTGGTGCTCATGGCCTGGCATGAGAATATGCCTGTTCCTCTTAAAGAACCACACAGAGGGCAAAACAGCCTTGAGTTTCCTTACCTATAAAAGAAGGGCATTGGTTAAATGAGCTATGAGGACACTCCTGATTCAGACATCCCCAGAGTTAGCAGGTCCGAAGAGCTGTGTTCCTTTAGGGAACTAAATAGAAAACAAGCACTCTTGCTAGGCCATTGTTCTGTCTTATGATGTGACCCAGAGCCTTTGAGATGCTAGAATTTTATTTTGATTATGTCTACAGCTGCATTGGCAGGACCGTCACCTCCTATGAAGTAACAGCCCAACTATCTTCCTACTCTTTCTGCAAACTCTTCCTAGGAGTTTGCAAGCTCTTCTTTGGAAGGTGATCCAGTCATACCTAGTTCCCAGGGGTACACCAGCTTCTCAAAAAATACTGGTACACTCCTGCTTCTCAAAAAATACTGGTGAATTCTCCCACCTCCACTCCATCTAGGGACTGCCTAGCCCAAGAGAGAATGTTCTGGTTATTCAAACTTTGAATGTTAGAAGTGAGTGTTTGTTGTAATATGGCGTTTCCATGCCTTCAATGATGGACCTTGAATTATGGCCTCAATGCAGAAGCAGCCAAGGGAGCTGGGCCCTTGAACTGAACATGGTTACTGGGCAGGACACATACTTGGGGAAGTGACCTTGTTACAGGAAGAGGCAGCCATGAGGGCGGGGAGAATGGTCTCCAAGTGGATCTAGTTGCCTCAGTGATATTCTGAGAAATGGTCAACACTGAAGGATCTAGGTTAGCCAGCATAATAAGAACAACAACAAAAACAGCAGAAGCAAACATTTACTTGGACACTAGGCTAAGCAATTAACATATATTCACAACAATCCTATGAGGTAGCAATGTTTTCTCCTCACTTTACATATAAGAAACCCAAGGCACAGAGGATTTAGGTAACTTTTTCAAGATCATACAACTAAGTGGTAAGTATGTGGGTATAGCTTGAATCTTTAGCCAGTTGGGTAATCATCAACTGCAAGACCTCTTATTAGTGGCCAAACCCAGCTGCTGGGTCACAGTGCCAGATCCAGAGAGAAGGATAGGCAAGAATGTAGCAGTGGTCTACTTTATGCTTTGAATATAGCCCTTGTTGCTCTACCACTGTAATTTATTATTAAAACAGACATGTTTATTTCTATTCCACTTTCCCTCCACCTCCTTACTTTTTTTGCCTCCCAAATCTCAGGGGAGAATAGGATTACCTTTCTATCCCATACTATGGTGAGTGTGTGCTCATGTCCAGATAACTATGTCTAGCATGACTATCTCCAAAATTAACAAGTGAATTACAACTCTGGACAGAGAACATGTGGAATGTAGCCCTTTAATCACCTCTTTAAAATCCTCCTGTTAACCCTGATAGGCAGAATCACAGCCTCTGAGACAGGAGTCCCCTCTGTTTCTCTTTTGCTAGCAAAGCAAGAAAACTTTCATTCTTCTCAAAGCTGTGTCTTCATTATTGGATTGGCATCAGAGACAAGGAATGCACTTTCAGTAACATGAACAAGGCAGATGAAATGGTTCAGGCATTCAGTAGGTATACATGGAGGACTATCCTCTGTGTCTGATATTTGGGGGAAGACACAAGCAAGACACTTTCATTTAGGCAAAGGCTTCAGTTTTGAAGGGAGCTAGGTTATTAAGCAGGATAACTCATAGTATTTGGAAGTGGAAATAAGGCTGAAGGCCAACTGTTAAGACTGAGTTGGTATATGAGCTAAGCTTGGGAAGAGTTCTCACCTGGGAACTCCTTTCAGGCAACCATTCCAGGGATACCAGATGGAAAGGGGACAATGTAATCATAATGCCTGAGGCTAGGCATTGACTCTACACCTAAGCTGTAAGAATGGGCCCATTGTGGGACTGAGTCTCAAGGTCTAGCTGAAGGGATCTGAGTAGGGTAGGGAAATTGACTTAGGGGCTGATGAAACAAAAGGAAGGAATAATTCCCCAGCTTCTGTGGAATCTGTTTTTCCTTCTAATATTTCTTTGGCAGCAATAACCCCTGCTGTGATGGAAAGGACAATTAATTTGCAGCCAGGAGATATGTGCTCCATATGTTAGTAGAAATTGTAATGTTTGAACATTCTTTTAGGGATGACTGAAATTCTTAGTAGAAATTCCAGGAAGACCAGAGGACATCTGGGAAATATATGTGGATTGAAGTGGAGAATAATACTAATTTTCTGGGGAAAAATCTCCATGACCAAAAACTGTCTTGTTTCTTTTTTTTAAAAATTATTTTCTTTTAAGTGACACTTTAACCAAATAATGTATATGAAAGGCTTTGTAAGCTGAAGGGCAGGAGTCCCAACTAAGTTTGGTTAGCATCTTCTTTTTCACATATCTAGGATTGGCAACCCCAGGAATTCACAAGAGGAGACAGGCATTTCTCCTTCTCAGACCAACACTGTTTCTTAGTAATGAGAAAGTGCCATTAAATGTTGATACTGAGTTCTCTGCTATGCTCACTAGTCTCCTGTAGAGTCATCAAGAGGGGCCATTGCTACCTGCAGGCAGGGCTCTCATAGGTGTGGGAAGAGGAGAGCCTAACCCTTTGTTCTTGGCTAGCAATATTCACCCATCTCAGACTGATACCTATTACAACGGGGAAATTAGAGCCCTGCCAAGGAGTTGGGATTCCTAAGTTCAAATCCCATCTATGTGATCTTGAGGTTATTAGACAAAATCTCTGGGCAACATAAGGAAAAATGGAGAAATCAATATTAGTGTGTGCCTTGTAGGATGTTTGGAGGGCTACCTGGCTACCAGATGTGCACTTAACATGGTACCTGACCCACAATTGGTATTTGTTAATTAATGTTAGCTACTGCTCTTCTCCTTTCCCTTCCTCTTCTCTGTGGTCCTTTTCCTCATTTAAAACCTAAACTCCTAAGTCACACAGATTAGCCTTAAGCCTTAAACTCTGGCTCTGCCACACACAGCTATTGTGGCCTTGTACCTGACCTTCTTTTATGTAAAATTGGCATTTGAATAGCCCTTACCTCACAGGACTTTCTCACAAGCCTCATTTCTCACTCTGTGCTCTTGTATACTTTGTATATTCCTTTTATTTCTAGTTTTTGTCACATTTTATTAATTCATTCTGCTTTCCAAACTATATTCTGAGCTCCCAACAGGCAGAAACTGCTTGTTTATTTTTCTATCTCTAGTGCCTCCCATAGTGTCTGGCCCAGAATTTACATTCAATGAGTAGTTGCTAAAATGTTAACACTATGTTGTAATTATTTTTTCTAGGTCTTTCTTTCTCATTAAGCTGTGAGCTTATGTAGGGAAGATATTTTGTTTGTCTCAGTATCTATAGAAGTTAGCAGGGGTTTGGCTTGGAGTCGAGACTCAGTGAATGTTGCTTAAATGAATGGCTGGGGAAATGGGGGAGTGAGGGAAGGAATGAAGGAAGGAACAAATGGAGGCTGATGATTGCAGTTTCTTACAGGCTCACTATTAGTGAGGTCATTGTCAGCTTGAAATTAATTAGGATATACGGTATGAATGTGGAGTAAAGGATTGTTCCATTTTCTGAGGCTTTATCCTTCTAAACCTTGTTCAAGGGTTGATACTGTAGGACCTCCCTTCCCTTATAATTCTTTTCTTCTATATTCTCTGAAAGACCAAAATATTTTAGGTTTCTTCATGCTTTTCTAACTCCTTCCTTGTTCCTTGTTTTGGTTGTTTTTGTTATTGAGTCTTCTTTTTCCTCTTGCTTTCTTCACCACTTTCTTTTACCTCTTCAAACACCAGCACCCAATCTGATGTAAATATTCTCTAGAGTTTGGACTTGGGCCTGTCTTCTCCTCTTCTGGTGAAAATTAACTACCTTCAAGATTTTGCTCTTTAGAGGGATCTATGTAAATGACTCCCAATTCTCTCTTCAGTTTTGAAATTTCTTCTGAGCTCTAAGTCTGAATCTTTAGCCTCCTTCTTTAGACTGACTTCTTCAGTTGGCCTCCTAAACTTCATGTCTAAAACTTTTACCCCCAAACTAACCTTTCTCCCTGTGGAGAACAGGCTATTCTCTGCTCTAAGTTACTGTATGGTGTACAGAATGTTAGTTTCCAGGCTGTGCCTAACCTTGAGTTACTCCATTTCATAAAGTAGTAGTTTGTCATGAGTTACTCAATTTGAGTACAAATACTGAGGTAAAATGACTCTACACATTGTTTGTACAAGTAAACATCCACCATTTGCCTAGCACAACCATAAGGCACAAACTTATAAATTAACCATGCTAATAAGAATGACTTGGGGCTGGGGATGTGGCTCAAGCGGTAACGGGCTCGCCTGGCATGCACGGGGCGCTGGGTTCGATCCTCAGCACCACATAAAAAATAAAATAAAGATGTTGTGTCCACCGAAAACTAAAAACTAAATATTAAAAAATTCTCTCTTTCTCTCTCTCTCTTAAAAAAAAAAAAAAGAATGACCAAGTGTGGACTTATTGAATTAATCAGAGGCACATGGATGCATGGGTATCAATCCTATATCAGAAAAAAAAAGCAGGCCCAGGAGCTTATCAAACACACGAGACCACCAAAAAAAAGTATCCCTATTACTTGAGGCTGATAAAGGAAGGAGAACCCTAGAACAGTAGCACACTGACCCCATCACCTTGTCACTCATCATGAGCTTTGCACAGGAAGATTGCTATAGTGACTTATTTCCATTCCCTCCCCTCAGGCTTCAGCTCACTGTGGTTTCTCCTGCCCATGATGACCATGCACAGCATATTCTAAGCAGACATCTCATGCTCACACCCCAGGCTGCCACTCTGAAAATGGTGAAGATCAGACCCCTTATCTTAACAACTCCATGAAACTGGTTCATTAAAAATCTGGGTGGAATGAGATGTACATCACTACCCTAAGTACATGTATGAAGAAAACACAAATGGTGTGAATATACTTTCTATACAATACAAGCAGAGATATGAAAAATTGTGCTCTCTCTATATAATATGAACTGTAATGCATTCTGCTGTCATATTTCACAAATTAGAATAAAAATTTATAAAAAGAAAATTCCTATTCTATTTACCCTAAAGTAAAAAATAAAATATTTTTATAATTTTCCATATCAGATCACCTCTTGCTTTTCAAAATTGTTAGAACAAAAGTAAGTGAGGTGGCTGGGCGCGGAAGTGCATGCCTGTAATCCCAGTAGCTCAGGAGTCTGAGACGTGAGGATCGTGAGTTCAAAACCAGCCTCAGCAACAAAAAGGTGCTAAGTAACTCAGTGAGACCATGTCTCTAAATAAAATACAAAATAGGGCTGGGGATGTGGCTCAGTGGTTGAGTGCTCTTGAGTTCAATTCCCGGTACCAAAATAAATAAATAGACGAGGTATTTAAAATAAATAACAAGTGCATTAAATTTAAAAATATATCATCTGACTACCTACACTGACTCTTTGCTTTAGGTATCTGCCTTTACTCTTAATTCAGCCTCCTAAACTCCCGTGGCTGCCTTAACCCTTTCAGAGCTGTGTGCGCGCACGTATGTGTGTGTGTGTGTGTGTGTGTGTGTGTGTGTATAAAATTGTGTAAAGTGTGTTGTGTGAATTGGATGTTATATATATTAGTAGTTAATAGTGGAATAAAAGAACTTATCATCGGGCTTCTATCAGGTGACCCATGAGTATTTGAAATTGCAACTTCTCAAAGTAATGCAGATTATGAATTTATTATTATTCAATAAATCCTGATGTTGTGAAAAATAAAACAAATGTTTAGTCTATGTTAATGGTATAGCTTGGTCATGACACTCCCCACCATTTTTCTTTTCACAATCAGTAATGCCTTTCAATTTTTTTCAATCCTCTCTTCTCATATAGAAGTTATGTATATATATATATATATATATATATATATATATATAAAATCTCACAAAATTAACAATAATTCATAAATATTATTTAGTACCCAATTCATATTCAAATTTCCATGATTTTTCAAATATGTCATTTTAAAATTGGTTTATTTGAATTGGAATCCAAATAAGGTTTATACATTTACTTGGATATGACTCAGAGTATTTTATTTCTTTTGAGTTGTTGGGGAAACCAGACCATTTGCTCTGAAAAATGTCTCATAATCTCACTTTTTCTAATTATTTTCTTGTGTTGTCATTGACCTTATTTTTCTAATCTTTGTATGTCCTGTAAACTGATAGTTACGTCTAAACTCTTTGATTTGGTTCAGGTTAAATTTTGGGTGTAACAATACTTCACAATCAGATGGAAAAAACTCGGTGGCTCAGTGGAATCAACAGTTTTGCAGCAGCTCCCCAGGAGTGAATTAAGTCAGCAGTTCTTCAGTGGCAAACTGAGGTAGGGAAATTGTGTGTGTGATGGCAGGGGGAGAATGCAGTAAGCTAGCATCTAGGAGAAAACAAAAAATATTGGTTTCCAGAATAGCAAGAGAATTAATAAAGGCAACAGATGGCAGAAGTGTCAGGCATGCTGTGGCACAGTGGGGGAAGGGAAGCACTCCTCTAAAAAGCCAAAAGATATTCTCCCACCAAGCTTAAGAAAAACAGATGCCAATCAGCAATATCCGCAAAACTCAAAGAAGCTGGACTGTGCTTACTAGGGAGAAAGTCCTAGAGCTCTCCAGATGGAGAGAAAATAGGTTAATACACAACAGAAATATTGGAATCTTACTAGCAGAGGTGGTTGGAGCAGGGGAAGCACAGACAGCTCTAGTGGACTCATTGAATGGATTTCCCAGTTAACAGATTTGGAATTCCTACAACTTACTGTTTTTCAGAAATCACTCTTCTTTCTTGCCTACTTTATGTCCATTTTTTGTCTTATACTTGGAATACTTATTTTTTTCAAATATCTAAGAACTAGTAGCTGCTCTGTTTGTCACTGGATCAGTGGGTGCATATACTGAGAGCCAATTTGAGTGTAGAATAATCTGGGTCCCTGCTGGATCTCTGCAGAGTGGAGAAAAACAAAGGGAATTTCCACTTGAAACTGATAGTCTGATCTGTGGGATAAAGTGTATGGCTGACAGGGAGCAGAGGTCTGGAACCCCTAATTCAAAAGTGGCTGGAAGGTAGAGTGAAGATTCCCCATACTTCTTCAAAGCACACAGATAGATACTCTTGGGATAAGAGATGCAACTCAAGCTAGATCAGTCTATAGAGGAAGCAAGTTAAGGATCTGATCAGTTCCCTGTCATACCTACACTCTCATCTATGGATGCAACAATAAAGCCATTCTCAGTTGGGAAAAAGCACTTTGTCCCCATCTGTGTACAGCAGAGGTGGCCAAATTTTGCATACAGACTTGTAAAAAGTTTGTCTGGTTTGAGTCAGAGCTTAAATCAGTACAGGGTATGAAATTTGTATTGTAATTGACTGCCTCACAGTTGGCAGTTTCAAAAAGTTGAAACACCAGATTTTAAAAAAATGATTTGAAAAATTCAGCAAAAAGAAATCTGAAATTCTCTATAATAATTAATGCAATAACTGATTGATATTAATACCTAATATCTCTTCTATACAACTATTCCACTTCAGGCTCCTCTCTATATCCACTTTACTCTGACCATTTTAACCTCTGTTCTCTGCTCCCTCCCCAACCCTTTTACTTCCATGTTTCATTTTTAATTGTTTATCTTTTCTCTCTATTTTCTTCATTTTATATTCCTTCTTCTAATTCAATTAAGTATGTCAAATATCAATGTGTAACACTTTTAAGTATTTATGTGTAATACTTCTCACCCACTTGTCTCCTGGGTAAATAAAGTTATAGGGATATTTGAAATTACATTTATAGTATATATCAATGTATGATTTACTTTTATACTACCTCCATTACTTGTGGCAATCTCTCCTTTTAAAGGAGCATTGGAGGTTGAAATTAACACTGGATTACTCTGAGCCTATGTGTTGAGTATAATATGTATTACCAGCACAGGATTTATTATAAGGACTTAACTACCCACCAAAGAACCCCCACATAAAAGAGAAATCCATCTCAACAGGTGTGCAAATTTAAAACATCTAAAAGCATAAAAAAAAAAAAAAAAAAAACAAGCCAATAAATGCCACAGAATTCACAAATTCCAACAAAGGAATGCAAAAATATATTGAAGAGGGAGGAATTCCGGAGAAAGACTATAAAAAGTTGATTATTAAAATGATTAATCAGCTAAAAGAAGACCTAAAAAATGAATTAGAAATGAATTAAGGGGCTGGGGATGTGGCTCAAGCGGTAGCGCGCTCGTCTGGCAAGTGTGCGGCCCGGGTTCGATCCTCAGCACCACATACAAAGATGTTGTGTCCACCAAGAACTAAAAAATAAATATTAAAAAATTCTCTCTCTCTCTCTAAAAAAAAAAACCCCTAGTTTCCTACAATGTTAAACCACAATAAAATAAAATGATAGTATGCTTTAAAAAAAAAGAAATGAATTAAGAAAGAAAACACAGGAGGTACAAGATTAATTCAATAAAGAAATAGAGATGCTGAAAAGAAACAAATCAGACCTCCTGGAAATGAAAGACACAATAAGTCAAATAAACATTCAGTTGAAAGTATCACCAATAGGGATTAGACCCCAACTTCCTTAATAAGACTTCCTTTGGCACAAGAATTAAAATCAAGAATCAATAAATAGGATGGACTCAAACTAAAAAGTTTCTTCTCAGTGAAAGAAACAATTTGTGAGGTGAATAGAGAGCCTACATCTTGGGAGCAAATCTTTACTCCTCACACATCAAATAGAACACTAATCTCTAGGTTATATAAAGAACTTAAAAAGTTAAGCACCAAAAAAACCCAAATAACCCAATCAATAAATGGGCCATGGACCTGAACAGACACTTCTCAGAAGATGATATACAATTAATCAACAAATATATGAAAAAATGTTCATCATCAGTAGCAATTAGAGAAATGCAAATCAAAACTACTCTAAGATTTCATCTCATTCCAGTCAGAATGTCAGCTATTATGAAGATAAACAACAATAAGTGTTAGCGAGGATGAGGGGGAAAAGGCACACTCATACATTGCTGGTGGAGCTGCAAATTGGTGCAGCCAATACAGAAAGCAGTATGAAGATTTCTTGGAAAATTGGGATTGGAACCACCATTTGACCCAGCTATCCCTCTCCTTGGTCTATACTAAAAGGACTTAAAAACAGCCTACTACAAGGACACATCCATATCAATGTTTATAGCAGCACAATTCACAATAGCTAAACTGTGGAACCAACCTTGATGCCCTTCAATAGATGAATGTATAAAAATATGTGGCATATATACACAATGGAATATTAATCAGCAATAAAAGAGAATAAAATCGTGGCATTTGCAGATAAATGGATGGAGTTGGAGAAGATAATACTAAGTGAAATTACCAATCCCCCAAATCCAAATGCCAAATGTTTTCTCTGATATAAGGAAGCTGATTCATAGTGGGATAGGGAGGGGGAGCGTGGGAGGAATAGACGAATTCTAGATAGAGCAGAGGTATGGGAGGGGAAGGGAGCGGGCGGATATGGGGTTAGAAAAGATGGTGGAATGTGATAGACATTATTATCCAAAGTACATGTATGAAGACACAAATTGGTGTCAATATACTTTGTATACAACCAGAGATATGAAAAATTGTGCTCTATGTGTGTAATAAGAATTGTAATGCATTCCTCTGTCAAATCTAAATAAAAAATTCATAAAAAATAAATAAATTGTATAGAGTAGACAAAAAAGAGAAATTATCACCAATAGATTAGATTATGTAAAAAACAGAAGTTCATACCTCAAAGACAGAGTATATGAACTTGGACACTCAATAAGAAGCAAAAAAAAAAAAAAAAGGGTCATGATCAGAATTTTGGGGAAACATTAAGAGAACAAACTTAGGGGTCTTTAGAATAAAAGAGAACATGGAGAGATACAGGCTCATGTCATTAAGAACATTTTCAGAGAAATAATAGCAGTGAAATAAATAAAACTTTCCAAACTACAGGGATTAGATGGACATCCATATACAGGAGGCATATAGGATTTCAAATATACAAGATCAAAATAGAACACCTCAAAGACACATTACAATCAAAATGCATATTATAAGAGACAAGGATAGAATATAAAATACCTCATGAGAAAAATAGGTCAGATTTAGAGGTAAACTAATAAAGCTCACTTTTTTTGGTGGGGGGGTTATTGCCTGGCAATAAAGCTCACTTCTGACTTCCCAGTTCAGACTCTTAAAATCCAGGAGGACCTGCAAAAAGATAATCAAGCCCTGAAAGAAAACAATGGCCAACCAAGATTTTATATAAAAGGCATCCTTCATAATCAGAGTATAAATAGAAAACTTTCCAAGATAAGGTTAAGCTAAAAGAATTAATGAACACTAAGTCAACACTGCAGAAAATACTTAAATGCTGTACACAGAAAAAGTCCCAGAACATTCAAATGGATGAAGCTCACCAGAAAAGTGGTTAAGTAAATGAAAAGTAAGACCAAATTAAGTATATGAAACAAGTCAAAATGGTTGGGAAAAAATCTCTCCTTTTATAACTCTGAATATAAATTTCCTCATCTCTCCAATTAAAAGACATACACTGACAGAGGGTATTATAAAACAAGACCAAACTACATGCTGTTTGCAAGAGATTCATACTCAAAGACTGAAAGTAAAAGAATGGAAAAGGATATTCCATGCAAATAGAGTTCAAAAACAATCAGGAGTGATAGTCATATCCAACAAAGTATATTTTAAGCAAAAATTAATCAGAAAATACAAATAATGTCCCTTCACCAAGCACCAATTGAAACACAATAAATAAAGAGAAGAATGACAAGTATTATAGGGGAAGGGAGCAGGGCAAGGGAGGAGATGAGGGAAAATGGAAGTTGTGGGGACTGTAATGGATCAAACTGTATTCCATTCATGTATGGGCCTATCAAAATAAACCCCACTATTGTGTATAACTATAAAACACTGATAAAAAGGAATTAAAAAAAAACTCAAAAAACTTAACACCAGAAAAACAAATAGCCCAATAAATAAATGGGTAAATAATCTAAACAGATAATTTTTTAAAAAGGTATTACAAATGATCAACAAATGTGTGAAAAAAAATGTTCAACATTCTTAGGAATCAGGGAAATGCAAATCAAAATCACATTGAGATTTCATTCCACTCTAGTTAGAATGACAATAATCAAGAATACAAAAACAAATGCTGGCAAAGATATGGGGGAAAGGGCACATTCATACATTGTTGGTGGGACTGCGAATTACTACAACCATTTTGGAAAGCAGCACAGCAATTCCTTGAAGTACTAGTAATGGAAGTACCATTTGACCCAGCTATCCCACTCCTTCATATTTATTCAGTAGAACCAAAATCAGTATATTATAGTGATACATGCATTCCAATGTTTATAATAGTGTGAATTACAATAGATAATTTTTGGAAATAGCTTAGGTGCCCATGAACAGATGAATGAATAAAGAAATGTGGTATATATGGCGCTTTATTCAGCCACAAAGGAGAATGAACTTATGTCATTTCTTGGTAAAAGAATGGAACCAGAGAACATCATGCTAAGGGAAATAAGCCAAAGTCGGAAAGTCAAGGGTCAGATATTCTTCTCTTATGCAGAACCTGGAGACGAAAAAAAATGAACAAAAAAGGAATCTCATGAAAGTAGACGGGACACTGATAGAATAGAGGAAATTGATTGAGAAGGACCAAGGAGGGGAGGCCCTGGAGAAGTACTAGGGAACAAAATTGACCAAATTATGCTGTGTCCAGGTAGCAGTATATTGCAATGAATCCTGTGTTTGCATATAATTATAGTGCACTAATTTAAAAAATAAAAATAATCATAGAACTGAGGCCAGTATAATAGAGCAAGTGGATCTAGGGAGAGAGGATGTGAGGGAAAAGGGAGCTATTATGGAATGTGATTGATCAAATTATATTATATGCATATATTAATTTGGCAAAATGAATCCCATTGTTATGTATAATTATAATCAACAGGTAAAAAATACTTCACAAAAAGTGTTATGTATATTCTATCACATGCAGAAAACAAAAGTCTGGTTGCTCCCCTTTTTGTGATACTAGGATTGGTCAGTGAGTTCAAATGATGTCACCTGGAGCTCTCCATTAGAAAGGGTCCCATCAACCCTTTACCTAATGGTTTTAACAATCATTGATGATTACAGCTTAGGTCCATTATTTCATTAAAGGTTACAAAATGACACTTTCTAGTTCTGTTATTTCTCCTACATTTATTAGTTGGAATTTTTCTATAAAGAGAAACTTTATTTATCACCCATTTAGTTACCTTGAATTACAGTGTATAGTGAAAAGGCAGGATAAGTGTTTGATACCTTCCCTTTTAAAACATCCATTTTCAGAATGAGTCAGTATCCTAGCAACCTTCAATAGTGACCAATCAAGTCTTTTAAGTATTGTTATGGATTTTTATATACTTAATGTGTTTTGATCCATTGCAGTTATTATTCATTTTGTTTCTAAAATTGTATCATCTCAGGTCGGTGGGGATCTTTTAAAGTAGATTTCTGTTTTCTTTTGTCATAGCATCTCTTTGCTTTGATGATATGTTTCAGGCTCATTTGACACAATTACAAACCCAGAAATGGAGTCAAACATTTCTCCAAAGAGCTCTAGTTCTGTTTGATGGGAAATGGTATTTAGAGAATCTGAGGACTGAGTTTCCTCATCAGTAGTATGTTAGTCATATCTTTTCTTTGGAAGACCCAGGAAATAATATTTTTTCAAAAGCGAAAAATGATGCATTCATACAGACATTTCAAAGTCAAATTTAAGAATATGCATTGGGGGATTCAGCATATAGCTCCATGGTAGAGTGTTTGCTTAACATTCACAAGGCCCTGGGTGAATTCCCAGAACTGTACAAAAAAAAGTATGTATAGGGTTTTCCTTTTGAAACTGTATCTCTTTATTATCTAAAAGCCTTGGTTCCTAATGACATTTACATAATTATGTGCATTACCCAGCATTATATTGGTAAAATTTTCAAATAACAATTCCTGTGTTAAAACTAAGACTACCAAATACAGTGAAAGATTACTTTGCTCTTCTTTTTGACCTTAGAATAAGTCCTACTAGAGAGGTTGTAAAAGTAATTATTGTGTTTTAAAGCCACTTGATGTAATGTTTCTCTGTGGAATGTTACCAAATTGACAGACACAATTTAATCCATTAGTTTCAATTTTGTCTCCTCAGTTTTGGGGATTGTTTTCCTTTCCATTTTGTATTTCATTTTACATTTAATTTATGAGAAATATTTACATATTTCTAAATTCAAGACCATATAATGGGAGATATTTTAAAACTCTCATGTCTTTTCTGTCTCCCTTTCTTTATTCTCACCTCTCATAGTAATAATGTTTATTATGTTTGGGTTTATCCATCCATAATGTATTTGAATATTTTAAAAATTAGCAGTTGTTTTCCATTCCTATTTCTCATACAAAAAAATGTGTAGCTTGTACTATAAATATTGCTCTTCTATTTTTCACTTAACAACGTGTCCTAGAAATCATCTCATGTATGGCAATCTTCCTTGCTCTTTTTGTACAACTTCATAGTATACCATCTTGAAGAGAAATGATAGTTTATTCAACCAGGAAGTCCCTATCGACAGCTATTTGTGCTGGTTCTAGCCTTTGCTATTATGAACCTGGGGATTTTTTCCTTTGTCCTCTTTTCTGTTTATGCCTTTCTATTCATGCTGTTCTTACCCAATTTCAGATACCAGTTGTTCTTTACTGGATCATAGCTGTGGCTGTGGGATCCCTACCCACCTTTCTCCTCAGTCCAATCTGTGTTGAACATAGTTGGTTTCACCTCCTGAAATATTATTTATATTATGATCTCTTCTTATACTACTTAAAGTCTTTAAAAAGAGTATAAAACCCAAGTTTCTTAGCTTGAAATTCAAGGGTCTCATAATTGACCTTAATTCCCTTCCTCAATACTTGTTCCTTCTGCACTGGTTTATATATACATTGCTCAGCATACATGATTTCCCAATGTTCATATTAGTAATTGTCTTTAGACCTTATCTGTTCTTCAAAGTTTCCATCGATTTTCACATCCTCATAAATTCTCCCAGAAACCTCAGATAAGGCTCTCCCTTCTGCACTCCTGCTCTTTATGATATGCATTTGAAACTGAACATAGTCTTACCCCATAGGCAAATGGAAAAATTGGCTGTCAACTATGATGTGATAGAGTAGTACTGAACCAAAGACTCCATCATCTACTCCAATACTGAAGGACAAACATGCTGTGTTAGAATAAACAAGATATGGTATGTCAGCTTTCCTAATGAAATTTTAAGAGAAGTTTGGACTCTGACACATTAGCCTTATGTGCTACTTAAATAATCTAACAAAAAGATGCTAAAGATTCTATACATCTCTATCATGCTAGGACATGTGTAAAAAGTTGTTTTATGTATGTGCTATAGTTTAGGTATGGTTTGAGTGTGTCCCTTAAGAGAACATCTGTATTGGAAGATTCATCCTTAATGTAGTGATGTTAGGAAGTTGTATGCACTTTTAAGAGGTGGGGTCTAGTAGGAAGTCTCCAGGTCATGGAGAGATCTACCCTTGGAAGGGATTTAGGTAGTTTCCAAATAATCCTGAATTAATCCTTCAAAGAGTGAGTTGTTATAAGAGTTAGCCCAGGGCTGGGACTGTAGCTCAGTGGTAGAGTGCTTGCCTCGCACATATGAGGCACTGGGTTCAATCCTCAGCACCACATAATAAATAAATAAATAAATAAATAAATAAATAAATATTAAAAGATAGTCAAGTTAATTTAAAAAAGTGAGCCCAGCTCCTGAATCACTCTCTGAGCTCCTGTCTCCGTATCTGATCTCTTTTCTCCTATATGCCCTCTATAGTGATGCTATCCTCCATGAGTTCCTTTACAGAGCAAAGTCAATGCCTGCACCATGATCTTGTATCTTCAGAACTGTGAGCTTTCCTTTATATGATAACTCAGCCTCAGGTATTTTGTTATAGTAATAAAAAATGAAGTAATATAATTTGTTGTAATGTTTTAAAAATTGGAAAAGTCCTAATGTTCACTAATAGAGGATTGGGTAAACCAATGCATCCTTAAAATAGAACAATTTAGGCCAGGCGTGGTGGCACATGCCTGTAATCCCAGCAGCTTGGGAGGCTTAGACAGGAAGATCACAAGTTCAAAGCCAGCCTCAGCAAAAAGCAAGGTGGTAAGCAACTCAGTGAAACCCTGTCTCTAAATAAAATACAAAATATGGCTGGGGATGTGGCTCAGTGGCCAAGTGCTCATGTGTTCAATCCCTGCCCCCCCCCCCAAATAGGACAATTTAGGAAGTCATTACAAAGAAACAGGTAAATATCTTCCATGCACTAATAGGAAAAGATGCCCAAGACATACTGTTACATAAAAAAAGCATGTGGCAAAAGAACATAGTGTGAGTTTCCATTTTTGTAAATTATAAAATGAATAGAAATATAAATATATACCACAGTGCTTTAGTACAGGACATTTCTAAAAGAATATACAAGAAACTGGTAATAGTGATAGATTGATGAGAGAAAAATGGGAGTTTAGAGCAAGAGGATAACTTCCTTTTTCTTACACATTCTTCTATACAGTTTGAAGTCTTATGTGCATAAATAAACATAAATAAATGTTTGCTGAAGTATAACACAAATATAGGAAAGTGCCCATTTAATATCTGTACAGTTCAATTAATTATCAAAAATACATCCAAGCAACCAGCACTCAGCCCCAAAACACAATATTACCAGTCTCCAGAAACCCAACATGTCCCCATCATTTTCCTTCCTGAAAATTAACTATTATCCTAATATCTAATATTAAAGTTCAGTTTTGTATTTTTCTGATCTTCATAAAAATTGAATCAAACAGTATATATTCTTTAGGGCCTGAATTATTTCAATCAATATACTGCTTGCAAGAATTTTTTATATTCTGTGTGTGTCTGTAGTTTATTCATTTTCAGTACTGTTAAATATTCCATTGTATAAATCTACTGCAAATATATATTTCCATTATTTGACCAGCACTAAATAATGCTCTAATGGAAATTCTTGCTGAACATGTGCAATGGAGTTGTTGGGTTATAGGGTAGGTGTATGTTTAGCTTTATTAGATACTGCCAAACAGCTTTCCAAAGTCTATCAGTTTACCCTTCAGCAGGCAGAGTATGTGAGTTGAATTAATGGTTTGAATATGCAATAACAAGAACAAAAAGAAATCTCTCACTTCATAAATGCAGTTTTTGATTTGACTGGTATTTCTGTCATTTATAAAAATTAATGTTAAAAACATAGGTCACTATGTTACCTAATGTGCTTATTCAGGGTTCCTGTAATAAATATTGATTTTTAGGTCAAAGATAAGTGTATATTTAAAGAGGAATATCTCCCCATTCCTGTTGTCAGATAATGTATACCATTATAGCCCTTACCCACTGACTGCCAAATATCCAGAATTAAAGTCAGGGATCAGGGTTCCTAGTGTTTCACTCAAATGAGGTATCTGGTAATTTCTACTTCTTTCTGAAATATGCAATTGTCCAAAAAAGTAGAAAGCAGTATAAAGTAGTGTTGTAGAATGTGAGATTGGTCAACTACTCTACCACATCATAGTTGACGGCCAATCCAACACCAGATTTGTATGAGTTCCTGGTTCTCACCAAACATGACTTTTTAAATATAGACAAAGCAATTTTCTCCAAAGATTTTTGGCCTATTGATTCCCTCTCACTGGACAAATATGCAAATGTGCATCTTCCTATCTGGGACTTCAAGGAGACAGACACCTACATCTTTTTTGGTCACTTTCAGTAAGAACTCTAACCAGTACAATGGTTCAGCTTTTCACTTTTGTATGCTGCTCTGATGTAATTAATGCTTCATGAATGTATCAATACATTTTTTATATCTTACAGTAGTGACCAAATAGATTCAATAGGATTTTTCCATTTGCCTATGGTGTAATACTATGTTCAGTTTCAAATGAAGAGGTTAACTTGTGGTTGTAAGGGATATTAAATGAAATATATGCATCTTTAAACACCACTATCACAGTGAGATGCTTGCTTTATGAGAGACATATGGGAACTGAGACTCAATAATAAAGTAAAATAATAATAGCTATATCTTCCAGCTTACACTCTTTCTAGGATAGTGCATGAATGTTAAGCAGAATGGTGGAAATTACCTGCTATACCATTTCAGTTTTTTTTTCTCTCTCTCTTCTCTGTTTCTTTTTTTTCTTTCTCTCTCCCCCCCTCCTCTATAAGCTAAGTGCCTATATTTGAATTTACATAATTCACATATGGATGCAGTGTGACTTCATCATTTATCCATAGGATCAGTTGTTAATAAGTGGAATTTTGGCATATATAAGTATGAATGTACCTTCAAATCATACCTATATATGTTTTATATAGATTTAATTTTTAATTGTGAAAAATTTCAAAGACATAGAAAAGTAGATATAATTATGTAATTAGCTCCCCATGCCCATTTCCCAGCTTCAACAATGATCAATGACTGCCAACTCTTATTTCATCTATACCCACATCTCATTTCCCCCTTTCTGTAATATCATGAAGCAAATTGCAGAAATCATAACATTTCATCTGTAAATAGTTCAGCACATATTTATAAAGGATTAAGACTCTTAACAACATATCCACAATACAATTATCCTATCTATAAATGAATAAAACTTCATTAAAATCTACAAGTATTCAGACAATGTTTAAATTTCCAATTATCTTACAATTGGCATAAATGGATTTTTGTCTATTTGAATGAAGCTCTAAATAAGGGCTAAATACTGTAATTGACTCATAAGGCCTTTAAGTCTCTTAATGTATGTTTGTCTCCCATCTTTTTTCTTCTTGAAGTTTATTTTTTATGAAAATGGGTTGTTTTCCCTGTAGCATTTCCTACACTCTGGATTTTGATGATTGCATTCCAATTATTAGGTTTAATATAATCCATAGTATTCTGTTTTTTTAAAAATTAGTAGTTGATTTTAGGGTTTTACTAGATTTATATTAGAGAGTTTTTTTTTTTTTTTGGTTTTGTTTTGTTTTAGGTGAGACTGCTTCATGCATGGTTTTGTGCTCTCCATTAGGAGGTGCCTACTATTTGGTTGCCTCAGTTTTTAGGAAGTTAGCAGCCATTAATGATCATGCTAGATTTAGTCATCTATTAAAGTTTGCAAAACTATAATGTTATTATGTATCATTCCTTCTTTAATTGTTAGCTGGAATATTTCTATACATCTACTACTTGCTTATCCAGAGGTATAAACTGTATAAGAAGGCAAGATAAATGCCAAATTTAAAATAGAAAGCATATTCACTAACATTTAAATATGATGATATTATGATATAATGATGGATTCATGAATTTAAACATATTAATGTGCTTTAATTCATTATATTTGTTCATATTCAAGTTCACATTGGCCCTTCTTTAGCTACTGAGAGGCTGTTTAAGTTGACTCCTAAGTCCTTTTTACATGAACCTGGTAGTCTGAAAGCTTCTTTGCTGGGCATAACATATTCCAGGATCATCATGTAAATTTCCTGTCCCAGATCTGAAGAACAATATTTTTAGATACCAATATGGCATAGAGAAAAGAGCATAGTCTTTGGAGTTAGAGAGACTGGGATTCAATTCTGGTCCTATCTCATTCTGCTTGTATGGTCTTAGGCAAACTCCTATGTACCCACTTCAAGTCTCCTTAATTTTAAAATGAGTGACACCTATCTACATGGCTCATCAAAGAATTAGAATCAGTATGTTTGAGTGTGCATAACATATATGTTTATCCAATCCTTCTTTCTATTACCTATTTATCTATCATTTGTATGGTTTGGATGTGAGGTGTCCCCCCAAAACTCCCATGTTAATGTAGGAGGTGAAATGATGAGACAATGAGAGCTGAAACCTAACCACTGGATTAATTTGAATAGCCTAACTGAGTGGTAACTATAGCAGGTGGGGTATGGCTAGGGGAGGTGGGTCAGTGGGGGCATTCACTTGACATTATATCTTGTTCCTCAGATTACTCTTTTTCTCTCGCTGCTTCCTGACAACCATGAGTGGAGGAGCAGCACTACTCTACCATACCCTTTTGTCATGGTTTTCTACCTCACCTTGGGCTCAGAGCAATGGAGTCATCCCACCATGTGCTGGATCTCTGAAACTGATCCAAGATAAACTTTTTCATCTAAGTTGTCCTTGTCAGGTATTTTGGTCATATCAATGAAAATGTGACTATCTATCTATCATCTATCAGTAATCTCTCTACAACCTCGCATACAGCTTAGTACTTAACAGATATTCAGAAATTCATTTTCTCTCATCTTACTCAAATGACAACATCACATCTTCTACGATTACTTAGAGTTCTGTGTTTACAGCATGAAGTGTTCTCTTTCATATATGGTAGACACTCAATTCTTACTTACAAATTGCTTATGGGGATAGATGTCATCAAATGGATGATGCCAAGATGTGTTGAGCTATGTGAAAGTAGATGCTGTCTCAATGAAGTTCATCATTAAAGACATTTCTCCTTTATTTTCAAAGTACTCATTTACAAATTTTAACGAATAGATTCCCTATTACCTTTTCTGCCTGCTACCAAGAATTGAGGTGGGATGGTGATGCCAAGTTTCAGTTGGGTTAAAGGAAAACAGAAGAGAAACATGAATCATTTAAAAGGATAACCCAAGGCAATGAGCTACTCCAAAGTCACCTGTATCAGTTTGAAAGAGATTATTTGATATATGGTATAATATATTTCCCTTCTTAAATTAGCTTTATTTATACTACTATCAAAATGGCTTTTCATTCCTTGAGATCACACAACTAGAGTGGATAATAAATCCAAAATGTGCTGAGAAAGCTATAGAAATCAACCTGGGATAAAATTTTTACCCAGATGTTCTGCCTTGACACTCAACTGTTGCTATAGCATTGTCCTTAAACTACGGTCAGAAGGACTGGGGCTGTAGTTCGGTGGTAGAATACTTGCCTAGCACATATGTGGCACTGGGGTCGATCCTCAGCACTACATAAAAATAAATAAATTGTTAAAATTTTCAAAAAAGAAACACAAAGGTCACAATAGGAAAATTTCCAGGCAGCCTCAATATTCCAGTCCTCACCAGGGGAGCAGCAGCTGCTGCAAAGAGCACAACCTTTTGACAACTAACTAAAAGATACTTGACAAAGGTTGAAGGAGTGATGAGAAAAAGAATCACCTCAACTAAGCAGTATCCTGTGATGTTTTTTTCAGCTTAGCATCTATTTTAATGGAACTGGGATTTTGAGAATGCTTGTGGCTTTTGAGAACTTTTGTGTCTTGAGGCTGCTTGCCCTAAAGTACCCAGTGAACAGTTGGTCACATGGTAGTATTCACACAGAAGGCACTGACTTCCAGCTAGAAAAACTGTTTGATCACTGCCCATAGGTTTTGTTTTGAAAGTTGTTTGTCCTGTGCTGGGATGAAAGCAGCTGCCTGAAATGACTATAAAGCCCACTTGTGTTTCTTGAGAGCTGAACTCTGGGGCTCTTTTCTTTCTTGGATTGGCTACCCAAGATTCCTTTTCCCATAAACCAAAGACATAGATTCCTAATCAACACAAGGGTTTGATCTGTGCCAGAATTTTAGGGCTTCTTTCTGTACATTTGAGTATTGAATCCTTATATCCAGCATGGAAAGGTAGGTATTAGATATCCATTTGACAGGCAAGGCATTATAGGTTAGGAGAAACTCAATGGCATGTCACTTTTCCCACTCCAAACAGCATCACACAGCTATCAAATTAAGGAGTTAGACTTTTAAATGGGTATCTGATCCCAAAATATGTGCTCTTCAAAGGATACTGTGCTGCGTCCCTTCAGTCTATTTCCTCTCTCCTCACAGGTGCCTGTCTTCCCCAGCTTAGACATGACTACCCTCACTCTAGGTTCTGACCAAGTAGTTGACACAACTTTCATTTTAGGGACTTCACTGAAAATATACCTATAATGAGAGAGCAGATACCAAATAGAGGAAAGTGACCAAGGTTCTGGAAAACTCACTCTGTTTTTTTTTTTTCCTAATTTGCTTTCTGTTCATCTCTTCTGTCTGTAATCTGAAGATATCCTAACCCTGAATTTCAACAAGCCTCAAAAATAAATGTATAGAAAGCTATATAATCACACATCATAATCAATTTTATTTTTTCAAAAATATGGATAAATACTAAATAAGAGCAACCAAAGGTAATAAGATATGTTACATAATAAGGAACAAAAACAAGAGCTACTTCAGATTTCTTGCCAGAAGTCATGCAATCTAAGAGACAGTGGAGTAGAATCTTGAGTGTAATGAAGAAAAAAAAAAGGTCATTATACAAATATAAACTCAGTGACAATATTTTTCAAAAATGAAGATTAAATAGTTTTCAGACAAAAACTGAGATTCATAGCCAGCAGACATATACTATAAGAAATAATCAGAAAAGTTTCTAAAAAAAAAGAAGCAAATTGATACCAGATGAAAATCTGGATCAAACAAAGGTTTGAAGGATGGAAGTTGTAGACATATTGGTTTATATAAAAATATTTTTGAAAGTTACTTTTATTAATAATATTTGTTGTAAATTTTGCATCTTTCTCTTTCATATATCCATTTAATCTTTTTATATTCCCCTTAAATAAAAATTATGTTTAAATTTAAAATAGCAACAGTGTATTACGGCATAACATGTTCCTTCATATTCTGAATATAAAAAGAAAACATATGACAACAAAAGAAAAAACAACAGAAAGGGAAAAAATGTTGTGAATTCTTACATTATGTGTGAAATTGTATACTATTTTTTGAAAGTAGAATGTGCTAGGTTAAATATTTTAATGTAATGCCTACAATAAGGAACAAAAATGATAAAAAAGAGACTTAGCTGATAAAACAAATATGGGAGAGGAGAGAGAAGGGGATGGAAAGAGGAAGTACTGGGGACTGAAGTGGAGCAAATTATATCCAATGCATGTATGAATATGTCAAAATGAACCCAATATTATGTATAATCATAATTCAGCCATAAAAACATGAAAAAATAACCAAAAAGAAGTCAGTAAAAAAGAAAACAAGGAACAAACAGAGATCAGATAGCAAGGTCATAGATTTAGGCTCCCCCAAAAGTAAAGAAAAATTAATAAGCACTGATTAAAAGACAAAGATTGTCATTTTGAATTCAGCTATGTGCCATCTATAAGAAACACATTTCATATATAAATACACATATAAAAGAAAAAAGTGCAAAAAGATAAAGTAAGCAAATGCTAATAAAATGAAATCTGGAGTGGCTAATGAACATTTAGGCAAAAATAATAAAGAAATAGGTCAATTAATCAAGAGGATATAATAGTACTAACTGTGTATGCATCTAATAGCAAACTGCAAGTATGTGAAACAAAAGCTGATAGAATTATAAAGAAGAACAGTCAAATCCATAATGACGGTTGAATATTTTAATACTCCTCTCTCAATCATTGATGGACAAATGGAAAATCAGTGTGTGTGTGTGTGTGTGTGTGTGTGTGTGTGTGTGTGTTTATGACTTTAAGCACAGTATCAGTGAAATTGATCTAATTGACTTTCATAGTACATTCTACCCAATGACAGTTGTTATGGTTTAGAAATGATGTGTCCCCCCAAAGGGGACATGGGTGAGACAATGCTAGAAAGTTCAGAGATGAAATGATTGGATTATAAGAGCCTTGACCTGATCAATGCATTAATTCAGTTGAATGGATTAGCAGGGTGGCAACCTTGGGCAAGCAGGGTGTGGTTGGAGGAGATAGGTCATTGGGGATGTGCCTTGGGGTATATTTGTTGTTCCTGGTAAGTGGAGCAGTCTCTGTCCACTTCCTGATGTTCATGTTCTGGCTGCTTTCCTCTGCCAACCCTTCCACCATGAAGGCAAAAAGCAATGGAACTGGTGGTGTATAGACTGAGACACCTAAAACTGTGAGCCCCAAAATAAACTTCTCTGTTCTGTTAGGTCTTTTGGTTATAGCAGCAAAATATCTGACTAAAACAACAGCAGAATACACATCAGTGTCAAATGCATGCAAAACAATCAATAAGAAAGAGCATATCCTGGACCCTAAAAGAAGTTCCCATAAGTTTAAGAGAATTTAAATCATACAAACAATATTTTCTGACCTCTAAGAAACCAAACAATAAATCAATAACAATGATTTAGAGAATTCCAACTATACATTTCTTAACAGGTTTTCAATTATATAATTCACATACCATACAATTCACCCACTTAAAGTGTACAATTCATGCTTGTGTAAGTGTATGTATTCATAGATCCTTGCAAACATCACCATAGTCAATTTTAAAGCATTTTTATTATTTCAAAGAAAAATCTTTTATCCTTAAGCTATCGTCATCTTATCTCCCCACCCTATCTAGACCTAAGAAACCACTAATCTATTTTCTGTCTCTATAAATTTCCCTGTTCTTAATTTCCCTATCAATGGAGTTATATAGGATGTAGTCTAATATAGCTGGCTTTTTTCACTTGGTATAATGTTTACAAAGTTCAATCATGTTGTACCATATAACACTACTTCATTCTTCACAGCTTCCTTCATTTTTTGATCCAATAATATTCTATTATATGGATACATATTATTTGTTTAATCATGTATCCATTGATAGTCATTTGAGTTGATTCCACTTTTTGGAAATAATAGATAATACTATTATAGATATCCATATAAGGATTTCTATGTGAACATAAATTCTTATGTTTCTTGGGAATTGATTGGCCCATATTGTAACTCTGTGTCATATTGTAACTGTATTTATTTATATATTAAAGAAATGCCCAACTGTTTTCCAAAGCATCTGCACCATTTTGTACTCTTATCTGCGGTGTAAGAGAGCTCCGGTTTACCCATGTCCTCCCTAACACATGTTGTCATCTGCCTTTTTGATACTAGTCACCCTACTGGATATGAACTGATATCTCATTGTGGTTCTGATTTACATTTTCCTAATGACCAGTGATGTTGAAGATCTTTTCATGTGATGATTAGCCATATATATCTTCATTAGAGCAATATTTGTTCAGATTCCTTTCCCCAATTTTAATTGGGTGATTTGCCTTGTTATTGTTGAGTTCCAAGAGTTTTTTTTATTTTTTGTCCACATCAGCACAATTTATATTGAAATCATTTCCTCATAGTTAAATAATTAAATATCAAGAAAGCACATATATTTTAGAATTAAATCATAGTTAATATTTATATAATCCCAAAGTGGGGAAGAACTTATTTTTACTTATTGTTTTTAGATATACATGAGAGTAGGGTGTATTTTGACATGTTCTACATACATTCATGGAGTGCAACCCTGGTATATGATTTGCAAATATTTTCTCCCATTCTATGGATTGTCTTTTCACTTAATTGTGAAAGTACATGAATGGTGTCTATATATTAATATTAAACAATAAATCTTGAAAGAAATTAGAAAATGTTTTGAACTAAATTAAAATGAAAACACATTGTAAATGTCTGTGGTGCAGCTAAAACAATGCTTGTAAGGAAAATTTTAGGGTTGGGGTTGTAGCTCAGTGGTAGAGTGCTTGCCTCACACGTGGGAGGCACTGGGTTTGATCCTCAGTACTACATAAAAATAAAATAAAGGAATTGTGTCCACCTACAACTAAAATAAATTATATGTATATATATATATGAACATTTTAGCATTCCGTGCTTAATTTAGAAAAGGAGAAATATGTAAAATGAACTATTTAAGCTTCCACTTTCATCAATTCTCTTAGGCATTGTTGAACTGAGCTCTAAAATGGTTATGCCTATTTATGCTTCCTGTAGCACTGCATGTTCATATCATCAACAACACACCCAATACTGTTAGACTTTAACGTTTTCCCAAACAGATGGGCGTGAAATGCATCTTGTTGCTTTAGTTTTTATTTCCTTGACTACTAGGGAATTGAATAACTTTTCATATGTTTGATGGTCTTTCAGTTTTCATCCTCTTCATAGGTCCTGTTCATGTTTTTTATTCATTTTAATTACCTAGGATAATTTTTTTTTTTCACAGTGCTAAGGATCACATCGTTTCCTGCATGCTAAGTAAGCATGCACTCTACCACTAAGCTACATCCACAGCTTGTTTTAATTAAGCTAGTTGTCTTTTATCTTTTGATCTGAAGAAGTTTTAAAATATTATAAATGTGAATCTTTACCAGTTATATCTGTTGAAAAATCTCCTCCAGTCTGTCTTTGCATTTCATGTTGTCTTTCTTATTTAAGTGGTTGAATTAAAAGTCTAATTAATGAATATTTTGAAATCTGGATTTATGTTTTTTTTCTTAAGAAATCATACTTTAGAGGGCTGGGGATATGGCTCAAGTGGTAGCGCGCTCGCCTGGCATGTGTGCGGCCCGGGTTCGATCCTCAGCACCACATACGAAGATGTTGTGTTCGCCGAAAACTAAAAAATAAATATTAAAATTCTCTCTCTCTCTCTCTCTTTCTCTCTCCCTTAAAAAAATAAATCATACTTTAGAAATATACTCTCCTGTATATTCCTTAATTTAAAAAAAAAATTGTTTCCAGGGCTGAGGTTGTGGCTCAGTGGTAGAGCACTTACCTAGTATGTGCAAGGTGCTGGGTTCGATCCTCAGTACCACATAAAAAATAAAAACAAATAAAAATAAAGGTATCGTGTCCAACTACAACTAAAAAAATATTTTTAAAAAATTTATGTTTCCATTTTGCCTTATAGACACCTGTAACATTTTGTGTATAGGGGTTTACTTTTTTTCACATGGCTATCTACTGTTATAGGCACTGTTTATTGACTAGCCCATCCATTCCCTGCTTAGTTGCTGTTCTATTATTGTCATATATCAATTTCTTCTACATCTGTGAGGATGAGGAAAGTTTTGAGTTTTCTGCTCTGTTTCAGTGGACTGCTTTGTTATTAGTATGCTAATACCACACAGTTTTATCACTGTAGGCTTATATTAAATATTGTTATCTGGTAGCATGGGCCCCTGCTCATTCTTTCATTCTTCTTCATGAGTGTTTTGACTTTGCTCTTCCATGTGATCAGCTTGTCAAGTTTGATAAAAGCATTAGGATTTCTGTTGGAATGAAATAGATCTACATATTACTTTGGGAAAAATTACCACCTCTGTGACACCATGTCTTCTCTCTTATGAGAAACATGAGTTTTTGACAGTTTTCTTGAACTACCTGAAAGTGGACCCACCTACTGGGATCTAACTCAACAAAATCTAGAGCTAATGATACTTAGCTGAAGTACCTTGACCTTCGTACCTGTATGTAGAATTTAGTCTAATTGTTATGTTCCTTAGTTGTCAGTTGTGCACGTAAGATAAACCCAGTAGAATTTGTCTACTGTGTTCTTTTTTTTCTTTTAATAATATGCTGTATTTCATGAATTGTTTCTTTATTCTTCTTATTGGTGCATTTTTATTGTAGTATATTAGGCATGTACTGTGTTCTTTTGTATTTTTATTGTCACATTCATTTGTTTTAGGATTTAGGCATTCAAGTAAATCACAAAATCTTCAGCTAGAGAAGATCAATGGGGGCTTAAAGAACTCCACTTCTTGGTACATCACAGGAATTAATGCAGTTGTTCTAGACTGAAAGTGAACAGTTTGCAGTATCTTGATATTCACAGAATGACAACTGTGCTATGAGTTTGTAATTTATTTTGGTTTTTTTTCATTTTATATGGTCCCAAGGCTATTATTTAGATACATACAATATATCAGAAAAAATATGACCATATATTGCCTATATATGAATAATCCTAAGTATTTAGCTACTTGTCCAAATCATTCTGTTCATGTAAATATATCAGTGCAGAATTTTATTTTATTAACAGAAAATATAGTCAGTTCCCATATACTCTCTTAGTTTCCTATTATTAATATCTTGCATTGGTGTGGTTTATCTATTAAAATTGATGATCCAATATTGATGTATTATCATTAAATCAAGTCAATAGTTAATGTTAGGATTCAAAATTTGTGTTGCATAATTCTATGTGTTCTGAAAATGCTTAATGCTAGGTGTTTACCATCATTGAATCATAAAGAATAGTTTCACTTCCCTAAAATTTTCCTGTGCAGCATCCATCTGTCCCTCTTCTCCCTCATTCGGACTGCTGGAAATCACTGTTTTTTTGTTTTTTTTTCTGTCTCCCTAATTTGCCTTTTTAGAAAATTATGTAAATGGCACCATACAATATATAGCCTTTTCAGACTGCTTTCACTTACTGATATGCATTGATGTTTTCTCCATGTCTTTTTGTGGCTGGATAGTTCATTTCTTCTTATTGCTGAATAGTGTCCCATTGTATGGCTATGAAACTTAGGACTAAGCTTACTTTATTGCTCTTTGATGAACCATTTAACTATGACAGCCAACTCTTCTTTCTAAATCATAAAGTCCTCTATGCCAAACCATGGTGAAAATGCCTGTTTGAATAACCAGTCCATTTAGACTTATTTACTGGTCAATGTAAACAAGTGACTATTTGAGTAAGGAAAAAAACAAAACAAAACAACGGACACTAATTTGGTCTGTCAGTTCTATCAAGATGATTAAACTGGCTGGATTTGTGGGCCTAATCATGGCACAGTGGAAGGAACCTGACCCGGGAGTGAAGAACTTTAGTTCATAATCACAGCTCCTCCACCAACCTGAGAAAACTACTCATTTCTATGAAGCTCTTCTGGAAGAGCTCCCTTACAGATTAGCTTACTCATCTGTGACATGAGATGCAATTTACATGCTGGAGCATATGTAGGGTAGTAGGACTGTGAACTAATAGATACGCCTTTTGCCCTGTGGGTATCTTTCTTGGACTTAGTTTCTTTCCAAGAGATGGGATGCATGTTTCATGTCTCTGAAGTCTTTGCAGAACTTCCATGAAAAAGGATGAAGGACACAATTATCTTGAGGATTATTGGAGATAGATGGAGAATGACACTCTGAAAGCAGGTTTTACTTTGACTCTGAAAAAGACTTTTTCCCCTTGTATTAATTATTAAGCCAAAACAAGCCATTGATGATGAAAGCTATAGATGGAATTGGTTCTCTTTAGGTAAATTCTCCTCCCCTTCTGTCTGACAATGTCACAATGAGGTATAGCACTTTCTAACTTTAAACTCCTCTTTGCTGTCCAGAATTAATTTCCATGCATGCTTTTGAAGTTTTGCCTTTAAATACTGTATTCACAAATCTTCATCATGAAATATTTCCAATTCTCATTCCCTTTATCCTTTGTGGGGAAGAGAGTCTTTCTGCCTTGTTAAAAGAGAAACTTGGTATTTATTCTTTCTTCTGCAAATGAATTTGTTTTTCCTTAGAGACTCTTCACACCATATTGGGACTCTACACTAGGTTAAGCTCATAATCAGCCCCTGTGGAGAGAAATAGAATATCTGTGACCTTTGGGAGCACAGTTTAGAAAGGATAGTTGCCAATGTGCACAGAGCAGGCAAAGTTTCACAGTTTGAGGTCTTCACCAGGAGTCCCAACATTTCCCCACCTGCTCACTAGAAACTTTTCACTTAGCCATCATCACTCACAAACAATTCCTGGGACTCAAACTATTCATGACTGAGTGCTGGCAGAATGCCCCTCACTAGTCTTACTTCCTCCCAAATGTACTCTCTATTGCCCTACATTTTAAGAATGTTTCTCTTCCCTGTGAAGCTATGCCTCCCATTCTCAAGACCTGAATCTGTACTGGCTTCAGAATAAAGTTCTAACCCCTAGGCCTGGTGTTCAGGGCCCTTTTTACTCCATTATTGTACCTCTTACTTACCTTTCCAGGTGACTTGGGCATATTCTTCCAAAACACACCCTCTTTTAAAACACTTTGTGCTTCATATCATACTTCCAGATGTTCCCTGACTATTTCATTTACTTATATATTGTGTTACCGTCTTCATTTTTGGGTTCTCCTCATCTCCTCTGCTTTTTTCTTCTCCTATTTATTCTTTATGCCTCAGTTCCAATGCCACAACCTTTGTGAAGCCTACTCTAATCCTTAGTATTTTCCCCCTCAGGAAATGGTATAAATAGACAAGGCCTTTGCTTATTCTCTATGGTGAAGAAAAGTAACACTGAGCATTTCCCAGAGTGACCTGGAGCCTTCATGAACATGGGCTACTCAAGCTCCTTGCTGGCTGCTTGTTCATAGCTATCCCTATAGGCAGGTACAGCTTATAGGGCCTAGCAGGGGCACAGCCCTCTTCCATGAAGAAGAAGGTCCTCTTTGGCAGAAAGCCAAAGGAGTTAGAAACCATAATGTAGGCCATCCAGACCTGTGCTGGGAAGAATGGGACAGTCAGACCCCCAGCCTGATGTAATCTTCCCATTTGCCCCAAGGAAGGCTACCCACAACAATACTTGGCTGACCATCCACCAGGAACAAAGCACTGGGCTGTGCTGAGCTACTTCTCTCAAGGAATTTATGGTCTAGTAGAGAAAATAGATCTCTGTATGTGGGTATATTAATTTTCTCAGGCTTCCATTACTATGTGCAGTAGACTGGGTAGCTTCAACAATGCAATGCAAATGTATTGTATCACAGTTCTGGAGGTTACAAGTGTGAAGTCAAGGTGTTGGAGTTGGTTCCTTCTGAGGGCTGTGAGGGAAAGATCTTGGTTTGTAGATGGCCCTCTTTTCCAAGTCTCTGCTCAACCTCTTCCTTCTGTATGTCTGTGTCCATATTTCCTCTATGACATCAGTCATATTGTACTAGGACCCACCCTAATGATCTCATTTTAATTTAATTAATTTTTAAAAGACCCTCTCATCAAATAAACTCACATTATTAGGTAATGGCCATCTGTATGGGGGGGCATAATTTATCCTATAACAATGTGTAATGACAGCTTAGGATAAGAAGGGCCATTACCAGGGAAGGTCTGCACACAAAAGACTATTAGGACAAGAATAGGCCCATTCTGACTCACATTCACATTCTCTTGACAACACCACAATTCACCAGTCAGGAGTACCAGTACCTGCCTTTAACTGAATAGACCAATAGTAAGGGACAGAGATAAATTTAAACTGAGAGCTATGTGGTTCTATGTGGTTCATTGTTAAGTCAGCCATGGAATACTCTATTTGAGAATCCATGGCCATTGCTTCCTCTGATCTGGTTCAGATTGATCTGGTTCAGATTGATCTGGTTCAGATCAGAGGAAGGAAGGTCCATAACCCCCTTGGGAGAAGAAAAGATCTCCATAAACCTGTTCTCAATTTCCCCTTTCCTTGCCCAATCTGGGGAGTTAAAAGAGCATAAGCTTAGGGCATAGACTGATACGAATTCAAATCCAAGGTGGGATAATTGCTGGATTTTTTATTATGGACAAGAAAGTTACATCCCTCCATAGCCTCAGTTTTCTCTTCTGAAAAATGTAATGATAACTCTTGTTAGGCCTGATTATGGAAATAAAACAAGAACATTTGGGGTTAATCTCTAGATCCAGCCAGGCTTAGTGTATCTTGATCTCTGTGGCCTGGCAGAGCCTGGTGTGGAGGCTGACCTGGTACAATGCTCAGGTCACCTGTGATAAGTTAATGAAGCATGAGTGACTGAATAAATGGATGAGTGTGAACAGTGTTCTTTCATTAGAAGTCCTTCTGCCAGTTGTGCCCATGAATTCAGAAGGAGGGTCTGTGTGTTTCTTTTGTACCCAGCACTGGAAAGGGGATATTTCTTCCCTTTTTGGAGGGGACAGAAATAAAAAGAATGGGGTGAGGAAGGTGGGTAGAGAGTCAGGAAATATCACTGATCTGCTTCCCCTATGTCTATGTGCATTGGCCCAAGCCGGGTCAGGCTGCTAAACTCAGTGTTGGGTCAAGGTTGGGGAATGCGGGAGCTATACAGAGGGGCTGGGTATCTGAAGTCCAGAATGTGGTATATGAGGAAAAGCAAGTAGCAGACATAAAATAAAAAGGAAGTTGATGAGGGCTGTCTCCTTTACCTTATAGCCTAGCACAAAGTAGTCAGGTGGCCCATAATGGGAGACTAAAGTTTGCATTGGTATTTATACTTTCCTCTGACTTGCCTTCTGAAAGGCAAGAAGGGGATTGTTGTTTTTTTTTTTTAAATGGTGGATCTTTTCAGTTATACATGATAGTAGAATCCATTCTGATATAATTATATAAGCATGAAATATATCTTATTCTAGTTAGAGACCCATTCTTATGGATGTACATGGTGGTGGGATTCACTGTGTTGTTTTCATATATGTACATGGGAAAATTATGTCAGATTAATCCCATTCTTTCCTATTTCTATTCCCTCACCCTTTCCTCCATTCCCCATTATCTAATTTACTACATTTCTATTCTTCCCCTCACTCCCTACTTATTGTGGGCTAACTTCCACATATGAAAGACAACATTCAAGTCTTGTTTTTTGGGGACTGGCTTACTTCACTTAGCATGATAGTCTCTAGATCCATCCATTTGCTGGCAAATATCATAAAGTCATTCTTTGTTATCACTTAATAATAATACTCCATTATTTATATATACCACATTTTCTTTATCCACTCATCTATTAAAGGATACCAAGGTTGGTTCCATAACTTAGCTATTATGAATTAAATTGCTGTAAACATTGATGTGGTGCTTCACAGCAGTATGCTGATTTTAAGTCCTTTGGGTATAAACCAAGAAGTGGGATAACTGGATCAAACGGTGCTTCTATTCCAAGTTTTCTAAGGAATTTCCATACTGCTTTCCATAATGGCTGAACCAATTTGCAGTCCCACCAGCAATGTAGGAGTGAACCTTTTCCCCCACATCCTTGCCAACATTTATTTTTAATTGTATTTTTGATAGTTGCCATTCTGACTGAAGTGACATGAATTCTCAGTGTAGTTTTAATTTGCATTTCTCTAATTGCTAGAGATGTTGAAAAAATTTTCATATATTTGTTGGCCATTTGTATGTTGGCACTTCTGTGAAGTGCCTATTCAGTTCCTTTACTCATTTATTAATTGGGTTATTTGGTTGGGGTTTTTTGGTGTTTTTTGAATTCTTTATATATCCTGTAAATTAATGTTCTACCTGAAGTGCAGGTAGCAAAGATTTTCTCCTGTTCGGTAGGCTTTCTCTTCACACTCTTGATTGTTTCCTTTGCTGTGAAGAAGCTTTTTAGTTTGATGCCATCCCATTTATTGATTATTGATTTTACCCCTTGAACTTTAGGGGTCTTTTTAAGGAAGTCAATTCCTGAGCTGATATGTTGGAATATCGGGCCTACCTTTTCTTCTAGTGTTTGTGGTCTAATATCTAGGTCTTTGATCCACTTTGAATAGAATTTGGTGCAGAGTGAGAGATAGGGGTTTAATTTCATTCTACTACATATTGATTTCCAGTTTTCCCAGCACCATATGTATGCTATTGGCACCTTTGTCTAGTATGAGATAACTGTATTTTTGTATGTTTGTCTCTGTGTCAAAAAGGGTCTTTTAAGTATATGCTGTCATCATATTCTTTTTTGGTTAATTGTCACAAATATAAAATCAAATAAATAAGTACATCAGGAAGTAGTAGAGCTGTGATTTGTACCCAGGTATCTCTGACTCTAATGCCTGCCTCCTGTCTATTAGGTTACACTATCTATAATGAAAAGAGAATGGCAGAGGGAGGCGAAGACCTTGGGTTTGATTTCTAGCTCTGCCACATGCTGGCTGGTGACTAAAGGAAGTTACATAAATGTTGAGCTTCAGTTTCATTATCACTTAAGTGGAGGTAATACCACTGCACATACACAAACGTGAACATGTACAGGTCACTGGAAGAGTTAAATGAGAGAGCATGAGGGAATGTTCTCTTTGTAAAATGTACCCCAATTTAGCTCACAATCTGTTGTCCGACTTGGTACATATGCTTACCTTCAGGTGCCACCTCACTTTCTGGTGAAAGTCCACCCTCATTTTAAGTCATTTCATATTGCCAATCCTGAGAACTCCTGCCCTCCTAGAGCTTCAGTTAGGTTCACCCTTCAAAATTCCCTGTTAGGTTATTAGGTTATTATCAGCACTATCCCCCATCTCTCTCTCTCTCTCTCTCTCTCTCTCTCTCTCTCTCTCTCTCTCTCTCGCGCACACACACACACACACACACACACACACATCAAGAAGATGGGTGTGGTATGTCAGTCACTCACTTAAAAACCATGTTCCAAGTGTCTTCTGTTTTGTCTCATCCTCTAGGAAGTTGCTGCTTGGATCTAAATGTTGGTCCAGCAGACACACAGAAAGGCTTGGTTGAGCTGAGCCCCAGAAGTAAAATGAGTGAGTGAGTTGATTAATGTTTGGTAGAACATGTCTGAGCAGGAAGGGCCAGTCTGGTGAGCCAGGGCTAGTCAACAGGTGGTCCTTCTCTTGTTTCTATTGTTTAAAACAATCCTAGATATGCTCAAGGCTTCTCTTTGCTAGGGCCATTGTGATGATGCCACATGTATTTTTGTCCTAACTCCTGGGAAAGGGCTTCTCTCAAGGCAACTATAAGTAATAAGAAAGGTGACTTATGTATTCCTAGCTCATATCCACTCCTTCTCTTGATCATCCCTAGCTCTGTTACTCAAGAGGTAGGAGGCAAGCACTATGTAGGAATAGCAAGAAGCACTGTGGTGTCAGTGTCAGGCAGCTGGAACCTGATCCTAGCTTGGTCCTGCTCTGCTTTGCTCTTAGGTATGCAAAAGTTCTTGCCCTCTGAAATTTTGTTCCTCCATTTTAAGATAAACATATTTGGCTTATTTTACCTCTGAGCTACCTTGCCACTTGAACCTTCCTTACATCCAGGCCTATAATTTGAGTTGTCTAATCAGGGAGCTGAAAGGTCTTCTGGTCAGGTTAGGAGTTGTTTTCCTGCCAGTCTGAGTAAGGGCTTCAGGTTGGCCTGCTCATATCAACCCCCTGTTTACTAGGAAGCTCCAACCATTCCATGACCCCAGATCAGAAATAGCCATTTATTGTCTTTCTACACATTACAGGTGGAAAAAGGATCATTCTTTTAAGTAGCTACTAGGCTTGAATCTACTTTTTCACAAATATTTTCCACTTCTTGGTTCATTGGCCTCTGAGTAACCTAAAGTACATAAGAGATGATATGTGTCCCAGCCCCAAATTTTGGACTAAGTGGACATTAAATTCTGCATCACACTGAGATTCCGCCTTGCAACAATAGCTCAATCCTGAACAACTCCATCTCCTTTCCACAGATACTTGGCTTAAGAAAAACAAATATTTCCACAGTTAACTCTCTCACTCCAATCCTTCTCTATACATGCTAAATCTCAGTTTAGGAAGAAAAAACATATTTATCACATTCTTGCATGGCCATTTTATATCAGATTGAGTGAGTGACAGGCAGGGAAACTGGAAAGGAAATGCCTGTAATATTTAGTTAATGTGGTCATCATATTTGTTTTGGCTGCATCTCCCCAAATGCAAATACAAATGTCCTACTTAATTTGCATGTGGGTCTTTTTCAACAAAGGGAGGACTAGGAGAACTAGCCCAGTCCCGCAGTGATTTTGGAGCAGAGGGAGGCAATAGCTAAGGCTTTGAGAAGTAGTGCTAGGCTCCAGGTAGCTGGTCTCTAGTAAGTTTCTAAGGGGTAGAGGCCACAGCAAATACTTATCTTAACTGAGAGCAGCTGAGAAACACCAAAATTCAGTTTTAGAGAAGCCCATTCACTGGTCCCAATCACAGAGAAGGCCATGGGAATGGAAGGAGCACTGGACTTGAAGTCAAATCTGATTTCTATAACATTGGGTGAGTCTCTTAGTTCTTTGGAGCCTCAGTTTCTTCCTTAGTAAAATGGGGTTAAAATTCCTGCTCTTCCATCCTCATATGGCTACAGTGAAGAGCCAGAGATTTTGTCAATTATTTTAAGAGCATGATATTTTATTATTGTATTTTCTAAATAAGAAGGCTACAGAATACCTATAGAGCAAAACCAGGCAATAGTTCTGTTTTTAGGTGAACTAAGAACAGCTCATGCGAAGGAAGTTGTATGAAACATGTAGGATTATTCTTATGAATGTACAGGGACATGAATCCTGGATGTGAAGCCAGAGATCAGCTTTACCCACTCAGCCATCTGGGGAGGCTGGCTGCCCCCACTAGCTCCTCTCACTTTCCCTATCTGCACCATGTAGTGTTGGCCTAGACCCTCTCTCCAGCCCTTTTCAGCTCTCAAACATGGTGCAGAGCAATTACACTTTCCAGAGGTTTTGCATTTCACTGTACCTTTGCAGATAGGAATTTCCACATTTTTGTAGGACCAACCCTTTGGCCTATGGGTACATTAGCAGCACTGGTTTTGAGCTCAGCAGTTGCTAGAGCATTAGTTAGTGCTGTGGAGGGAAAGCATGAGATCTGTAGGGAGAGCCATGGAGTCCTGTCCAAAAGTCCTCCAAACCTCAGTTATCCTAAAGCACAAATGCCATCACAGGGAGCTTCTGCCTGGGACAATTAAGCTTCCCCTAGTCCAATCAGCCTCATGATCAAACAGACACAAGGCCACATACTCAGGCCAGTTTCCCAAAGAATCACCCAGGCAGAAGGACCATAGCATTTAGGTGAAATTTGACATATTTTCAAAGAGTCGGATTTAAATTTACACAAACTCATTGGCTCCCCGGAAGGCTTCTGCTCCTCACTTCTCTCTGGTCCTGATAAAACTTAGCATCCAAGATATTGTATATGTTCAAATCATTTGGGTAGTTCAGTTAGAAGGGTCACCTCTGCTAGAAGCTAGGGTCTTTGCATTCTCAAATTTCATTCTTTCACCCTACTTCACTACATCCCATCACCTCCTATTAGCAGGATCTCCTCTACCTGACATTCAAGGGCTTCCCTAGTTTATCTATTCAGTGAAGAGCAGTGGGGAAAAGCTGGATTTAGAATCACACAGATCTGAGTGTGAACACCCTATTTCATACTCATACGTGACCTTGGAAAATGACTTCACTTTTCTTTCTGAGCTTCCATTTATTCATCTGTCAAAGTTTGATAATAATACTTCATGGAACTGTTGTGAGGAATGAAGAGATAATAGTAAATGTACAGCATCTGGCTCAGGGCTTGACCATTGTGTCTGCTCAGTTATCAGTGGCTGTGAACACTGCAGTGTGATTCCATGGTACACAATTTGGCCTCAACATCCTCTCCAACTTCTCATCCCATTCTCACCCTGCCTCCATATGTTCTGGTCAGATTTGGCTTTTTCTGTTACTCCAAGACTTTCTGAGCCTTCCTTTGACTTCATGTCTTTGCCTCGGCTTGTCTATTTAACTGGAATGTCTTTTCCTTTATCATATTCACCAGTCTAAGAATCTGACTTTTATTTCATGGCCCAGCTCAAAATAAGCTCTTTTGGATCTCCTGTTGTGATCATTTTTTCCTCTGAGACCCTTCTCTCATGGCACTCAACACCCTCTCTTTTAGATCTGGGTGGCCAGTTACTCAAGTTGCTCAATGGACTGAGTTCCTTGAAGGTACACATAGGATCTGCTTCACCTCAAGCACTGAGCACACAATAGAATAGCACTGATTACAAAGTTTGATATGGAGTAGTGACTTTGTCAGGATCCATGGAGTACAAGGTCACATGTAGAAATCTGCAAAGGATTGATTTTCTAATATTTGACTAGATCATACTGGCCTGAGACCAGAGTATACATTCCCCAGGGAGGCCAAGTGGGTTTGGATCTCTTCAATCAGAATATCTAAGTTTGGATTCTAAGAAGCTGCCCCACATTCACATACCCAGAGACAGACCCACAGGTAGTTCTGTCTGGGAAAGTGAATAGTTATGAGGGGTGTCATCTCCCCATATATGAACATACTTAATCAGCAGACTCCATCTACCTATATTGCTTTGAAGTTTTGGATCCAGACTGAAACAGTCTAAGGACAGGAAAATATGCTATATGGCAATGAAAGTCAAAACTTTGGGGTCAGGGAGACCTGGAAGATAATCCGTAACCCCCACCCCCTTACTAGCTGTGTGATTTTGGCCAAGTCACTTCACCCTTCTGTATCTTGTTTGTGATGGGTCAAATGGGGAGGATCAGGAACAGGTTGGAGCACATTGAGGGTTTTTTGGGGGCTAATGGTATGTTTCTTGTCATTGTTAGGGGTACTGTAGCATAGATGGGCATTCCTTATGCCCCATTTAAGGGAACTTATACCATAAAGTACCAAAGTACTTCTTCACAATAAAACCATGTCTATGAGACTACCATGAGATGTGGACCCTGAGGAGAATAGTTCAGAGAGGTCCTACAAATGGTAGCTATTACTGAGGATATGTTAGCATGAGGACAATTTGCAACTATCACATTTACTATTCTGGTGAAGGTTGTCTACGTGAATCTCATAGGAGTTTAACAAAAAGTGTGTCTCTTCCAGGAAGAGCTGCTCCCCCCCCCCCTTGGTACCAGGGATTGAACCCAGGGGTGCTTAACCACTGAGACACATCCCCATCCATTTTTTTAAAAATTTTGCGACAAGATTTTGCTAAGTTACTTAGGGTATCGCTAAGTTGCTGAAGCTGGCCAGGAACTTGTGATCCTCCAATCTCAGCCTCCTGAATAACTGGGATTACAGGCATGCACAACCATCCCTGGCTAGAAAGAGCTACTTTTGACCAATATGACTGACTGATGGTTGGAGGCATTAAGGATGGTCTGGTTGTAGATGCCTCATTAAATCTCCAATAGATTTCATCTGCAGAGCTTCTGTGTAACACTTTGTGCTTTGTCCTCTATGGGCTTAGGGGACCAGTTTTCCATCCCTTGGTAGTAACCTGGATGAGCCCTCATGTGGGCTGGGCCATATCTTTGACAAGTTGGTCTGGAGGATATGAGGAGGTAGATGGGATGCAGAGACAGGTCCCTTCAAAAACAACAAAGAAGGCCTTGGCGTTGACAAAAGTGGCAAGGAGAATGTGTATGTGGCTTGTGCAGGTGTTAGTATCTGAAGTGGGGGCTCATCTGGAGGATCAGCTTGGTGATGAGAGCTTGGGGATACTGGAAATATGGTGCTTGATGATACATTTCCAGATGCTGAGCTATTCACAGAAAAAGCCTTTCAGAGGGCTGGAGTTCTGCCTCAGTGGTAGAGTGCTTACCTTGCATATGTGAGGCACTGGATTTGATCCTCAGCACCACGTGAAATATAAATAAAGTTATTGTGTCTGTCTATAATTAAAAGAAATTTTTAAAAAGCCTTTCAGCAGTAGGGAAATAAGGGGATTATCTGTCACCTCTGGTAGAGGCCAGATAGAAGCAGGAAAGAGGGATAGGACCTGACTGAAATACACTGGGACTTAGGGCAGTTGATCCTGGTCCAGCAAGGAAATATAGTACTCAGCAGGGAAACAGAGGCAGAGCCCATCTATATGGATTTGGCCAACATGGATGGAGTAGGGAAAGGCTATGTCTTTATAGGCACAAGGTCACAGGCCTCCCTAACCCCACCAACTGCTTGCTGTGGGACAGCAAGACAGAGTCTACTGAGTGAGCCCTGCCAGGGCTAGGCTAAGGTCCGGCCTGGGGCCTGATCCTGGCTGTGAGCAGTAGGCTCTGGTAGGGACTGACAGGCTGGCTGACATTCTCTGTTGGCTTTTTAAAATCTGTTTTCACTTGGATACTACACTGAAAATTACTTGGCTACTTTATTCCTCACTCATTCAACCAATATTTATTTATTGTGCACCTGCTCTTGTCAGGCCCTCTGCTCTCTTCTGAACACACTAGTGACACTGATGGCTATCTCTTCATAGATCATTTTCCGTCTATGTGGGCACAGGTGCTCACTCAGCAGACTCTGTCTTGCTGTCCCACAGCAAGCAGTTGGTGGGGTTAGGGAGGCCTGTGACCTTGTGCCTATAGAGACATAGCCTTTCCCTACCCCATCCATGTTGGCCAAATCCATATAGATGGGCTCTGCCTCTGTTTCCCTGCTGAGTACTATATTTCCTTGCTGGACCAGGATCAACTGCCCTAAGTCCCAGTGTATTTCAGTCAGGTCCTATCCCTCTAAGCAAATAGACCATGGTAAGGAAAAGATGATGCTAGAGTCCAGTAGAGGGTACCTGACCCCTAAGAGGCATCTTCCTAGAGAAAAAAAAAAAAAACTGGCTACTAGCACTCTTGTGGCTGCAGTGCAGGAGGGAAAGTCAGTACCTACCTCTTCTCTTCCTTACTTCCTTTGACAAGCACTATGTAGAGCTTACTTGTGGGGGCAGGGAGGGGAGAAGGGGCATGTGTGAGGACAAAATTAGGAAATTTTTGTCTTCTCCCCATGACTCATTTGATTTAATTCTCACAGCTGGAACCAGGAAGTAAGCCCAAACTCTCAGGTAACTGATGATTAAAAAACCATCTGTCTTTAAGGACTTTCTCTGTTGCAGGCTAGAAACTAGCAGGATGGGAAAGAGTCTTGGGGGGAGGAGCAGAAATAGCTTATTTGGGGCCCGGGAATTTTCTCCAAGTTGGCAGCAAAGCTTCATGGGAAAATGAAACCCCCAGAGATCTCCAGACACTTTCTTCTTCTGGGATGAGGGGGACTTTTCCTTCAGTGAAGGCTATACAAAGGCCCTACATCCTACTGGGAGAAAAGATTTCTCTTCTAATGATTGAAAACTAAGGGTTTTATTCCACAAAGGGATGGAGAATGGCAAGTATGGCTTGCTGGGGAATGAGTACTGCAGGGCCTAGGAAATTCAGTCTGAGAAAGAACAGTAACGCCCTGCAGCTCAGGATCCATGGAGAAATAGCATCACTAGGGAAGCTCAACACCAAAGGAAAGGCGCGGCTGTCTCCTCCCAGAGAGGATGGTTACAGCACAGGAAAAAATCACCACAGGCTATAGTAGAAATGGGAATGGTAGTTTTTGCTTTTTAAAATGGTCCAGCAAGTATTAGGAGGAAAATTATACTGCGCCAGAATCCGTGGCAGGGAAAGGAGGAGGCAGCTCTCAGTGGGCTTTATGGCCTCTTTCCATCCTAAAATGGCCTATTTTTCTACCTAGAATAATAAAATGCACTTGTCTCCCTGGCACTTGCTCCCCACCCTGTCTTGCTGTGTTCCATTTTCAGAAAGCCACCAAGAGAAGCAGCCTTGGGCTGCTTCAGGGTCATGTGTTCGCTTCTGCAACTGTCTGCTCTCTGGGCTATTCAGCCATTCTGTTTGGCTGGCAGGACTCTGAGTACCACTCCCTTCTTGGGCCAATGCTGTTGTTTATGGGACAACTCAAAGACACCCCCTTTGGAGGTCACTTTCAATTGATAACCCTAGGAATGATGAGGATTCATAAAATCCCTGTGAGGCCAACCCCTCTCTCTTCTGTTATCCATCGCTATGACAGTTTTGATTGCAAAGGGTTGGGTTTGGCCTGGAGAGCAGCGCCAACCCGTCCCTGTTTTCCCCAAATGCACACTGAAATTCTCCAAAAGATATTTCTGAGAGAAGAAGGACAAAGAAGACAATCAGAGAATTATTTTGAATATATGATATTTTTCTCTAAAATAGTGGGACTCACCTGTGTTTATACTGGAGTGACAAAGAGAGATAAGTTTAGAGCCAAAAAGTGTGAGTTCAATTCTCTCTTTGTCACAGACTAGCTATGTGACCTTGGAAAAGCTGATTCTTTTCTCTGGTCCTGTTTCCTCATTGGTAAAGGGACACTAACACATCTACTCACAGGCTTGTTAAGGATGAAATGAGGTAAATGATGTGGCATTGTTGGGAAGTGGTGGCAAGCTTCTCCTCATCAAGCCCTCCACACAGTTTTGAGTGAGTGTTCAAGGTTTACCTTCAGGTCTAGCCAGCCATTATCATTTCACAGCTGCTTTAATCTCAGTAACCCAACAGCTTTCTGAAAGAATATGGAGAGGGTAGATGATTAAGCAAGGAAATCTGGATTTGGATGCAAAGGGTGATTGCTATCAACTGTCTCTGAGGACCACCTTCACAAACCCACAGGGTTCTAACAACAGCGGCTATGAGAAAAAGGAGAGAGCCTCTCAATGGGGCTAATTTCTTTTTAAAAACATTTTTAAATACCTTTATTTTATTTATTTATTTTTATATGGAGCTGAGGATCGAACCCAGGCCTTACATGTGCTAGGCGAGGGCTCTACTGCTGAGCCACTACCCCAGCCCTCACTGGGGCTCATTTCAAGGGAGACACTTCCTTCTTCTTTTGGTTCCTTTGCTTACAGCTTCAGTGTCATGATATCTCCTGTATAAAAGAGCATCTATGCATATATCTAGTAAGTTGTACCATGTAGGTTTCCATTTTTCTGTTAACTGAGACTGTTAGGGAGTTGATATTCCCTGTTGCAGTCATGCTCAATTCCAGTTATGATTATGCTTTTGGAAATTGGAATGTGATGATGTGAGTTTGCCCAGTAGCAATTTGAGTAGGATAGTGGGAATAGTAGGAAGCCATTGTAGAGCTTTACTCTTTCCCTGAGGAATATATTGTTATTCTCCCTATTTTCCAGCTGAGGAATTGGTAGCTGAGAGGTGAAGTGATTTTCCCAGTGTCACATAGCAGCTAGGAAGTGACAGAGCCTGCATACAAACTTCACAGATCATGCCTTGCTTTATTAGAAAGGATCTTATGAGCCAAGACTTTCAGAACACTTTTGTTCAATATAAGGGATTAAAGCACTGATTGCTCAGGGTGGAATCTTTTTGTCTGACTGTTTCCAATTGCCTCTGGAAAACATAACATCTCTGAGTGAGAAGAAGTGTACTGAGTAGTGTGCCCCCACAAGGATATATCCATTCAGAACCTGTGCATGTGATCATATTTGGAAAAGGGGTATCTTCAGATTTAATTAATTAAAAATGAAAATGAAATAATCCTGGATTTAGGGTGGGCCCCAATTACAATGACTAGTGTCCTTATAAGAGACAGAAAAGAAGACACACATGTAAAAATGAATATAGAAATTGAAACAGTATGGCTAGAGGCCAATGAAGGCCACGGTTCTACTCCAGAACTTCAGAAGGAACACAGCCCTAATGATGGTTTCGTTTTGGACTTCTGGCCTCCACCATATGAAAGAATACATTTATGTTGTTTAAAACTATCCAGTTTGTAGCAATTTGTATGGCAGCCCTAAGAGACTAATATAGGGAATGAACCCTAGAAAGAGTCTTGATGCACCATTGCTCTTCAGAAGCAATTGAGGGTCAAGGTACATAGGAGGTAAGTATCAATACCACCAACCTTTTGAAAGTGTCAGGAGAGCAACAGAGGGTGAAATTGGCTTCTTCCATCCATGCAGGCCAACAGCCCTCTTCATTCAGAAACTTCCAGCCCAATGATTAGAGTCCATCATGAGTGGCAGAAACATCTGCCTGCTGACTATTCAAGAGGAGTCTTTGTTCCCAGCAGTATCCAGGGAACCCAGGGAGTGGCCAGTCATAATGACCCTCAGAAGGCTCCTGCATTCCAGTTAATTTACCTCTTGCTCACTTAAGGTGTATTTCATCCCTTCTGGTGCATTTTGTTTTGTACCTGATAAAATGAGGATAAAATGGGTTAGAGAGGGAATGGAGATGAGAGAAAAATATATTTGTTTGCTGAGTATGTTAGTCAGCTTTTGGTCATTGCCAAATACCTTAGAAAATCAAACTAGAGGAGGAAACATTTATTTGGGCTCATAGTTTCAGAAGTTTCAGTCCATAGTCTACTGGTTCCATTGCTGTGGGGCCTTTGGTGAAGCAGAACATCATGGTAGAGAGGACATGGGATAGCAGAACTGCTCATCTCATGGCAGACAGGAAAGAGAGAGAGTTAGGAAGGGGCTGGGGACAAGATATACTTTTCCAGGTTATTCCCCCAGTGACCCACATTTTGCAATTAGGTCCCACCTCCTGTATTTTACACTCTTTCCCTATAATGCCATCAAATAATGAACACTTGCGGGATATAAAATCAACACTCATAAGTCTAAGGCATTCCTGTATATCAGTGACAAACCCTCTGAAAGGGAAATCAGGACAACCACCCCATTCACAATATCCTCAAAAAAAAAATAAAATATTTGGGAATCAACCTAACAAACGAACTGAAAGACCTTTACAACAAAAACTACAGAACCCTAAAGAGAGAAATAGAAGAAGATCTTAGAAGATGGAAAGATATACCCTGTTCATGGATAGGCAGAATTAATATCATTAAAATGGCCATACTACCAAAAGTACTCTATAGGTTTAATGCAATGCCAATCAAAATCCCAATGGCATTCCTCAAAGAAATAGAAAAAGCAATCATGAAATTCATCTGGAGAAATAAAAGACCCAGAATAGCTAAAGCAATTCTAAGCAGGAAGAGTGAAACAGGTGGTATAGCGATACCAGATTTCAAACTATACTATAGAGCAATAGTAATAAAAACAGCATGGTACTGGTACCAAAACAGGCAGGTAGACCAATGGCACAGAATACAGGACACAGAAACTAACCTACAAAATTACAACTACCTTATATTAGACAAAGGTGCTAAAAGCATGCAATGGAGAAAAGATAGCATCTTCAACAAATGGTGCTGGGAGAACTGGAAATCCATATGCAACAAAATGAAATTGAATCCCTTTATCTCACCATGCACAAAAGTTAACTCAAAATGGATCAAGGAGCTAGGAATCAAACCAGAGACTCTGCATCTAATAGAAGAAAAAGTTGGCCCTAATCTCCATCTTGTGGGGTCGGGCTCCAAATTCCTTAATAGGACACCTATAGCACAAGAGTTAAAATCAAGAATCAACAAATGGGACATATTAAAACTAAAAAGTTTTTTTTTTTCTCAGCAAGAGAAATGATAAGTGAGGTAAATAGGGAGCCTACACCCTGAGAACAAATTTTTACCCCTCACACTTCAGATAGAGCCCTAATCTCCAGAGTATACAAAGAACTCAAAAAGTTGAACAACAAAAAAACAAACAACCCAATCAACAAATGGGCCAAAGATCTAAACACACACTTCACAGAGGAGGATGTACAATCAATCAACAAGTACACACAAAAAAAATGCTCACCATCTCTAGCTATCAGAGAAATGCAAATTAAAACCACTCTAAGATACCATCTCACTCCATTAAGAATGGCAGCCATTATGAAGTCAAACAACAACAAGTGCTGGTGAGGATGTGGGGAAAAGGGTACACTTGTACATTGCTGGTGGGACTGCAAATTGGTGCGGCCAATTTGGAAAGCAGCATGGAGATTCCTGGGAAAGCTGGGAATGGAACCACCATGTGACCCAGCTATTCCCTTTCCCAGACTATACCCAAAAGACCTAAAAAGAGCATACTACAGGGACACAGCTACATCAATGTTCATAGCAGCACAATTCACAATATCTAGACTGTGGAACCAACCCAGATGCCCTTCAAGAGATGAATGGATTAAAAAAATGTGGCATTTATACACAATGCAATATTACTCAGCATTAAAAAATAACAAAATCATGGCATTTGCAGGGAAATGGATGGCACTAGAGCAAATTATGCTAAGTGAAGTTAGCCAATCCCTAAAAAACAAATGCCGAATGTCTTCTCTGATATAAGGGGGGTGACTCAAAACAGAGTTGGAAGGAAGAGCATGAGAAGAAGATTACCATGAAACAAGGAAAAGAGGAGGGAGGGAAAGGGAGGGAGAAGGGGAATTGCACAGAAGACGGAAGGAGACCCTCATGGGTTCACAAAATACATATATGATGGTGTGAGGGGGAAGGGAAGAAAAAAAAGAGAGAGAGATAAGTGTCACAGTAGAATGGGTAGAGAATAGTGATGGGAGGGAAGGGGAGGGGAGGGGGGATAGGGAGGGCAGCAGAATACAACTGACACTAGGATTGCTGTATGTATACACATGGATGTATAACCAGTGTGATCCTGCAATCTGTATATGTGGAAAAATGAGAGTTCATACCCTATTTGAATCAAATGTATGATATGTCAAGATCACTGTATTGTCTTGAGCAACTAATAAAAAAAATAATGAACACTTCAGTAGATTGATCCATTAATGAGGTTACAGCCCTCATGATCCAACCACTTCCCAAAAGTCCCAGCTCTAACTTGCTGCATTGAGGACCAAGTCCCCAACCCATGAGCCTTTGTGGAATATTGCAGATCCAAACCATACCACTGAGCATTTCAACATTATTGATACTGGCATTCTCTTGCCTAGAAACATGTTTGGAACAAGGGTCTTTGATTTTCTCAAGACTTTGAGGCAACAGAAAGGTATTTAGTTCCCTACTAAGTTAAGCCTTCTTTCTCAGGTTCCATATTTCTGACTCAAAGGTCAAAATAATGGGAGCCACTGAGGCATTGGAAATAATGATAGGATGGTTAAAATGCCAGGGATTTGAAGCCAAGATATCCAAGCCTTGGAAGAGTATCTATAATGCTTATGGGTCCAAACACTTGAGAAAACAACCCAGATGGTGGCAGAGACTGGCCCAAGGCTCATTTACAAGCTGGGATTGGAAAACAGGACTCTTTCCAGCTCATGTTATCATACATGCTTGCATCCCCTTTCCAATTATTGTGAGATGCCAGGAGCTGTGAAGGCCTTCTAAGTTCTTTCTCCAGCTGCAAGTCCTCTCTCCTTTCTTGGAACCTCCAACCCAGCACCCTGCTGTTCCTGGAGCACTATGATCACAATCCACTTGTTTTTTCAGGTACTGCCTTGTTTTTTGTGCTAGACCATAAGGCTATTGGTCACAGCCTAATCCTGATGTGCCTCTGTATTCTCCCCCTACCTTCTAGGACCAAGGTCATGGTTGACATGAAGTAGAAGCTCAGCTCATGTTTTTCAAATGAATGAAAGAAAGAGGATTGATATGATAACAGTAAAAGTCTTTTGTGTTAAAGTACATACTAAGAGTGAATTAAAATTAATTCATTTTTTGTATTAAATTGCATTAGAATTTTAGATTTTAGCAGAGAAGAAATTACAGACAAATTCATGCATTCTCATTCCTTAGTGATAGCTAACCCCCAAAGATTTAAAGGAGAAACAGTAACCCAATGTTGTCATTTTGTTTTTCTCTTGCTGTTTTTTGCTGCTTGAAAAATTATGAAACTATCCATGCTTTGAAATACTTTTTCTACAATATCAAGACTGTTACATTAATTCATAAAATTAATTCCCAACTTTTTTTCTTCTTTGATTTTGCACTGAGTGGGTAATGCACATTATTACCATATTTGAAAAGAAAAGTTCACTAAGTGGCATGGAACTCCATATGTGGCTATATAGCTAGTATGATGGATACATGTGTTTGGACAGCTCCTGGGTGCAGCTTGAGCAGGGTCCATTGACCTGGGATCCTGGGCCTAGCAGCACTGGATGTGGCAAGGTGGATGTAGAAGAGACCTCAGTGTGGCCCTTGGGCAGGAGGAGACAGTGACTGTGGTTGTGGGGTGTAACTCATCAAATGCTTTCTCTCAGGGCAAGCGGTAGGAAGGCCTTCTGTCCAGAAAGTCCCTCTGGATCAGGGCCAGTGCAGGCTACAACCTAGAACTCATGCCTAACCTTCTTTCATTCCCACAGTCTCTGGTAAAACAGTTTAACAACTGAGACTGCTATTAGGAAGAGAGTAGTAGGAAACAATGCAGCAGAAGTGGTTTGGTGGGTGGGTCTTAAAGCCAGGTGGCCAGACTCCCTCCATAGCCAGATTTCACTCAGTATTTTGACCTTCTGTCCCCTCAGAGGCAACCGTGTCCTTACAGTCAGGAGATTAATCTCTGCACACTTGGCAGAGGCTGGCTCATGAGAGGCACCCTATGAGTATGCCTTGTGGTAGAGGCATGGTGAATGGTGGGGGTGGCAATCATGGTGAGATAATGGCAGCTTCTTATTTGAGAGCTTTTACTGTGGCAGGTAGTACTATGGCCCTCCTGTAACTGTTTAGGAAAATGTGACTTTACGAATCAAGGTGACTAACTTGGGGTCACATGGTCACATTCCAGGACTGTTGAGAGGATCCAGTGAAATAACAATGGCCATAAGAGCCAGGTCTCCAATACTTCCTTATTTGCTGCTGCCTCTTCCAAGCTGTTCAGAAGAGCAGAATTCAGACAGATTGTGTCTCCAACCTGCTACTCTGTTGATCTGGAATCTTGCCAGGGCTGGAGGAAAGGTTTTTCTAAGAAAGGGTACTCAACAGGCTGTCAGTGAACTATGTGGACCATAGGCCAGAAAGATGTTGTGACTGGGACTGTAAATTGTGTTTCTTTGAAGGAGGGGAAAATTATACCTCACAAACCTCCCATGCCATATTGATTTAAACCAGCCAAACTTCTGGCTTTCCACGTTCTTCCCCTTCCACTGACCTTCCTGGGGAAGGAGATTTGGAAGCATTTTCTAGGCCATAAGAAACCTGGAGGAGGTCTGGAGAAGAGAGGAGAGATATATGCAGCCTTTGGGTAAGGGGAATGAGGGCATTTTGACTTCCAAGTATCAATTAGGCTATGAGTGAAACTTCCAGAACCAACCCAGGATTTGTCTGGTATTTAAGGTGGGGTTCCTTTGAAAAGATAAATCAGGGCAGGTTGAAAGAAATGGAAGAAGGCCTAGCAGGAAGGAGGCTATGTTTTCAGCCCAGGGAGGGAGACCTAGCCTCCTCTTGTACAAACAGAGAGGAAGGGGCAGCTACTGTTAGGCCCTTTCCTCTCTGATGTGTCACGATTTTGTGAGGGATAGGAAAGTCTGAATAGGACCTAATATTGTCTTCCTGAAAGCCTCTGTTTCCTGTCTTCCTGTATGTTCTTTTTTAAAATTAATATATATTTCTTAGTTGTAGTTGGACATAATACCTTCATTTCATTTATTTATATGTGGTGCTGAGGATTGAACCCAGAGCCTCACACATTCTACGTAAGTGCTCTACCACTGAGCCCCAGCCCCAGCCCCTACTGTATGTTCTTTAACCTCCCTGCCTCAGTGTTCTCATCTTCAAAGTTATTTAAATCAAGCATGTTTCATAATGAGCTGCTGCAGTCTGTCTGGGCACAAAATAACTGAGCCGTCACACAGCCTTGTAGGCTCAAACAGCAACCTTTATTCCCGAACTCTCACCGGCCCTCTGCACACACTTCTCAGGAACACACTGCCTCCACCGGGCTCCTCCCCGCGCCAATTCTCTCAGAACCCCGCCCGGGAACTCCAAAGTAGCGGGTGCCCGAGGCAGCAGCATCCGCCCTAATCCCAGCAGGATCCACCCTAATCCGGAGCCAGGTCACCTTTCAATCATTCCCTCTGGCAAAAATGCCAGGCATCATTCTGACTAAACTGTGGCTCTCAACAATGAGCCTCTTTGGGGCAATTCCCCAGAGATGGAAGAAGATGAGGAGGAACACTTGCCTCAGGATGACCCTACTGAACCATGAAGTTAACTTTGGAAACAGAAGATGGCACTGGTTGGTAACCCAAACATATTGAAATGAGGGGGAGGCTGGGCCAGCATATTTGGCTTGTCCCCCAGGACACCACTGTAGGGCATGATGTAACGTGGGGCATGTTGCATCAGAAAAGAGGAAACCTAACTTGCTGGCTGCTACCCGATTCCCAGTCCTGGGGCCACATGTGGCTTAGAGAGCACCCAGCGATTAGCCAGAAGGCATTGCCGTGGGTTGTGATGAAGAATCGGACCACCTCTAGGATAGGCTCAGAACACTTCTGCCCTGTGGACATTACTGCCTGTAGGATGGGTGTACACATGAACTCTCCCCACCCTGCTGACCTTTATCCTGATTGGCTCCTGTACATTATATTAGCTGTGTGTGTTTTCTCATTAAACGAGATCCTGCTTTGACTGGTCGCCCTGGCGCATCTGATTGTCCTCCTGCAAGGGAGGGCTGGGTATGGGCGGCCGGTCAACCTTTACCTTTCTTGGTTCATCCTGGTCTGGGCATGCTCCCCCAATCTCTCCTGCAGGTCAGGAGGGAACAGGGGGCTAAAAACCCCGACACACCACCTTGAAGTTACTTTGTCCTCCTTCCTAAGCACAGTAAGGATCCTCCTACTCTTGGCTCTTGCCTATACTCCCAGAATGCAGTGCTGCAGAGACAAATCTGCTTATTATGGTGCCACAACCTTTTTAGGCAAATCATTTGACCTTTCCTTGTAATTACCAGGAGTGCTTACAAATGGTCTGTGTGTGATATCCACACCCTTTAGGATTCATGGATTTGTGTGTTTTCTCTGACATTGCAAGTGTCAGGAAGCTGAGAGAAGTTAGTTCCTGAGCTAACATTACTTTCTTTCTTTGAAGTCCAGAAAAAGAACACTGAAAGTTCTATTTTTCACACTCTTCACATGCTGGGTTGGCAACAACTGGGGGAAGGGGGAGAGGGTGGGGAGGTTACCAGTCCCAAACTCTCTTCCCAGTGCATGAATGCCCTCGCTAGAGTTAAGTGTTTGCTTGAATATCTAAAAGGGCATGCTACACACTACTTCCTAAGGCAGCCTGTGCTGATTTCAGAAAGTGTCAATCATTTGGGAAGTTTTCTTTACTCTGAGTTGAAATTGATCTCCCTGAAATATTTAGCCTCCAATTTTAGTTGTGCCCTCTGTAAGCAGTCTCCCATGATGGCCACAATGGACCTCTCAGCTCTTTTCTCCAGGAGTATCATTCCTTTTGGGTCATGATTCTAAGACCCATCACCATCAAGCTCTCCTTTCTAACTCTCCCCTTACAGCTTATTCTGTAACCCAAGTGGACTAAATTGGATTTTTCAAGAAGAGGTAGATTTAAGTGGATCTCCCTTGAGGTTCACATCCAGGCTTCCCTGGAGTACCTGCTAAATGCACATTCATTTCCCTGTGGTTTTCTTTCACCTGCTTTGGCTCTTTTTCTAAAATAGATTTCATATATGGTTTTAGTTTTTCTTTTTTACTTCAGACTTTGCATCCATTTCCTGTGGTTACTGTAATAAAGTGCCAGAAATGTAGTGTCCTAAAACAACATACATTTATTATCTTATATTTCTGAAGTAACAAGTCCAAAATAAGTCTCACTGGGCTAAAATTAAGAAACTGGAAAGACTGTTCCTTCTGGAAGCTCTAGGGGAGAATTTGTTTTTTTGCCTTTTCCAGATGCTAGAGGCTGCCCATGTTCCTTGGCTTATTACCCCTTTCTCCATCCTCAAGGCCAGCAGCAGAGCATCTTCTAATTTCAACTTCCCCCATCCCTGCTGCTTCTAACAATACTGCTGTTGGGAAAAGTATAAACGGCAGCCATACCCCAGAGAAAAAACCCCAACATGGCGCCTAAGCACCTCTTCTTCCTACCTTCCTCTTTTCTGCAGTGGCGTGAAAAGTTCCCGCCCGTGTGAACTCTCCCGCCGGCGCCAATTTCAAATCTCGCTGGTGGGGAACCTTAGCCCCAATGAGAACTAATTCCTGGGCTCCGGAGCTGATATCTGAAAGAACTTGCCAATAAACGGGTTGCCTGCCATTTATCTAAGCCCTACCATCTCCCCCTTAGTTCTATATAAGCACACTGCTTTTTGCAATAAAATTGGAATTCTCCCGGCGAAGTGTCTTTGCGTGGGGAATTCTTTCAACTGCCACCATGACAAAGCCTACTTTTACTTCTGACCCTCTCTTCTGCCTCCCTCTTTTATTTACAAGAACCCTGTGATTTCACTGGGCTCACCTGACTAACTAATGAGCTTTCATCTCCTGAAGTTTTAATTTAATCACATCTACAAAATCACATCTCTTTTTCATATAAGGTCACATATTTCCAGGTCCCAGACCTGAGGACTTGGGTATCTTTGGAAAGAACTATTATTCTGCCTACCTCAGACTCCTCTGCCTGCGAGGTCATGTCATTAGCACAACAAGTTTCATTGACCACAGACACATTGAGCTGGGAGTTCTGCCCCCTTCTGCCCACCCAGGCCCCAGTATCCATCACAGAAGTGCTGCATTACTTGGAGAAAAGAGGGGCAGTACAAGTTGCCACAGGGCAGAGAGTCAGTCACACATGTACCATTAAAAGCAACTCATTCCTAGAAACTCCTCTTTCAGGTCCATCACATGCCTGGCACAAAAACAAGTTCAGCAAATGGCTTGGTGACTAATGAGTGAAAGACTTGCTTCCATTTCCAGCCTGGCCTTGTATAGCAGCTACAAATGTATCTTGTTTCTCTCTTCAGAAAGGGTCAATGATGGCACTGAGTGTACAGATTCAACCCCAGACTCCTCAGCCCAGCCTAGAGAAGCTCTGGCTCCCACTTGCTGTCCTAGTTTGACCTCTGGCCACACTCATGCCCAAGTCCTCCCCTTTAGTTTCATTTGCCTGAGTAGAAAAATGCAGCAGCAGACATGGATGGAGTGTCTACCCAACTTCAGTCCCTCTACTGAGACTTTATGTATGTGAACTCAATCTCTTCCACAACCCCATAGGTAGGAACTATAAGTATCTCCATTTTATATATAAGACAGCAGCCTTAGAGTAGCACAGTAAATCATAGTTAGTAACCAGTGAGCAGAGTCAGGATTCCAACTTGGGCAGTATAGCTTTAGAGGTTATGATTTTAACAAGCCAATATTCAAAATGTCCTATGCTGTTCTATGTCCTTCATGCCTTTGTCTTGCTGCTCTTGCCCTTTAGCAAGGAATTTTCTCTTTCAAGATACACTCAACTATGCCTTGACTATCTCCTGCTCTTGCTACACCCCCACCACTGTTCTTTTTGTTTGTTTGTTTTGTTTTGCATAGTTATGACACTACAGTGCAGTCTCTGGGAATCAGCTTAGGGATCCCATGAATGTTTAAGCCCTTACATATCAAATCCCCATATCCTGCTAGGACAGCTCAGTTCAGGCACTGTAGGAGAGTGGGTATCAGGTACTTGTCCAGGCTTCACCCGCTTCCAACCTGAGAGAGAACTTCTAGGTAAGAACCTCTTAGCCTTTGGTGGTTCATAAAATCTCTTTAGAGCCCCATGGAAGCCATGGAACCTTCTCCTCATACCCACACACCTACTGTAGATAATCTCTGGGGCTTCCTACCCAGAGGAAAAAAAGCCCTCCCTGAGGAAAGAAAAGCTACCATTTACAGAGCCTCTTCTGGGCACCAGTCATTTCATGGCCTTTGTCTCACTGAATCCTTTTAGCCCCATGTGAAGCAGACCTTTCACTGCCTGCTCTTAGCTGGTAGGGGATGTGGTAGGCACTGGTATCAAGCCCCTGGAATCAATAAATTCTTGTCTTCAAATGAGGGAGTGGCTACACTAGGGCAGCAGTGACCCTTTAGTTATCGCCACAGAACCCTGGGAAGGAATTTGGGAAGTAACCCTGGTTGCAGGCCAGCATACTAGAGACCCTGAGCTGGGCCTGAGCCTGCTGTGGTCCAAGGGTAGAGCAGCAGGGGGATGGGCTGGCAGCAAGCCTGTCAGAGCAAAGGAGCCCGGATGCTGGGAGGAAGCAGATAGTGGCCAGAATGGGATTTCCTGAGGTGCCTGCAAGGTCAGGAAGGAGGCCTGAAGCCAGAGCAGAACCTAGGGCCTTACTGGGAAGGAGCTCTGCTCCTCATCCAGCCCTATACCCAGAAAACAACAGCTGGGGGAGGGCTTTTGTGCTGTCCACTGGGGGCCTTCTTGGCTCTGGGGTTCCTAGATCAGCTTGCCTGGATTGAGGGAGGTCAGAGTACTGGATAAGGTTCAGGATCACCTGAGGTCAAAAGATGTGAGGTCTGCTCTGACTCCACCATTAGTTTGTTGGGTGACTTTGGGTGGCTCCTTCTCTCAGTGGGCTACACATCTTTATCTGTCCATTATCTTGGCCATCTCCAAGGGCTTCTCCTTAGCTGTGACATCTTCAGTTCTAGGATCTTCATGCTTGCCTCAGTCAGCAGCGTGGAACAGTCCTAACTTTCTTGAGTCATCAAGGACTTTACCTGTAACAGAGAAAGAGTATACTCTGTTATCAATTCAATATATCTTTACTGAGGCCATCTATCTTCCAGGCACTGGGCTGGCTTCCAAGTTTCTAGTAAGGAGGCCAACTCTGGTCTCATCTACGAGGAGCTCCCAGTTGAGTGGGAGTGTAAAACATTTAGGGTATATATATATATATATATATATATATATATATATATATATATCTATCTTGGGCTGATAGTTGCTTATATAGCATGCCCCAGAGCTCAACATGCCTGGTCTGAGCATAGAACTATCCTGTACATCTGTAGATAGCAGGTATAAACAAGCATCATCATGAGACAGGGTAAGGAGGGAACCACATGGATGCCATTTATGCTGGAGACTCTTAGGCCAAGGCTAAGAGGCTGGAATAAGAAGCAGCACTGAATCCTCAGCACCACATACAAACAAAGATGTTGTGTCCGCCAAAAAACTAAAAAAAAAAATAAATAAATATTAAAAAAAAAAAGAAGCAGCACTGAGGCAATGTGCCTGGTAAGACTATTGTTGAGCTGGAGTGAAATAATTTCTTCACTTGCCTAGAGCTTAGCTAAGACAAACACTCCAGAAATGACAGACAAGACCACAGAGGCCCAGTGAGATTTCTAGTTACATGTCACAGAGGGGCTTGATGGCATAACTTAGATTCTCACCCAGATGGCTCTGACTTCCAAACTGCCACATATTCCTCATACCTCTTAGTTCTGCATTGCTTTGGCTGGTTCTAAATTTTTTAAAAAATCTATCATCTATGGTAAAAATTTGCCAGCATCATTAGTGTTCAAAATATGTGTGGTTCCTGTGGGCAAATCCTCAAGACAATCTTGTCTTTGCTAGTCCTTTCTTCCAAAATCCCATAGTCTATCTCCACTTCACATCTGGTTCCAGTGTCCTGGGTAGCATGGACTTCCCCTTTGTTCACACAGCCACACAAGTACACGTGCACGCGCGCGCGCGCGCACACACACACACACACACACACACACACTCACTCTTACATACCTAACCACATCACTCCCTACCTTTTCTCCTTGGCAGACAGTGAAATGCTCATCTGTTGCAGTGCTCTGCCACAGAAGAAATAGCTGGTTTGGGATGCATGTTCCAATTCCTACCTGGCTTCTTTTATTCCAGCCTCAGTGGTACCTGAGGTCCACTGGGCTCCCTCATGATCATTGACCATCATAAGCCCAGCCACTGCATTTTCTAGGCAGCCACATATGAGAGTTAGCAGAAGTCTCTGTGGGGCACAGGTGGGGAAGACTTAGGACCCTATTATCCAGCCCAGTTTGGTCACCAACTCATGGCCTAACTTTGGGCATGGCCCTTCTCTGTTCTGGGCCTTGGAGTGTGCCTGCATACATCAACGGTCTTAAATAGTAGCAGTGGCATCAAAAACATGTTCTTAAACATTCTGGGGTGGTACATATGGAGAGAAAGGGCAAGCCAAGGATGTGGCTTCTCCAAAGGACAAAAATAAAATGTTCTTTAGAAAGTTGAAAGCTACTGGGCTAGATGACCTCCATAGGGCCTTCCCATTCCTGATATTTCATGATCGTGTGTGTGTGTGTGTGTGTGTGTGTGTGTGTGTGTGTTTGTGTTTAAGAGGGAGAGATGGATTTATTTTGGTGTATTACGTGTGTGTGTGTGTCTGTGTGTGTGTGTGTTTGTGTTTAAGAAGGAGAGATGGATTTATTTTGGTGTATTACATGTGTGCTGGGAGTGTGCTGTATCACCTTCCCTGAACCTCCTGATTTGGATTGCCAACCGTCTTTCCCCATCATCACTACTGCATTAAGCTGAACTTTTTCCTCATAAAACTTATGTTATTTATGACATTGATTATAATATAGTACTATTTATTATGAAGTCACTATATATTTGTTGTCTTTATATACTCTCTTCTCTAACTAGAATGTTTCTTCTCAGAGAGCAAGGATTGTGTTGGTTTTGCCTGTCACTTTGTCCCTAGTGGCCAGAACAGTGACTGAGGGTGTTGGGTAAATATTTGTTGACTCAATAAGCACATGGGTCATCTATGCCTCTCTGTGTTTGGAGCGGGGTATGGGCATACTGGGTAAAAGGTGATTAGGGTTTTGCTCTGAACTAATCAAACCTACACTTGCCCTCTGTCTGAATCTTGAGCCAAACTCTAGTCCTAATTTCTGTCTAGTACTTCAGGGGAAGCCTCATTTGGCCAAGGAGAACAGCAGGCATGGGCCTACTTATCCCCTGGTTTTACTGAGGTGGATTTCTCCACTGGACTGCTCGGCATTAGCCATTCTGAAAATCTCTGATCAATTTCAGGGTCCTTGGGCTTGTGTAGAGTGAGGATGGAACTTCTAAGAAAGAAAAGAACCCTCTGATATGCTGCTTTATTGGTTTATTGGTCTCATACTCAGCATGTTTTTTTTGGTACTAGAGGTTGAACCCAGGGGCTCTTAACCACTAAGCCACATCCACAGCTCCTTTTTTTTTTTTTCAAAGAAAGAGTGTGTGTGTGTGTGTGTGTGTGTGTGTGTGAGAGAGAGAGAGAGAGAGAGAGAGAGAGAGAGAGAGAGAGAGAGAGAATTTTTTAATATTTATTTTTTAGTTCTTGGCGGACACAACATCTTTGTTTGTATGTGGTGCTGAGGATCAAACCCGGGCTGCACGCATGCCAGGCGAGCGCGCTACCGCTTGAGCCACATCCCCAGCCCCACAGCCCCTTTTTATATTTTATTTAGAGACAGGGTCTTTCTGAGTTGCTTAGGGCCTTGCTAAGTTGCTGAGGCTGGCTTTGAACTTGCGATTCACCTGCCTCAGCCTCCCCAGCCACTGGGATTATAGCTTTGCAACACCCTGCCCAGCAATACTATGAAGTTTTAAGGACCAGCTCCCAAGCCATTGCCCAGGGCAGGTGACCTTCGGGGTTTCAAAAACAGTTTTCACTAAACTGGCTGACTGGCGGGCACAAGACAACCACTCCTGACCTGAGATTCTGTTTTAAAAATACAACATGGGCTTCTAACTTGTCATTCTCTTACATTCAGAGTAGACCAGCCCCTAGAAATAACTGACCACCTGCTAGACACATGTAGGCGCCTAGTCAGGGACTCAAAACAAGCATCTTTCCATGCATCCTGCTGTTAGTCGTACAAGGGGCAAGAGAACGTTGTGCTTCCAGATTTACCAATAGATGGGGTCAGTGAATGAGTGCCCCCTTTTGGTCACAAACTGTGAGGGCAAACTCATTTTCTTTGATCCCTGCATATCAGATGCACTTAACCCAGCCCAGTCCTGAATGCAGAGGTGAAGCATTGGCTGAATCTGATCATGGGTATGTGTGTATATCAAATCATAATAGGATCACACATATATAATACCATCTGAGGACTTCTAGCTTATTGATCCCACATTAGCTACAACCTTTAATTCTTTATATGTTGCTATGCATCATTACCTTGACGGGGAATATGGTGAGTTTTTATTGTTGATATATTTTTCATCATTAAGAAAGCAGAGTGTTACTTTTGATTTGATCATTGCAACAGCTTTTCTACATAAGCAACATTCCATCTGAACAGCCATAGGGAGCTATATCCAAGGATCTACTCTGAGGCAATGGTACTAAGGAAAACATCAGAATCCTAGGTTTGAATCCCAGTTCTGTCACTTGATGCTCTTGCTTCTGAGTGTGACTTACACGCAGATAACCAGATGAGGAAGAGAAGCTGGAGGGGGTTAATTGACTCACTCAAGATCTCTGCAGGTGCTTGGTGGTGGGGTGAGGGAGTGATGTTTGAAGCACTCTTCTGGAACCCTCAATGACATTTTAACTGTGCCAAGGATCTCATAGTGGACTTTAAAAGCTAGATAATCTCTGGGGCTTCCTGGCATTTGGTCTGTTGCAGCACCTAAGCAGCTGTAGGAATAACTGCTGAAAAAGTCTATCCAGTACATCACAGCACCCACCACAGCAGCTTTTCCTGTGTTTAATGGTCATTGGGATAACCTCTTCTAGAATGTTCTTTTTAGGCCATTTTACTATTTTTTCATATTGACTTGTAGAAGCCTTCAGGCATTCTGGGATACTGGTGCTTTGTTCGTTTTTGTGTTACAAATATCTTCTCCCAAACTGTGAATTCAGTATGAATACCATTAATATTTGTTTACAGTTCTGTTAAACTTGCATATAATAAAGTGCACAAATCATAAGTGTTCAATTTTACAAGTTTGGAAAACTTGTAAAAAACTTAGATGTACCTGTGTAACCAAGCCTCTACCAAGAATTAGAACTTACCATCACTCTGGAAAGTTCCTTCATGTTCCTTTCCAGGAAATATCTGCTCCCATATTCTGCAACCAATGTTTTAATTTCTTCCCACCATAGACTAGATTGACCTGCTCTAGAATTTCTTATAAATGAATTCATACATTATATATGCCTTTTTATAAGTCTTCTTTCATTCAAGATGCTTTTGAAATTCACTCATGTTATTGCATGTATTGGTAATATGTCTCTTGTGTATTCAGAGATGTTTTCCATTGTTTGAATTTACCAAAATTTGTTTCTCTATTCACCTATTGATGGACATGTGAACTGTTAATGAGTTTTGACTTCTGTGAATAATGCTGCTATGAATATTCTTCCATAAAACTGGATATTTGTTTTCATTTCTCTTTGATAAATACCTAGAAATTGAATTGTTTGGTCAAAAAGTAGGTACAAGATTAGGTTTATAAGAAACTGATAGTTTTCCAAAGTGGTTGTACCAATTTACATTCCTATCAATATTATATTCCAAATCACTCCACATCCTTGCCAACATTTAGTGCTTTTATTCGTTTTTAATTTTAGCCATCCGGGTGGGTGTAATGATATCTCATTGTGGTTTTGATTTGCATTTCCCTAATGAGTAATGTGTTTTTCACATGTTTATTTGTAACTTGTATATGTTCTTTTCTGAAGTGTCTGTTTAAATATTTTGTCTCTTCTCTTTTAGTTGTTTGACTTTTTATTGTCGAGTTTTATGAATTTTTAAAAATATTGGCTACCAGTAATTTGTTACATATATATTTTGAAATACTTTCTCCCAGTCAGTGACTTGGCTCTACATTTTCTTAATGATGTCTTTTTAAAGAATAGACTGCATTGTTTAGGGCAGTTTTAGATTTATACAAAAATAAAAAAATAGTATAGAGAATTATTATATGCCTCTCATCCAGTTAACATCTTACATTAGTGACAATTAAAAAAAACTTAATTGACACAATCATATTAACCAAAATCTGTGTTTTATTCATATTTCCTTAATTTTTACTGAATGTGCTTTTTCTATTCTGTTATCCTATCCAAGATACTATATTAAATTTAGTTATCTTGTCTCCTTAGGATTATCTTGACTGTATCAGTTTTTCTGATTTTCTTGCTTTTGATGACAGTCATAATTTTAAGAAGTACTACTAGTTAGTTTTGTAGGCTGTCCCTTTATTGGAATATGTCTAATGTTGTTTGTTTTTATTCAACTGAGCATGGGTTTATGAGTGAAAGACTATAAAGGTATAATGCTATTTTTATCACATCTTATCAACATGACTTATCACTGTTGAATAATCAGCTGGAGAAGGTAGTGTTTGTCAGGTTTCCCCACAATAACATTACTCTTTCTCCTTTCCCATACTGTCCTCTTACACAGAAGGGCACTATGAAGGTCCCTACTTATGGAGTAGGGAGCCATGTTCTGCTTCCTTGAAGTCTTACTGATGAATTTTTTATTTATTCTTTTTAGTTATACATGACAGTAGAACATCATACCATATATACATGGAGAATAACTGCCCATTCTTGTGGTTGAACATGATGTGGAGTTTCACTGGTTGTGTATTCACATATGAACATAGGAAAGTTACATCCAATTCATTCTACTGTCTTTCCTAATCCACTCCCCCTACCTTCCCCCAACTCCCTCCTGTTCAATCTGGTGAACCTCAAGTCCTCTCTCCACCCACCTATTGTGAGTCAGCATTCACATATCAGAAAGAACATTTGGTCTTTGTTTTGGGGGGGATTGGCTTACTTCACTTAACATGATATTCTCTATTTCCATCCATTTACCTGAAAATTCCATAATTTCATTCTTCGTTATAGCTGAGTAATATTCCATTGTCTATATGTATCACATCTTTATCCATTCATTAATGATGCATTTTGGTGAACAGAAGTATCTAATTATGTTAAAGTCTTATTTATAAGTTTATTTTCATTTATGATTATTATGTTTCTTCTGTATCCTAAGAAAGCTTCACTTACCAAATCATGTGGATATTTTCAACCCATAGCTACATCACTGCCATAGTTTGGATCTAGAATGTCCCCCAAAGGCCCATGTGCCAAAGACTTTGTCACTAGCTTGGCACTATTGAGAAGTAGTAGAAATTTTAAGACATAGGGCCTAGCAGGAGGTCTTCAGGTCAGTGGAGACACACCTTGAAGGGGACAGTGGAAGTCAAGCCCTATCCCTTCCTCTTTTTTTTTTTTTTTTTTTTTTTTTTGCAGCTGTGAGGTGAGCAGGTTTGTTTTACTCTCCATATTTTGACATGCTGCTCCCCCCATAACCAGAAACCTAAAAGCAGTGAATTTACCAATTATGGACTGGGAGCTCCAAAACTGTGAGCCAAAATAAACCTTTTCTTTTTATAAGTTGTTTACCTTAGTTATTTGTTACAGTAACAGAAAAGGTGACTAATACAAAAATTCATCTGACATGTTTTATAGAAGTAAACATAAAAATTAAAATCATGAAATTTTAGAAGAAAACAGTTATTAGTATTGTTCCAGCCTCATCAAACAAGTTGGGAATAATCCCTTACTCTAGTTTCTGCAAACATTTGCATAATATTGATGTTATTTTTCCTTAAATGTCTGATAGAATACATCAGCAAGCTATTGAGTTTTCTCTGTGGAAATGTTTTTGGAAATACATTCAATGAAGTATATAAAATGCAGATTTTTCAGTTTCTTCTTGTGTCCATTTTGTAAGTTATTATCAAGATGTTTGTTCATTCAGCTAATTTGTCAAACTTAGAATAAAAGTGTTGATAATATTTTATGATTTTCCTTTTCATGTTATAGGTTCTGTAGTGATACCTACCCTCTTTTATTCCTCTTATTGTTAGCAATGCCCTGTCTTCATAATGAAGGAATCTTTTATTCATTATGAAATGTTTCACTTTGCCTTTACTAATACTGTTTTGCTGGAAGTCTGCTTTATCTGATTTAATACTAGATGGCCACTGAAATCTCACACTTATTATTTCACATCTACCCATTTCCAGTGCTCTTCAATTCTTTCTGTAGGTCCAGGTTTACATCAGGTATTATTTCCTTTCAGCCTGAAGAATTTCCTTCAGCATTTTTGTAAAGAAAATATGATAGTGATTAACTTTCTTGGTTGTTTTTTATCTGAAAATGACGTTATTTCATCTTCATGCTTTATTAATACTTGATATATAAATTCTTTCAGCATTTTATCAATGTTGTTCCATTACCTTCAAGCCTCCATTATATCTCAGGTGTATTAAGTAGTCACTGAATTGTGGTTCCTCTATATGACATTTTCCTCTAGCTGCTTTAAGACTTCATCTTTGCTTTTTAGCAGTTTGTCAGTGATGTGTCTTGGTTTGGTTTTCTTTATATTCATCATGCTTGAGATTCACTGTGTTCTTGATTCTGTTATTTTGTGTACTTCATTGAATTCAGGAAGTTCACTTCCATTTTTCAAGTAATATTTTTTCTAATTTATTCTCTATTCTCTCCTTCATGACTGTACTTATGAATATTTTAGATATTTTTTACAATGCCCCATAGGTTTCTGAGTCTCTGGATATTTTCTTGCCACAGAATAGATAATTTCTATTGAATCATATACATGTCTTATGGTTCTTTTCTATTTTGTTAAATCTATCCAATGAATTTTTATCTCAGATATTGCCTACTTCAGCTCTAGAATTTCTGTGTGCTTCTTTATTACAATTTTTATGCTGCTTATCTGATATTTTCTGACTTTTCATTCTTTATACACCTATTTCCCTTTATATTCTTTATTTTAGCTATAATATCTGTTTTAAAGATTCTAATTCCAACATCTGGGTCATCTCAGAGTTGCTCTCAGGTGATCACGTTATCTCTTGAATTTTTTCTTGTATTCTTTTTCCTTTTGTGTGTGGAGACAATTCTGTTCTGTTCCTTTAAAGAATATTGTTTTTTGTTTCATGGATTTTGTTGATGTTTTCTTGTTTTGTGTTAGTAGACAATTAGACTGACTGGAATTGAACTGCCAGCTATTTCTCCCATTCAGTGGGTAGCAGGTCAAATAACAATTCAGTTGCTACTTTTAGCTGTTCTTGGAGTATGACACACACAAGCGTGGTTTGAGTTCAGCAGAGAGCTAAGTGTAGGTCATACATAGGATTTGAGGCTCTTTCTGTCTGGTTTTCTCATTTTAGGGATTTGCTCACTTTTCAGAAGTTGTGTTTGCTGTGAACTATGTACTCTAATTCTGTAATACAGAAATATTGGAGGTTTTCCAGTTGAGTTTTAGTTTTCCTGTTGAATTTTAGTTTTCTTGCATAATGTAGACTCGGTCCCGTCCTCAAGTTGAACATCTTAAAAATAATGGGAAACTGATCAACTGCCATTTTCTTATTCCAAGTAACATTCACCTTCTTTTGATCTCTACCCACTGCTTTCAAATGGTATCTTTTTGTTTTGTTTTGTTTGCTTTCTCTCCCGAGTTTATGGCTTTAATCTACAGTGGGATTGGCTCAATAGGAGCTTACTTGTCCATTGCTGGAAGTAGAATCTGTAGCTTTTCCCCCCTCTTAATTATATATTTTGATTAACAGTAGTTCTTAATTTGAATATAGTCAAATCTATTGTTTTATTTGTGGTTAATTCTTTTTTAAATTTTCTGTACTAAAATGTTTCCTACCCTTGCCCCAAATTATTAACACATTCTCCTATATAAACTTTCTTATAATTTCCCTTATACATTTAGTTTTTTTCTTTATTTTTCATTGTTCCAGTATGGGGGAGTGAACTGAGGAGCCCTCTACCACTGAGCTACACACCCATTCCTTTTTTATTTTGAGACAGGGTCTCACTAACTTGCTAAAGCTGGCCTCAAACTTGAGATCGTCCTACCTCTGCCTCCCAAATTTCTGGGATTACAGGTGTGCATCACAGTGCCCAGCCTTCATTTATTTTTTAAAAATCCTCCTGAAATTGATTTTTAAGTTATTTTAAAACACTTTTAAAATTTTATAATAAGTACAGATTTATTTAAAAATTGTGAAGATATTACAGAGAATTCCCAGCCCTGAACATAGTTTTACCTATTATTAACATCTTGCATTCATAAGGTATATTTAGTATAATTAATAAATCAATATCAAGACATTGTTAATCACTGAATTCCATTTTTCACTCATATTATTTTAGTATTTGCCTTGTCTTTTTCTGTCCCAGGATCTCAACATGGACTCCTTTCATATTACATTTAGTTGTCATGTACCTTTATGTTCCTCTTGGCTATGAGAGTTTCTCTGACATTTTGACAGCCATGAAAGCAAGCATCCTATTATACACCATCAGATACAGATGAGGAAACTGAATCTCTGAGAGGTTAAGGGATTTGCCTGAGGTAATACATCTAGGAAGTAATAGGATGGAAGTTGATATATAGGTCTGCCTAATTCTAGTGTGCATGGTGTCTTCACTCTAACACCCATCTCCAAATGATCCAACCATAGTCCCCACCCCCACAGCCTCTAAGAAGACTTTAATATTTTTAAACTTTTTGATACTGGGAATTGAACCTAGGGGTACTTAAAAACTGAGCCACATCCCCACCCCCCCTTTTTTGTATTTTATATTGAGACAGGTACTCACTAAGTTGCTTAGGGCCTCACTAAGTTGCTGAGGCTGGTTTTGAACTTGTGATCCTCCTGCCTCAGCCTCCTGAGTTGCTGCTGGAATTACAGGGGTGTGCCACTGCTCCTAGGTAGGACCTTAAATTTTTAAGTGGGGGTAAGTTTACAAAATGTGTATCCAGGCAATAAGTTGGAGTACTGCAGCTGCAGTGATACAGACTTTCTAAGGAAATAGTGACTTTGAGCCAAGGGCTGTTGTAAGACAGGCTTCCTATAACAGGCAATATTGTTACTAAGCCTGAAAACTGGAGAGGATTTGCACATGTGAAAATGGAAGAGCAAAGATACCTGAGATGCTAAAAAGACCATCTCCAGGGAAATGGAGGCTGAGAATTAGTCTCACTAAAGCCCCAGGGTTAAAGAGCCAAACAGAGAGGTAGAGTGGCAAACTAATACCTCATGTATGGACTAGTTGTACTTGTGTATGGAGTCATGTAATGGACTCCTTTTTCATAGATCTTTCTGAGACCCCATGGGTCTTTAAGCCTTACATCTATATTTCTCTTTCTTGAATAAAGGAAAAATGAAATGGAAGGGGTAGGTTGGCTCCTGTAAATGACAGTGACATTGTTCATAGAGAATTTGTTGGGTACTGCAGACATCATCCAGTGAGGGAAGCTTGTAGAAGCTGACAAAGCCTTTATTACTGCTCTATTGACAGAAGATGGGAAATAGAGATTCTGAAAGAAAACTCAGCTCTGCTTAGACCTTCCCCAGCTCTAGCACGGGTCCATCTTTCTTTGACTCTTGAAGGTAGCCAGTTCCTGCAATGTAGCACTGGAGGTCAAAGAACCTAGTCCCAGTTTATCTCATCTATCTTCCTTCTTTACCTTTCCTCCATCACTAATGTATTCTACGTAAGGTTCACATTCAATCATTGTGCATGTGTAGCAGTTTCCTACTTGTGGGCCATTGCTCACATTGTTTCTTTGTCCAGGTATTCCTTCTGGGCCTCCATTCACATGTTCATCAAATTCATATTGAATATTACATGTCACACACTCTTCAGAACACTTGGGGACTTTCTGAGGATTTGGGACACCTGCCCTTCAGGAACAAGTGCACTGTCTACTGCAGGAGATAATTTATATGAAACAAACAAACACACAATTCCACCTGTAGAAAATTTCATCTTCCTGTGAGATTTCCCAGCCCTTCCTCAAAAAATCTGATGTCCTATCAGAGGAAAATTAATCCTGTCAATTGAATATGAATTATTTGTCTTCCAAATGTACTCAGCACCTTGGATTTTTTTCTCTTCTGGCAGCATTCCTTGCCTGAGGAGATGCTATTTGAGGGGAACTTTGAAGAAGCATAAGGTTTAGATGGTGAGCTCTTTGGAGGCCAGAACTGAAATCCTCAGGTTTATAGACCTTGGCCTTGCTTTTGCTCTCTCTACTGATTCTCCCTGCACCATTTCTTCCATCGTGTGCTTTAACTTCCATCTCCCTGATCTTAATCTCTACCATGAACATTTCCCCATAAAGCCAAATGCTATTTGGATATCTACTCTTAACATTCCATAGCCATCCAAAGAGTCTTCAACCCTCTCTTAACTCCATCCAAACACCTCTTTCTCTAATACAGGCACTAGTGTTTACCTACTTGCCAAAGCAAGATTTCTCAGCATCACTTAAGTCCTTCTCCTACCCACTTAATTAGCTACCAGGTCCTAATGATTCACCCCATAATTATTTCTGGGATGTATCTCCACCTCATAAGTCCTCCACCACTACACTATTCTTGGTCTTTATCAGCTTCCACCTGGCTTACTCTCAAGTGTCCCCTCACTGGTCTTCCTCTAGAGTCTCTTCTATATATCAGCTGGAGGTATTTGCTAAAAGCAAAGCATCCCCCCACACTGCTGAAACCTCTCTGATGGTTCCCTGATCAGAAGAACACATTAGAGACAATCCCTTTGAGAGTGCTATAGCTGAATTAGTGTGACTTTCCCAGAGTCTCCTTGGGTGAGCTCAATGAAGTTACTTTCCTTCTCTGGGCCTCCATATCCTTATCTGAAAATAAGGGTAGTGGAATAATTCTCTTTCCCCAAAGATGTTGTCTGGACTGCTGGTCTCACAAAATGTTTTTTCCACATGTGTCTGACATAAAATAACTTTGCAGAATGCTACATTCCTCAGCCCCTATTGGAGAGTGGCAATCTCGGGGAACCAATGTCTGTGGAATGTTCTTTGGGAAACAGTGAAGTGGATGATTACCCAGGGCCACATTGCTGTAATAGGTGATGACTCTACTTAAGTTATTATTCAAGGGAAGATAATGACATCTGACTTATGCTTGCATCTGTCACAGTACATGCTCAGACAATGGGTGTTGAACGGGGCGGGGTATAATAAGAAATGGGTAAATTGGATTGAAAGCACAGCTATTTTGGATGCAGATAGTCGATTCCCAGCCATAGGAGGAGAGCAGATTGTTCCCAGAAAGAAATAAGTGCAACACTTGATGGGGAGAGCCTGCTAACCACAGTAGTGATGGGTACTTCTGTGGCCCATGTGACTGTGCTGCTGGGCATGTCAGTTCAGGGCCATTCTCAGTTGATTGTTCCTCTGGGAGAGTTTAACCCAGAGACTCTAGTGGCAAAAGACAGCTGCCCTACTCGTGTGCTTCTTGTTGCATATGAAACTATTGGCACTTGTAAATGTTGACTCTAAGTAGTTCTGCTATAAAATCAGCTCCTTTCTATCTCTGGACCACGTCCTGGACGAGGCAGAAGGCTTCGTGGCACTGGGCATGGAGCCTGGTCTGCTGTATTCCTCAGCTGGGTCTTGCATTAGCACTGATTGCTGGCAAGGCTGTCACTCCAAGGCTGTGTTTTTCTAATCAACGAGGCCAATTTAGCACTTGGGAAAGACTAGTCAGCTGGGCCACATTACTTTCCCTGCTTGGTAGAAATAACATAGACAGTGGAAGCTTCTGTGGTGCTTTTGCAAGCAGCCCCAAGTCACTGAGGCCTGTACTCTCCAGTCACTTCAAGACTGCATACTGAGATTCACTACTAAGCCAATCTGTCCTGGGGCTGGTAGGAACATTCAATCCTAATGCCTTTTGGTGCCTTCCAGCATCTTTTCAAGGGTGGGGACAAGACTTTCCTGATGCCCTGGGCAAGAAGAAAACTGAAGTTTTTTTTTTTTTTTTTTTTTTTTTTTACTCTAAGGTGTCTCTTAGAAAAGTTTTCACTTTCCATCTTGTTTTAGTAAAAATTACACAAGACATATGATGCCAGTACTAGTATCTGATATTTATTGCTATTTACTTTACCACCTGCCAGACACTGCTACCTGATTTCCATTCACCAGCTCATGAACTCCTCATAACAACCAAAGGGGAGTTGGCACTAATATCCCTATTTTGTAGACAGTGAAGCCAAGGCGAAAAATAAGAAAAAACTTAAAAAAAATACATACATATATACCCACTTGCTCAAGGCCACAAAGCAAGGAGTTAGCAAAGCTGAAATCCCAACCCAGCTGGTTGTAATGCACTTGTTCACGACTCCACATTGCATCCAGGTGTTTATTTTATTTTCCCCACCAGATATTGCGGATACTTTGAGGATAAGGGCCATGTCTATTTCGTGTAAGGAACTGCCTCATAGTGGGTGCCGATGGGAACTTGCAGTCAGATTGAAGCAGCCAGTGTCAAAGCAGTGTGGTTTACTTGACAAGGGAAAGTTTTCTGCCATGGGGGCTTGGAGAAACAAGCACATCTGCTCCTTACTTTTCAAGGCTGGCATCCCCCAAAGATAATTACTGTGGACTCTCAGCTGTTGGAGCTCAAAGGCTATTCCACATTGGCTGGGTCTGTTTCCCAAAACAGGCTTGCATTGTTTTGAAACCATGGTGCAGAGCACTCAGAGAAAAAATAAAAGTTGATTCCCATACAACAGACAGTAACTAAGACAGCAAGAGTGAGTGGGACAGGTTTGGAGGAAGTCGAAGAAGAAGGCTAGCTAATGCTGAGGGGATGCACATTTCAGAAAGGAACCCACACCTGCAGAACAAAGCCCAGTCAGCTGAAGTTAGAGTCCTGGGGTTTCCCTGAACTTAATCTAATAATTCCTTCTCTAGAGATTTTATTCTTCAGGAAGCAGTTAAACAGAATTGAGAAGATATATGCATAAAGATATTCATTATAAGATTGGCTGTAATAATATAACATTAGGAACAAATGAATTGTCCAACAATAAGGGGTGGATAATTAAATTATGGCGTATCCATTCCATGGTATGAGACCATTTAATAAGCTCATTCTAAATCCCACAGCAGCCTAAGAAATACATGGATCAGGTTTTGTAAAGGAAAAGGTATCTTTGTGTTCACATTGTGATCTTGCAACATACAAAAACATTTTTGGGGGGGGGGGTACCAGGAATTGAACTCAGGAGCACTCGACCCCTGAGCCACATTACCAGCCCTATTTTGTATTTTATTTAGAGACAGGGTCTCACTGAGTTGCTTAGTGCCTTGCTTTTGCTAAGGTTGGCTTTGAACTTGCGGGCCTCCTATCTCAGCCTCCCAGGATGCTGGTATTAACGGTGTCAGCCACCACACCTGGCTTACAAAAACATTTTGCACAGTAAATTCCCAAATATAAAGGGTTGTCAGGGTAATGGATTTGGGTGATTTCCTTTATAAAAATGTCTTGAATATTTATATTGCTAAAAGCAACGGTGTGTGTGTGTGTGTGTGTGTGTGTGTGTGTGTGTGTGTAGTTAGGTAAGTAGGAATCGTCACGTTATATCTCCCCATAGCTAAAGTATTGTCAATGGGTACTACATCTCCTACATCTGCTTAAGAATAAAAAAAATGTATATATGAAGATCAGAGGAAGAAAACAGGTGCTGGCACCATTTGATGCATTATCAGGACCATTGACATATTATTAAAAAGAAGTCAGGATGCTTCCATGGTACAGCTGGCTATTCAGGAAGCTTTTGAAATGTATAAGGCTATAACATCTGGTCCATTGTTGCCATTCCTAGATTGCAAGTCAGTCCTCATCTTAAGTCTCTAATTTGCAAATGGTTCCTGCCTATCAATGAATAGTGGTGTATCCAGAAACTTTTGTTCAGATGAACAAAAGGAACTGGACAATATTTCTCCAAACAGGAAAAGGAAGCTTGTTCCAAATTCCAAGGTGAATTTCCATTGGTCTTGTCAGGGTGCTATAGGAAAAGGGCTCCTCAATTCCCAATAACAGAAAGGATTCTCTGGCCCAGAGAATATGTGACAAAGCAGTTTGAGAAACAGCAGTAATAACACCCACTTCAAGCATCACCTTTGGTGCTGATGCTCTGTTTGGCCTGTTAAATGTCAGCTTTGTGTACCCTAACTGCAAGCTTGACACCTGAGTAGTTAGGACTCTGTGCAGTGAAGTCAACAGAGGTTCAAAGTATTTGCTCTCCACATATCCTACCTCCCTTTTCCCTTCATAAATGGAAAGTTTTTGGAATATTTTGCTTGAAATAGTGGGCACAAGGTATCTAACATCACCATGCTAATTCACACCTTGAGGAAGTTAAATCCAAGAATAGCCAGATACAGGGAATCCAATTGGATACCTTAAGGTGAGGACTTTAGTGTTCCCATTTTAAGCCTTTACTGCACTAGTGCTTTTTTAAAGTTGGGTTTGGCTGAGCATGGTGGTGCATGCCTGTAATCCTAGAGACTCAGGAGGCTGAGATAGGAGTATTGCAAGTTTGAGGTCAGCCTCAGAAACTTAATGAGGTCCTAAGCAACTTACTAAGACCCTGTCTAAAAATTTACAAAAATTTAAAATAAAAAAGGGCTGGGAATGTGGCTCATTGGCTAAGGACCCCTAGGTTCAGTCCTCAGTACAAAAAAAAAAAAAGCTGAACTTGGATGCAGAAGGGTTTATCTGTATGTCCATACTTATTTCCATTATTTTGATTTTTCATTCTGTTATTTATTGTACCTCACCGCTATTACTGATAATAAAAAACTAATGCTGAAGCATGAAATAGTTTACACTGTTTCATATAGGTCATATAGCTAGAAGTGACATTGTTGGATCCTAAACCCAGGTCTTTTGTCTTTATATCCAGAGTTTTGGGAGAGGTAGGCCCTGGGGAATATGCTCTGATTCAGATGTGCCTTCATGTCATTGCATTGTACCAGCAGTGTATCCACAGTCCCAGCTGGGCAAACTGTATTCCCACCCCTGTGTTGGGTATAGGATGACACAGCAGTTAAAAAAGACATGGTGTCCAACATGGCATGCACTTGCCTCCACCAAATTCAAGGGTTGTCCTGAAGTACTTCACAAACCCTGTCCTCTCAGACTTGCTGCTCTCTGTGCATGGCTTTTAACTCTCCTGACCTCATTTCCTCTACCAGACTCAGCTTGCCTTACAGTTAACATTTTTTTTAAATGTTTTAGTTGTGAAATATAACGTATAAATGAAAAGGTATACAGCCAAACCTTTACAGATTAACAAATTGCTGTAAAGCAAACACCCATGTAACCACCATCCAAATCAAGAAAGGTAGCATTGCTAGTGCACCAGACACTGCCCACATCTCCCTTCCCAATCACTTCATCCCTGCCCCCCACTACAGGAAACCACTAGCCTGACTTTTCCAGTAATCACTTCCTTGCTTATCTTCTTCATTTTACCACTTAAGTATGGATCCCTAAACGTTATACATTATTAGCTTTCTCTATTTTTTGAACTTAATATAAATGAAATCATGCAGCATATACTCTTTTGTGCATGGCTTCCTTTCATTGTTTATGAGATTGATCCATACTGTTGATATAGAACATTTCCATTACCTCAAAAAGCTCCCTCCTGCCCTTTTGCAGTCCAACTCCTCCCATCCTGGCCCCAGGCAAGCACTGATTTGCTTTGTATTACTATAGATAAGTCTTCCCTTTTGTCGAATTTCATATAAATGGAATAATACAGTATGTACTCTTTTGTCCCTGGATTCTCTTGGTCATCACATTTTTTTTCTTTTTTCTTGGTTCATATTAGTTCTACATAACATTAGGATTCATTTCAACATAATTATAAATGCATGGAATATAATTTGTTCTAATTCAGTCCCCAGTACTTCCCCTTCCCCTTCCCTCCTCCCACCCACTATTCCCCTTCCTCTACTGTACGGATTTTTATGATGTTTACTTACAGTTTTTTAATTAGCATTTTGTGGATGTACAGGATGGTGAGATTCACTATGGTATATTCATATATGTACATAGGAAAACTAGATCAGACTCATTCCACTGTTCTGCCCTTATCTTTTGCTCCTTCCTCCCCCTCAGTCCCTTTCTTCTACTTTACTGATTTTTCTTCTATTTTGGATCATCACAATTTATTAGCCCATTCCTGTTGTTGTCTGTGTCTGTGCTTTGTTCATTTCGAAAGCTGCCTAATATTCCATATTGTAGATATACTGCAACCTGTGTGTCTATTTGCTCATTGACGGGTAATTTTTAAGATTACAAATTAAGCTGCAATGAACATTTGTGTACAAGTCTCTCTGTGCACCTATGTTTTCGTTTCTCTTGGCTACTAATTAGTACCAGAATTACTGGGCGGTGTGGTTAGTGTATGTTGAACATTATGAGAAATTTTCAAAGGTTTTTTTCAAAGTGATCATTCCATTTTGTATTCCTACAATGTGAATTTTAAGAGATCCACTTGCTCCACATTCTTGCCAATACTTCTTATTTTCCAGATTTTCATTTTTTTTTTTTTTACCATTCTAGTGGGTGTTGGTTCTCTTTTTGCTTTAAATTGTGTTTCCTTGATAACAAGTGATGGTGAGTATACTTTCATGTATATTATATATCTTCTTTTGTGAAGTATCTGATTGAATGATTTGCCCATTTTAAATTTGGTTATTGTCTTACTATTACATTGTAACTATAATTTATATATTATGGATACGAGAACTTTTTTCAGATATGTGGTTTGCAAATATACACCATTTCATTTTCTTAGTCTCCCAAAGAACAAAATCTGATAAAACCCAGTGCTTTTCCTTATATGGTTCATACTTTTGTGTCCTACTAAGAAAATATTTGCTTATTCCAAATTTGCTAATAATTCTCCTATTTTTCTTATGAAATTTTATAGTTTTAACTTTTATGTTTAGCTCTATATTTTAGGTTAATATTTTTTATATTTTGTGTGATAAGGATTGATTTTAATTTTCCTCATGTGAGTATTTAATTGTACCATTCAATTTTTTAATTGTATATGGACTGAATTAGAACAGGATATATTGCATGCTTTTATAAGTATGTCAAAATGGATTCTACTGTCATGTACCATTTTAAAAGTCAGTGCTATCACCCATTGAATTACCTTGACATCCTTGTTGACAATGAATTGGCTACACTTATGTAAGTCTGTTTCTGGATTTTCTATTTTTCTTCTTTGATCTATTTATTTGTTTATCCATACACTAATGACATATTTCACCAATTATTCAAGTTTTAAAATGAATTTTCAGTCAGTCATTGTAAATCTTTTGACTTTGCTGTTCTTTAAAAAATTATTTCATTTGTTAATTGACATTTTTAGATAATTCTGTGAATTTTAACAGAAGGACAGGTAAGTGATAGATTGGTAACTACTAACACAATCAGGATACAGAACAATTCAGTTTCAGGGCAATCTAGCAAGACAAATCTTTTACACAATAAATGTTATATTCCAACCCAATACTACATAACAGAAAAAAGAAAAAAAAAGCTATTTCCATATCAATTTCCTCCAGCCAATAGAAAGCACCTCTGCCTTCTCCTCTTGGATTTTCTAAACTATTTTTGATGATTGAAGCAAAAACTTAATGCTATTTTGTGTGGTTCTAAATGACATGGGGAAAATATTTAAGATGATTTTATGATAAATGGGGGGAAGCTAAGGGACTTCAAGGGAAGTAAGGTCTCTACACTTCACTCAAGCTAGTAAATGTTTACATCATGAAACTGATAAAATCATTTATATATAAGGTAATGCCTAGGACAATCACTTTAAAAAGCTATACAAAAAATATACTTGAAGATATTTTATGTGACTGAAAGTGGAGTTCCATATCATTAGCCATCAGAAAAATGCAAATTAAAACTACAACAAAAGATTGCTACAAACTTGTCAGCATGGTTAAAATTAAAAAGAAAAAAAATAGTGACAAAGCCAATGCTAGGGAGGATGCAGAGAAGGTGAATCACTCATACATTGTTGGTGGGAACATAAAACGGTAAAGCCATGCTAAAAAATAGTTTGGTAGTTTCTTAAGACACTGAAAATACACCTTCAATACAACAACAATGTATTCACACAAAACTTGTGTGTGAATGTTATAGCAGCTTTTTTTAACCTGAAAGTGGAAATGTTACAAATGTCCTTTCAACAGGTGAATGGTTAAACTGTTGATGCAGCCACATCATGAAATACTTCCTACTCAGAAATAAAATTTCTGAGTGTTTACGATATATTGATGCATGCAATAACCTGAATGTATTTCCAGAGGGTTAATCTAAGTATAAAATGCCAATCCCATTTATGACTGGCTTTTGTGTGTGTGGTGCTAGGGATGGAACCAGCACCTCACAATTGCAAGGCAAGTACTCTACCACTGAGCTACATCCCCATCCCTTTTTTAATTTTAATTTTTATTTTGAGGCAGGGTCTCTCTTAGTTGCCAAGGCTGGCCTTGAACTAGTGATCCTACTGCCTCAGCCTCCCAAATTACTGGGATTACAGACATGTACCACACATGGCTATATGATTTACTCTTTTTTTTTTTGTATGTGTGATTCCATTTAAATGGCATTCTTTTTAATTTTTTTTAGTTGTACATGGACACAATATCTTTTATTTTTACTTATTTATTTCTTATGTGATGCCAAGGATTGAACCCAGGACCTCAGGTATGCAAGGCAAGCACTCTACCACTGAACTGCAACCCCAGCCCTTAAATGGCATTCTTTAAATGACAAGGTATTAGAAATGAAAAACAGATTGGTGTTCACTAGAGTTAAGGATAAGTTAGTGAAGGAGGGAAGTGGATGTGGCTATGAAAGGGCAGGAAGAGGTTTCCCTGTGGTGATGGAAGTGCTCTGTACCTTGCTTTATCAATAGTGATGTCCTGGTTGTAATGTTATAGTAAGTTTTATCTCATCATTGGGAAAAGCTCGGAATATGCATTAAACCTCTCTGTATTATTTCTTACAACTTCATATGAATTTATATGAAAAAAGTTTAATTTATCATGGCATTTGCAGGTAAATGGATGCAGTTGGAGAAGATAATGCTAAGTGAAGTCAGCCAATCCCCCCCACCCCCAAAAAAACAAATGGCAAATGTTTTATCTGATATAAGGTGACTGACCTATAGTCGGGTAGAGAGAGGGAGCATGGGAAGAATAGATGAACTCTAGATAGGGCAGAGGGGTGGGAGGGGAAGGGAGGGGGCAGAGGGTTAGAAATGATGTAAAATGTGATGAACATCATTATACAAAGTACATGTATGAAGACAAAAAAAAGTTTAATTAAAAAATTTTGTTCAGCTGGGCACAGTGGTGCATGCCTGTCATCCCAGTACCTCAGGGGGGCTAAGGCAGGAAGTTTGGAATTTCAAAGCCAGCCTCAGCAATTTAGCAAGGTCCCAAGCAACTTAGTGAAACCCTATCTCAAAATAAAACATTAAAAAAGGGCTGGGATATGGCTCAATGCTTAAGTGCTCCTGGGTTTAATCCCTGGTACAAAAAAATATTGTTCTTTGTTGTATGATAGTTCTTTTTGTACTGAGGATTGAAAATAGTGGTGCTTCATCCATCCCCTTTTAAAATTTTCATTTGGAGTCATGGCCTTGGTAATTTGCTGAGGGTCTCGCCAAGTTTCTGTGTTTGGTCTTGAATTTGTGATTCTTCTGACTCAGCCTCCTGAATCCATGGGATTGCAAATGTGTGCTGCCACACATGGCTATTGTATAAGAGTTCTTAAATATTCTAGATGCAAGTCCTTTATTGGCTATATGGTCTGCAAATGTTTTTCACCCAATCAGCGCCTTTAATTTCGTTCTCTATGGTGTCATTGCAGAGCGAAGTTTTAGAATTTCTGTTCAATTTATAAATTTTTTTCTTTTATGATCATGTTCTTGGTGTCATATTTAAAGAACACTTTACTTAACTATAGGTGATAAAGTTTTTTGTTTTCTTTTAAAAGTTTTATAATATTAAATTTATATCTATACACATATTCCACATAATCTCTAGTATGAGGTTTGAGAGTTAGGTCGTGGATTGAGGTATTGTTCATTTGTTTGTTTGTTGCTTATGAATACCCAGTTTCTCTAGCACCATTTTTTTAAACATTTTTTAGTTGTAAATGGATCTTTTGCTTTTTTATTTTTATATGTGTTGCTGAGGATTGAACCCAGGGCCTCACACATGCCAGGCAAGTGCTCTATCCCTGAGCCACAAGTCCAGCCCCTCTAGCAACATTTTTTGAGAAGACTGTTGTTTTACCATTAAATTGCCTTTGCAACTTTATGAAAAGCCAATTGACCATATTTTCATGTGGCTATTACATAACTCTCTATTCTGTTCCCTTGATCTATGTGTGTGTGTGTGTGTGTGTGTGTGTGTGTGTGTGTGTGTATTCTTTTATCAATATTGCAGTCTTTATTGCAACTTTGTGGTAAATCTTTCTTTTTTCTAAATATAAAGGTTTTTTTAACGTTTCTTTTTATTTTTTTGAGTACCAGGGATTGAACTCAGGGGCACTTGAGCCACATCACCAGACCTATTTTATATTTTATTTAGACACAGGGTCTCACTGAATTGCTTAGTACCTCATTTTGCTGAGGTTGACTTTGAACTGAGATCCTCCTGCCTCAGCCTCCTAAGCTGCTGGAATATAGATGTGTACCACTGCACTGGGCTTGTGGTAGATCTTTATATATATATATTTTTCAGTTGGACACAATAGCTTTATTATATTCATTTATTTTTATGTGGTACTGAAGATCAAACCCAGGGCCTCATACATACTAGGTGAGCACTCTACCGCTGAGCCACAAATCCCAGGTAAATTTTTATATTCTCTTATTTTGTTTTTTTTTTTAAATTTTAATTTGTTATGAGTGACAGCAGAATGCATTACAATTCATAGTACACATATAGAGAACAATTATTCATATCTCTGGTTGTACATAAAGTAGAGTCACACCATTCGTGTCTTCAAACGTGTACTTAGGGTAATGTTGTCCATCTCATTCCACAGTCTTTCCTACCTTAGTTTGTTCTTTTTCAAGGTTTGTTGATTTGGAACCTTTTTTTTTCCTAATGTAATTAATGTAAACATTTAATGTCATAACTTTTTCTCTAAGCACTCCATTAATTGAAGTACACAAATTTGAATTAGATTGTGTGTTTTAGTTTTGGTTTGGTACTGGGGATTAAACCCAAGGACACTTAACCGCTGAGCCACATTCCTAACACTTTTTATTTATTTATTTATTTTTTAAGGTAGAGACAGGGTCTCTTTGCATTGCTTAGGGCCACACTAAATTGCTGAGGCTGGCTTTGAACTTGTGATCTTCCTGCCTCAGTCTCCTGAGCTGCTGGGATTACAGACATGTGCCACCGTGCCCATCTTAAATTGATTTTTTAAAATATTTTTTTCAGTTGTCATGCACCTTTATTTTTATTTTTTATTTATATACGGTACTGAGAATCAAACCCAGTACCTCATACATGCTAGGCAAGCACTGTACTATTGAGCTACTACCTCAGCCAATTAAATTGATTTTTGCATGTTATTTCCTAAAAACATGTGGCGGTCATGCTGTAATATCTTTTTTATATATGACTAGATTCACTTTGCCTATTATTGTCAAGGATTTTTCTATGTATGTGTATGAGGGATACTAGTCTGTATTTCTTTTTTCTCTTATAAGATTGCTTTTTCTGGTTTTGGTATGAGGGGAAAAAGATATAGGTAAACACCTATGGTATCTTGACAACATCACATGTCTCTACATAGGCCACATAGGTAAAGTTTAACCACAGTTTGACCAGAGTCTTGGCAGGGTGACCTGTGATTCTTCCTAAAACAAGGGGAGACAAGAAGCCTAGTGAGGAATTTCCATGAGGCACTTTCTCATTAACCTCCCTATCTTGTGGGAAACTTCCAAAAGGCTATTTCCTGCCCATCAGTCTTGTTTCACTCGAGTGCCACTCAGTCCTACTTGATATATATCTATAGACTTGTGTGTATGTCTGTAAGTTCCCTAGTAACAGAGCAATTCATTGCCCCTGCTGTCTGTTCATCTGGCCACTCTGCAACATTATTGTCTTATGGGCCTGGGAACATGGGAGGTGACACCGTGCTAATCTTGCTTTTGCTGTCTGTGTAAGTAATGAACTGTGTCTATTTGGGCTTGCTGTCTCCTCACCTGACAAATCTATAGAATTGTAGTAAGTCAACCTGGAAGCTCAGGTAGCTAGACTATTTGACTCCTCTTCTTTTTTCCTGAAATATTTTTTTCTAGGATTGGTGTTATTCTTTAAAATTTAATGGAATTCACCAGTGAAGTCATCAGGCCCTGGAATTTCCTTTGTGAGAAAGCAATTAATCACAAAAACAACTTCCTTAGCAGACACACTGCTATTCAGATTATCTATTTCATTTAAATCATATTTGATAAATTTATCTTTCAAGTAATTTGTACATTTTACCTAGGCTATCAAATGTATTACCAAAAATTGTTCATAATAGTGTCTTTTTATCCTTTTAATATGTATAAGATCTGGAGTGGCATCCTCTCTTCCATCCCTAGTATAAAAAATTTACCATTTTGTTTCTCAATCTAACTAGATGATTACCAATTTGTGGATCTTTACAATAAAATTGAATCAATAAAAATTGTACAGGGTTTAAAAGACAAGATTTGTAACATCATACAAACAGTGTGGTTGGTAAATAAAATTGTACTTTTTAATGAGCAGTACATATAGATAATAATTAAGTTTTCTTTGGTTCAATTAATTTTATTTTAAAGAAATTACCATTTTAAAGAAACTACCATTTACAGCACTTTTTGTGGGGGTGGGTACCAGGGATTGAACTCAGGGGCACTCAACTACAGAGCCATATCCCCAGCTCTATTTTATATTATATTTAGAGATAGGGTCTTACTGAGTTGCCTAGCACCTCACTTTTGCTGAGGCTGACTGTGAACTTGTGAGCCTCCTGTCTCAGCCTCCTGGGATGCTGGGATTACAGGCATGCACCACCACACCTGGCTTACAACACTTTTTTATCTTCCTCTAGTCCTGAGAATATCTTGGAAGAAGTTGGAAGGAAATAAATGTACATATTATACACACAGGAACAATGATGCAAATGATGCCTGGCTACTCATCAAAAGCAATACAAGCAAGTAATGGAATGAGACCTTTAAGGTCATAACAAACAAACACCCTGCTAGCCAAGAATTCTAAACCATGCCAGGTTTCCTATGAGTATCATTAATGCAACATTTTAATCCTTTTTTTCAATTTGTGTGTTTATATTTAAAATGTTCATGACATATGTTACTGATTCTTCCTTTTTGTCTAATCTGACAATTCTTTTTTAATTTATTTTTTATTCCAATTTGTTATATATGACAGCAGAATGCATTACAACTCATATTACACCTATACAGCACAATTTTTCATATATCTGGTTGTATACAAAGTAGAGTCACACTATTCATGTCTTCATAAATGTACTTGGGGTAATGATATCCATCTCATTCCACTGTCTTTCCTACCCCCATGCCCCCTCCTTCCCATCCCACACCTCTGCCCTATCTAGAATTCATCTAATCCTCCCATGGTTCCCCTCCCTACCCCACTATGAATCAGCCTCCTTACATCAGAGAAAACATTCAGCATTTTTTCGGTGGGGGGGATTGGCTAACTTCACTTAGCATTATCTTCTCCAACTCCATCCATTTACCTGAAAAATGCCATGATTTTATTCTCTTTTATTGCTGAGTAATATTCCATTGTGTATATGCCACAGTTTTTTTACCCATTCATCTACTGAGGGGCATCTAGGTTGGTTCCACAGTTTAACTATTGTGAATTGTGCTGCTATAAACGTTGATGTGGCTGTGTCCCTGTAGTATGCTGGTTTTAAGTCCTTTGGGTATAGACCAAGGAGTGGGATAGCTTGGTCAAAAGGTGGTTCCACTCCCAGTTTCCCAAGGATTCTCCATACTGCTTTCCATATTGGCTGCACCTGACAATTATTTTAATTGAAGTGTTTAATTAATTAATATTGCTATATTTAGGTCTAACATCTTAATAGTTGTGTTCCATTTCTTTTATTTGTTGCTTGTTGCCCCCTCTCTCTTGTTTGCTCTTTATCTGCTTTTTCTTTGGCTAATAATTTTTTAAGCATTTAATTTCTTAGCTTTACCTCTTTCTATTATTATTAGTGTTTTTAAGGCTAACAATGTGTATCAAAAATTGGTTTGTTGTCATGGTGTTTGTCTGCTCTTTTTGGTATGAGAGATTTGACTGTGATGTGGCTAGGTATTATATTCTACATATTTATTTTTCTTGAGGTCCCTTGAGCTCCTTAGTTCTATAAGTGAACGTTTTCCATCAAACTCAGACAAATTTTGAACATTATTTCTTGTGGTATTTTTTTGTCTCATCCTCCTTCTGAGCCTGTAATTTCATATACATTATACTATTTTATGTTTCATAGGCCCCTGAGGTTCTGTTCAGTTTTTTAACAATTTTATCTGTTCTTCACATTGGATAAATTCTATTTATCTGTATTCAAAGTTGTTAAGTTGGTCTTATGCCTTTTTCAAACTGCTGTTAAGCCCATCCAATGAATTATTAATTTAAGTTATTATCTTTTCAGTTCTAGAGTTTCATTTGGTTTATTTCTCTGCTGAGATTCCCTATCTCTTCACTCATCAATAACATGTTTGTGTTTTAGTTTTAGGATATAGTTTCACAATTATTTTAGAGCTTTAGGTTTCTACTGAAATGGACATCTGGGCCATCTCAGGTTTTATTTAAATTGATTTATTATGGCACAATTTTATGGTACCTTGCTTTTAAAATAATTTTAAATATTTATTTATTAGTTGTAGTTGGACACAATACCTTTATTTATTTATTTTTATTTGGTGTTGAGGACTGAACCCAGGCAAGCACTCTACTGCTGAGCCACAACCCCAGCCCCTTAAAATAATTTTTAATTGCAAACTTGTTATCACAGATGTTATCTTGTTATCAGACTCAGATAAACACTTGAAGGAGACCCTATATGGACTCCTTGTTCGAATTGTGTTCCTTAAAAATCAATGTGCTGAACTCACAACCTCTAGTGCTTTGGAAGGTTGCACCATTTGGAGTGAGAATCTTCCTCTAGCTCTCAGTTGCCATGTGATGCCATTTCCCTTTTTGTAGTGTAGATCTACTGGCAATGAATTCCCTCAGCACTTGTTTACCTGGAAATGAATCTACTTCCCTCTTGTTTTTGCAGACTATGTTGCTGGTATGAATTCTAGACTGGCAGAATATTTGTTTGTTTTAACTTTAAAGATCACATTCACTATGTGTATTCTGTCTGTTTCTTCTGACCTATTTTCCAGTTCATGAATTCCTTTTTAGCTATGTTTTCTGTTGTTATACCTATCTTGTGAGTTCATCATATGGATTATTATATTTTTGTTATAAAATTTACACTGGATTTGCTGAGTGTGGTGGTGCATGCCTGTAATCCCAGTGGCTCAGGAGGCTGAGACAAGAGGATAAGGAGTTCAAAGCCAGCCTCAGCAAAAGTGAGGCACTAAGCAACTCAGTGAGACTCTGTCTCTTATCACATTTCTTTTTTATTCTTTTATGAGGATGTGGCTCAGTGGTCGAGTGACCCTGAGTTCAATCTGCAGTACCAAAAAAAAAATTACACTAGATTCTATTTTTTTTTGAACCAAAGAGTACTCAATGTTATACTCACCTTTTGTGTGTGCGTGTGTGGTGCTGGGGATCAAATCCAGGGCCAAGTGCATGCGAGGCAAGCACTCTACCAACTAAGCTATGTCCCCAGTCCTATGTACTCACCTTTTTGATTCTATGTTCTTTAATATCTTGCCCCCATAGTCATTATTATCTTTTTAGATCTGTGATATTTTTTAGAGAGAATAACTTTTTATGTTTTAACTGGAATTTCTATCTTTTCTTAGTGAGAAGTCTAATCTAATATCAAAAGTGGAATTCTTGAAGTAAGAATGAAGTTGGAGCTAGCAATTAATAATTTGTTGCCTTTTTCTCTCTTTTTATTGATTCTTTTTAGTTATACATGAAAGTAGAATTCATTATGATATAATTATACAAGCATTGAATATATCTTGTTCTAATTAGGACCCCATTCCTAACTTCACTCTTACTTCAGGTTTTTTTCCAGGATAATATTGTGTTATCAGAAAACAGGCTCAGACAATATCTTGGAAATATGTATTCTTTAAAAGAGGAAATATGATTTCTGTTTACTATGGGTAACATCTATTAAATAGAGACTACACATTAGAATATAGGAATTTCATTAAATTTAAGAATAAAATGAGCTGAGTAAAAACTATTTCAGTCAGCACTATTATACATAATTGCCCTTCCATTACATATATAAACTTAATAAATTTCATTACATTATCCCAAAATCTCAAGTATAAATTGACAAATGCAAATGAAAAAGTAGAAATCTTAACTTTTCTTTTCTGATTTTCCATCATGGTCAGACATGAGCCAGGAATTCATCCTAGCCTCTAATATAGCCCTTATCACATTTCTTTTTTATTGTTCATTTAGCACTATAGTGGGAACAGCTTGAGAAATGAATGGGTTCCAATTTGTCTCACATTCTCAGCACTTAGCAAAGTGCCTAGTTCACAACAGATTCTCAGGAAATGCTATCAGAATGAATAGGATACTTCGGCTGTGCTTCTAAGAAGATTTGTATTGGCCCACAAAGAATAGCTGAGCTGTAGAGAGAATAGAGAAAGAGATTTTCTAGAATCTCAACAAGGATTTATGGGTTCTCTCAGGATTTTTAATTATCAGCAACAGAAACTATCTCCAGATTAACTAAGCAGAAAAGAGAACTAAAAAAGATATTGAGTAGATCACAGAATTGCTGGGGTCAGTGCCAAATGTCTAAATCCAAAGACTTTTGTCTTTGGACCATGATTTTTCATGGTATAGGATTAGTCTGATAAGATAGTCTTTGTAGTACAAGTACTACCCAGCAGTAGATCCTCTAGCTTGTTCACTAATGCCACAATTGCTTGTCTCTGGTAGCATTAATATAGCTGCTCCAGGAAATGGGATGATATGGCAGATTCTTTGTGTTCATCATTAGCACTGATCAAAAGCTAACCACCTGAGCCTCAGTTATGTAGTGTATCCTAACTTCAAAATGAAGGTAGAAAAGTCAGTAACTGGTGGTTTCAGCATCCTCCAACTTGGGAATGGAATAAAGATACTAAGCATTTAAAAAGGGGTAGACATCCACCATAGGCCCAAAGCAAGATATTGTGGCATTGTGGCAAGTGAGAATGCCACATATATTCCTGACTAGCAGACAGGAGCTGGGCATAGACCTAGCTGGAAGCCAACATTCACACTCAAACCTTCCCAGGTCCATACGGAAGGATCCATTCCCTTGTGGTATGGGCACCATGGGAAGTCTCCTGTCCACTTGCATCTCCCCACCATGACCCTTACTATCTGAAGGTATGCATATCTCTTGGAACCAGGAAGTCAATTTGACTCAAACTTTATACAGAGCTCCTGGCCTAGATCACAAATCTTAGCCCACATTTTGTTCTTGTGCCTTTGAGCATATGCAAAGTTTTCTAAGGGTTTCTCTCCAGTGTCAACCAGTGAAGCCAGGAATGTTTCTCTTATTTGTAGTGTCAAGTTTCAGCCTTACAAGCAGAGATGTTGTCTTTCCTGAAGTTTTGGTGGTCTTCAGAGCAGTGTACACAGTGAGAAGTCCTCTGCCTCTTCCATAGTACAAGATTGCAGCCAACTGTGGGGCTTTGGTATTTACTGTGATGTTTATGTCATTATTTGATTTCTTGGCATTCAAAATCCTCATTAATATACATTTGTGCCTCCCTGTGGAAATAAAGAAGTGTGTTCTCTCTGTATGTGCTCACATTTCTTTATTTAGCCTGGCACCTGCCTTCTTTCCCAGCATGTTAGTTTAGCATCTGTGCTTTTCCCCTGCAAATCTCCAGAGCCTAAAATTCTTAGAGGAAATGATTTGTTTCTCTCTAGGAAGATTTTTCTCTTTCTCTTGAAGAGCTCAGCTCTTGTGTCACAGGCAGATGAGATACATAATCGGCTCCAGCAGATGGGGCCACTACACATATACTGCAGTCACAGTTCTATAGGACTGAGCAGAGGTAGGTGTCCTTAGGCCAGTATGCCTGCTGCTTCCATGGACTGTCTTATGTCAAGCTCAGAAAGTTTTCAAAAATGACTCACTTGCAAGTCATCCTGTCACCTGCACTGGAAAATAGGGTGGTTTATGCCTGCTGGGCTCCAGGCCAGCCTGGACAAGAAGAAAGGTGTCACTAGAGTATTCCTGGGTGGCTGCTGCTCATCAGGCTCCAAGAGAGCTGGCCCTTGGATTTCAGGAGTTAGGGAAAAGGAATGAGATTGTCTGTAAATAACCCTTAGAAACTGGGCCCTGAGCCAGGGGACTTCCTGAATGGATTACTGGCCTACTAGTCGGGTGATGGACATTTGAGGCCATTCATCACAAGCATTCACTAGGGGCTGGGAACAAAGAATTAGCTTGGCCAGTTGTTTAAATCTTTATTTCTGGAGGTGACCCAGAGGAGACAACATTGGCTGCTTGTGTCATGTCAGTCTACAGAGTCAGTCAGACCTGCAATCTTATCCTAGCTTCACCACTTCTGTACCTTCTGACATTGGGTAGGTTGCCTTCTTTATTTCAATCTCTATTATCTCATCTAGAAAATGGAAGAATTCAAAGAGAAAGCGCCCTCTAAGTACCTAGGGCAGAGCCTGGCTTATAGCAGGTGCTCAATAATCAAGACCCTTTGTTATAAAAATAACCCTGAACTTGGAGGCTGAAATTTGAGCCCCAACTACCTCAGCAATGATGAGCAAACCATTCCCCTTCCTTTGCTTCAGTGGTAAGGCAGCATAACATTACATAGCCTACCTCCCTCTTTGGAACATGATGAGTTGTAAATGGGACAAAGAACATAAAACAGCTTTGATCATTGTCAAGTGCTGCTCCAGTGGAGGATTGTCCCAGGATTAAGTTAGGAAGATGACTGGAGTCAGTGGAAAGAAAGACACAGTCACAATGGGCCAAGGTGGCAAATATGATTACACCTAAAGTAGCCATCATGCTTTCCAGGAGGACATTAAGGGGAAAGTGCTAAGAAGTCAACTGGGCTTTTTCTTAGAAGTTTAGCCTTGCCCCTCCCAGAAAGTGTACATTACTTGTGCACCCACACTGAACATGGGGATGCTCATATGCTGGGATGGCAGAGCAGAAACTGCACTCTGCCCCTCCTTTCCTATTCACATAGCCTTGGACAAAACATCTCACCTTATAGCTTTGTGGTTTCTTCACCTGCAAATTCTACATAATACCATTCACCACTCTATGGTGATGGGATTTTAAGCAATATTGTGACTGTGAACGTGATTTTGAGTCTCTAGAGCAATATAGAAAGGTAGAGAGTTATTTTTTATTCTGCATCTCTTCATCAGTGTAAAATATAAATGTGAAGTTAAATCCAGCTAATGTTTTGTATGCACACACACCCCTGTTGTGCCCCTGATTCTCCAGGAATGTATCTCTTCTGTGTTGTAGTCCTGGAAAAAGGAATTTGTACCTACAGGCAGGGTTGCATGTGGGATGAGTATGAGTATACTGAGGGTGGCTGGAACAAAGTATCACAAACTTGGCAGTGACTTAGATAACAGAAATGTATTCTGGAGGCTAGAAGTCCAAACCCATGACATTAGTAAGGTTGGTTTCTTCTAAGGGCCAAGAGGGTGTTATGGGTTGCACCTGGAATATCTCTCAATGTGTTGAAGGCTTGGTCCTCAGATGATGGCTATTGACATGTGGTGTAAACTTTATGAGATGAGGCTTAGTTGGAGGAAGTGGGTCATTGGGGTGTGCCCTTGAAGGGGACATTGGGACCCATTCTGTTTCTCTCTCTCTCTCCCCCACCACCTACTGCCATGAGGTCAGCAGCTTTGCTCCACCATATGCTCCCACCATGATTTTCTGCCTCACCACAGGCCCAAAATCATCAGAGCCAAGTGACTGTGGCCTGACACCTCCATAATCATTAACCAAAATAAACCTTTCCTCCTTTTAAATTATCACCTGTATTTTTTCATAGTGATGGAAAGCTGACTAACATGGAAGAACCTGGTACATGCCTCACTCCTACTTTTGGTGGTTTTCTGAAACCCTTTGGCATTCCTTGTCTTACAGAAGCATCACACAGACTGCTGCCTTCGCCTTCCCATGATGTTCACCCTGCTGTGTCTGTGTCCAAAGTTCCCCTTATAAGCACACTGGTCATATTGGATTAGGGACCTTTCCTACTGCACTGTGATATCACTTCTCCAGTGAACTTATTTCTAAATAAGGTCATATCTAAGTTGTTAGGGGTGAGGACTTCAACATAAAAATTGGGGAGATACAATCCAATCCATAATGGTATGCATGTGTTTTAATGAAGCTTTATTTTCAAAAGAAACCCAAGTTTCTGTTATCCAAGCTGAGTCTCTCTACTCTCCCAACTCTTTGGGGTTTTGTCATTGCCTATGCCTTAGCCCTGACACAGGTGAGTGAGGCTTGGGCTCCACTCAGGGTATCGGTGGCTGACAGCAGAGGCATATGGAAGGACAGAGAATCACTGGACCAGGCTGGAGCTCCTGACATTCTTTAGGAATGACTCCATTCGATTCCCAGCTGATGCCAATTAGTGTCCCTTTATGTGCTGCAATGCCCCAGCCATCTCCTAAAGGAGCACTTTCCATCTCCTGGGCCTCTGCTGCATTGCTGGACCTGTCCTGTCACATGTCTGATCCCAAAGGTATTCTTTCTGGAAAGCTGGTGTGACCCAGCTAACTCAGAATTTTCTAGTACAGGTGTCCCTGCCCAGAGTCTATATGACTATGGCATTTCTGGAGTGGAGCCTTAGGATACACATGGGCCTTCCTGTCCTCTAATCCCACCTCCTGCCATCCCTGGTCACTTCTTTATCCAGAAACATTCCTATTGGCAATGCTGGTCAGATTCTGGCCACATTGTTCCTGTACTCTAGCTGCCAAGCACCTTGGACTCAAGTGTATTTTGGTCCCAATGATCTCACCCCTGGGTCCCAGTTAAATGATCTTTCTCCTTCCTCTGAATGTTTGTGACTTCTCTCTTAAAAAATTATCTCCACAGTTCCTCTTCATCAGTGTTTTTATTATAAGCCAACTCAATCTTTAATGAAATGTGTATGATAATGATGTTTTTCTTACTTCTAGCTGGGTTAACAAAAAGAGGTGTTTCCTTGACTTACTTATAAATGAGGAGTTGTGGGCAAACAGGAGAGATCTTTACATGGTGTGATCCAACAGCTGGGAAGAGCATTCAGTCCAAAGCTATGAGTGACCCCTGGCTGTATTACTGACTAGCTATATAAATTCAAGCAAGTTTGTCCAAACCTGGGCTTTCTAATATGTCCAATAGACTAATGATCTTGCTATGCCCATTTTAGTAGACTCTTGTGGTCCTGAATATTTTTTTAAAAATCCAACACTTTCATAAACTGTGCTGTGTTCCAGGCACAGTTCTAAACACATATTAATATGTATTATTTCATTGAACCCTCAAAAAAAATAAAAAAAAAAAAACATGGAAACTGAAGCCCAGAGTAAGAGATTTGCCCCAGATTGCACAAGTAAGTCACCAACCCCAGGTGTTTGGTTTCTGGTTACCTGTTCTTACCTACCACATACCCCATCCTTCACAGTGCATGTGAAAATAGAAGATATGATGAAGCATTTCATAAATCCAAAGGGTGCGGCTTACATTTTCCATTATTTTGAGACCCAGATATCACAGTATAAAAGTGTCAAGTTTGGCCTTGAAGTTCTTTCCATCTCCTTCCTCTCTGACAAGTTGTCTATGTGTGCCTGATGGAACAGATACCAAAGATATGTTATTTATCATACTTCTCAAATGATCATATTTGTTACCAGGATAAAGTGGTACTCATGTTAAAAGTTGGCACGCCATTTATATTTCTGGCTGCATGATTTGGTTCATGAGACAAAATCACAGAATAGCTTGGCACCAGCTAGAATATTCTAGATGTGTGAGAGGCACATTCTCCAACAACCTATCAGAAGTCTTGAATCTCCCAGCCCATAAAACCATGTTTTACTACCACAGACTAGGAATTTATGCCATCTCACCATTCATGCCAAGCTTTCTGAGAACACTGATTCCTGAGGGCTTCCTCTGGGAGGCTAACATTTGTCTGTGAAGTCTCTACACCCAGGCAGACGTGGGCAGGGGAAAACAGTTACTAGAAGGGCCTATCTTGACCTTCCCAATCAGATGCCTGGGAGGAATGCTCTAAAATGTTGGTCTTTTAGGGAAAGGAATGAGGTTAGTGGCCTTCCGGTTCATGCTCAGTATCTTCTGGAGCCTCAAGCACTGCCAAGCTTCCTGGCTCCTAGCCCTCATTGCCACATAAATCAGGGCCTTTTTAGTTTCACACATGGGCTCTTCCACGCTAAATCACTTCTTACAGGACCCCATCCAATCAGGTTGCCTGTCAGAAAGTAGGAATCCAGTAGCCAGAGGCATGAGTGCTCAGTAATAGCAGGGAGCCTCAGAGACAATATGAGGCAGGAAGGGAGGCAGAGTTCAGGTCTGAGACTCAATTCTTGAACTTGTCCCTTGTTCCCCTGCTTGTCAGATGGGGACCCTACCTCTATCTCCTCCTATGTCTGTATATATGAGGAACTGGGCCCTAAGTCCTCTCCTGGGAAGGTGGCATCCCTGAAGAGTAGCCACAGGACATAGGACTACAGAGAGCATTTTGCATGCCCTCAGGGGAGCTGGCCAACTCTTGTGCAAAAGCCAGATGCCTCTGATCCCCTTTGGCACTGGGTGCTTGAGAAGAATTTGCTTGATCATTAATTTTAAATGAGAACCTCTGCAGTGGGAGGGAGCTTCAGGACAGTTTCTTTCGAGGGCTGGGTAGGTGTAGCCAGCTGGTGGACAAGCAGCTCGCTAGTGTTTCTTTTCCACTGCAGTTGCTCAGCTGTGTCAGCTGACCATGGTGCCACAAAAGCAGGCTCCATTTGGCTCCTCTTCTCTGGTAGTTTTGCAGGGCCATGAATTCCCAGGGCTACTTCCCAAGCAGCCTGTCAGAATGAGCCATTCAATCCTCTTCCTGATTTTCCACTGTCTGTATTGTTCCAGCACAACTCAGACCATGCTATTTCCTCACTCAGATCACTCAAATTCCCACAATCTAGAGGCTGTGGTCCAAAGTCAAAGTCAGAGATGACTTTTCAGGCCCTCTGTTTGGCCTGTGTACCCAGCCTCCTCTCCTATAATGGACCCCCTGCCCCCGCCTTTGCCTATTTCCTTGGTGACAGCTTCAACTTCTCTCTACCAATTCCTGGCACAAACTGCCCTTCTCTTCCCAGCCCTGTGGCAGCCTGGGGTGGCCTATCTTTTTTATAGTTAAAGAAACTTGGCCAGGCATGGTGGCACATGCCTGTAATCCCAGCAGCTCAGGAGGCTGAGGCAGGAAGATCACAAGTGCAAAGCCAGCCTCAGCAACTTAGTGAGGCCCTAAGCAACTTAGTAAGATTCTGGCTCTAAATAAAATATAAAAAAGGGTTAGGGATGTAGCTCCATGGTTAAGCACCCCTGGGTTCAATCCCTGGAGAAAGAGAGAGAGAGAGAGAGAGAGAGAGAGAGAGAGAGGAAGGAAGCAGGCAGGGAAGGGAGGAAGGGAAGGGAAGGAAGGAAGGAAGGAAGGGAGGGAGGGAGGGGAGAGAAAAATAAAAAGAAAGACAGTCTGTGTGAAAGGCCTAGTTTATCTAGGTATGGACTAAGTGCTTTTCATTTAAACAGGTCCCTGGTCAGCCCTAAATATAGGGACAATATTATTACCTTTGATTTTACAAGTGAAGAAATTGAGGCACAAAAATGTTAAGTGGATACCCACAGCCAATATATGGCATAGCTGGGATTTGTAGTAAGATCTGACTCTGGATCCCCTCTTCCTTTCACTCTATTCCACTTTGGTCTCTTAGGGCCCACCCCAGTCTTCCCTGTGGAAAAATTTTCATCCCTTTCCCCTCCCACTGCCCCACCATACTGGGTTCAGAATCCTTGGCCATCAATGTTCTTGGCCTCTCTTTCTTTCTCACATACATTCCCCTAGCACCCAGTCCAGGCTTTGCATGCTCAGGCTGAAGTTCAGCTGGTGGGAGTTGACCTTACTGGCTTAGGTTCTGGAAGCCATGGAATGGAAATAGGCAGACACCGCCATGGTCAGCCTTTCTCCCTTTCCAACATGGAACCTGAGTTTTCTGCTTTGTAGCCAGTGAGAAGAGCTGCAGGTTCCTGTGAGTGTCCACCGAACTTTTGTGGGCCACATGTGGGCACTCAATACATGCTGTTGAATAAGTCCTGCAGGCATTGCTGACATTTCAGAGATCCAGGGGACTTCCCTGTGACCCCGTTGTCTGATTTCTCTATTCAGCTCTACCCAAGGGAATTGGAGTTCTTGACCTTGTCCTTAGAGCTCAGGGCTGGGTTATAGGGGGCCTAAAGGCTCTTACCTCCCTTCTCCTCCCTCCATTCAACTCCATATACACTACCACCATCTAGGTAATGAGCAAGGCTTCTCTAGCTACACTGGGAGAGGTCTCATGGGTTGTAGTTAAAGGCCACCAAACGCTGATTGTGAGAACAAAGCTGTGCCTTCAGATCCTGGAGCTTCTGCAGCCTGTTAGTCAGTCATGCGTTTACCATGCTCAAGGGGTCCTGAGCACTAAGAAAGAGATGGTTGGAAAGGCTAGGCTGTACCCCTTGTTCACCCTATTAAAATGGAGCTGTGTTTAGGGTTTGACTGAGTCCTTAGCAAGAAAAAGCAACCCAGCAACATTTTCCAAAAGAATGAACCCTTTGCAGTGGCTGAGATGGCATGGGTGGGTGGTAGAGGTGGGTGAGTTCTAAGGGATTCATTCTCCATTTGACTATAGACCTACACACACCTACTAAAGTAGCCACTGATTATATATGGCTAGTTTTTACTTAAATTAAAATGTAATACAATTAAAACTCCATTCCCTTGGTTGCACTAACCACATTTCAAGTGCTCCATAGCCCCATGTACCTAGTGCCTGCCCTGTTGGAGAGCACAGATCTGGAACATTTCCATCATTACAGAAAGTGCCATTGGATAGCACTGTCCTAGACCATTCAGGTTAGGAGGAATGAATGTGGCAGAACTTCTCTATAAATGTCCCCATCTTTTCCACACCTCCTGGCTGTACATAAGATACTTTTCTCCTTTAGGGGCCAACTCTTTGTGTGTGACAGCACCCCAACCCCATACATGCATGATTGCCAGTGGTCCAGTTTTCTTGCCCATCTTGTTTTACTATGGGAAATAAAAATTTACTAGAAGAATATTGGCAGAAGCTAAGTAAGCTAATTGCAACCTTTTGGGGGCCTGCTTCTGAGAGTGGGTGGAGAAAATTGCCCACGACTATGAAAATCAAATCAAAATATTCAATACTCAGAAGGCTATAAAAGAACACACCAGCCTCCCAAAAGAAAAGAGGACTGAAGCTAACTTTTGAAGGCAAAAAAATGTCTCTGAAGTCCTGTTGTCTGTCAGGATAAATTCTAATCATTTGCTGGTGTTTAAGAATTAGAGAAGAAATAAAGATCAGATTTGACCATTGAGGACTGACAATCAAAAGCTGGTCTTTTGATAGTTGATGGGAAGGGGAAATCACTGACATCTGTGGAGCCTTGGGAGACAAAAGGAATACAGGAGAGAAGCAATATTTCCACAGACAGTTGACAATTCACAGCACACGTTTCAACCAACTGGACCACTCTGGCTCTGTGGGGCAAATGGCTGCCTGCTCAGGGTCTGCTGGGAAGTCTCTGATGCAGAGTGATACAGAGCAGATGCAGAGCCTTCTAGTACCTTCCATTTACAAGCCCCCCCCCTCTCCTTCTTTAAATGAAAGGAAGTGGCTTCTGGGGCAGGGAGTGGAGTATGCATGGGAGAAAGCCTGGGAGCAAATGAATGGATTAATGGGGTAAATGGACTACTCAAAATCCACTTTCTCAGTAGCCTTGAATTCAACAAAAGCAAAAAGAAAAGAAATTCTTTTTGCAGTTTCAGCTGGGAATAAAGCATATCAGACCTGACTTTGAATGAACAATAATATTTTCTATTTCCCTCATTCCCTCCTAACCTATACTAGTATACAAACATGCCAACCCCATCACTAACTCAAATATGAGACATGCTCCATTAGGAACAAAGGGGACAAAGCATCTCATTGTATTCTCCTACAACACTGTATTAATCTACTAGTATCTCAAAGTAAAAAGTTGAATTAAAAACAAAAGGTGAAAAGGAAGTCATTTTGTAACTAGAGAACCTAAGGTCAATTCCTTCATTCTCTAGGCCTCAGTTTCCTCCTTTGTAAAATGGGACTATAGGAGTAGACAAGCTCTAAGGTTCCTCCAGATCTGCCATACTAGAATTATGGCTAGTGAGAGCCTGGGTAACACTTTTTCCGGGGGTATCCACAGAGCGGTCTGACTGGGAACTGCCTGTCTGTTCAACACTGAGAGAGAGAAGACCAAAAGAAGCATCATGGCTGCCCAGCGTCACCCAGCATGTTAGCCTAAGCCTCACATCATGGAATCTGTTCCCCTTACCTTCTTGTGAATCCCATCCAACCCATGGCAGTAGTTTCAGTCTACAGATAGGGAAGAGTCTTGGCACTGGCCCTGTCTCCTAAACTTTATCCCCTTTTCCACCCTTGGTGACAAAAGGCTGCAGCTCAGATGGGCCGTGAGTGAGTAGATTGGCTGCACTGGAAGGTATGAGATAGTGTTATTCAGCATCAGGGATGTCCCCTTGTTGTCAGAAGACTGCTGTATCAGGGCCAGGCTTCATCTCAGGAAAAGCTCCCTTATCCTGTTGTATGTTCTGCTGGCAGCCCCAATGCAACAAACTCACTTCCTGTTTTTCCCACAAAGATTGTTTAGTCTGTCTGGTACCTTCCTTCTGCTTTGGGAGATGGTTGCCTGGGATTGATTTATCTAAAAAAGTAGGTTCAAACTGACCAGATCTATTGGAAGTGGCAGAGTATGTGCATTTTAAGCTCTTTGGCGAGGGAGGGAACTAGAGCAGCATTAGATCCACTGATACAACCAGCATTTGGTGAGGCTGAGATAGTCTTTTTCTGCCTTTCTTGCCCCTTCTTAGCCTGCCTCTTCTTGAAAGCAGCATGCACAGTGACAATGAGTTACATTATGGGAAAGCACCTGAGACTGGGCTGCTCAGAGTCCCAAGGAACATCTCTTCCTTTCTGCTCTAAGAGTACATGGAGGGAGATCTCTGTCTGTACCAGGATGGCTAAGGCATGGCTCTCAGGAACCAGTGGCTTATCCTATTATGATTAGAGGTCCAAGGCTAGGGACAGATTGGAGGGGGCTGGGTGCTGTCTTTGCCAGTGAAGGATGCAGCCACTGGCAACAGGGCAGGTGGGAAGAGGCAGGTGGGACTCAAGTAGATGAGCTGAGACATTTGGAGATATAGATGGCTGCTTTCATCAAGGACCCTTTGCTCTGTAAGATTAAAACAGCTGATAACAATGCAACCCCTCCCCCAAAATATCAACAAAGGCCAACATGCTGTCATCCACCCCTCCAGGGAAGGGGGCCTCCACACATTTGGGCTATTTTTGTAACTGACAGTAAAAAGCCCTGCATTAGTCATGCTATGCATAGAAATCTGTCTCATTTCACTCCCAAATCCTTACATATTAAGGTGACAAATGAAAGGTGGACATGGAGAGAACTCCTGAATTTGACATTTCCAGTGGTCCAACATTCCCTCAGCCTCTCACTCCCCTGTTCATCCTATCAACATTTCCTGCTCTCCCAGTCTGTGCTAGGAGCTGTGGTGCTCAGGCCTGAGCCTGTTCCTTGAGGAGCTCACTTAGCATGGGGAAGCAGCCCTTAAAATAATAATTTTAGTCCAACATACTGAGTGCATGGGATCCAGAGAAGGGTATGACTTTCTTCAGCCCAGAAAGGTGACTTTGCAGGGTTCCTAGAAAGAGAAGTAGAATTTTGCCAGAAGAAGAGGCCATATGTACCTATGTTTGGTAAGGATGGGTGGGAGTTGGTGAGGGTAGAAAGTGGGAGAGTGGAAAACAGCAAGTGTGCCTGAAGCAGAGGCTCAGAGAAAGTGCCAAAGCCTTGTTAGTAGGCCTCACTGAGGAAATGAACCCCTGGCCCTCCTCCAAGAAGACCTGTATGCTTTACTTACCTCTGGGATGGTATAAATGACAACATTTCCAGATCTACTTCCTTTGCTGGACAGGGGCTATATCTGAGGGTCACTGTCCTGGTTGGGGTGGAGCTGGGGGATGAAGATGAGGTGGGAGTCATCTGTACCTTATACTCAGAGTAGAGTTCTCTCAGCTAACAGCCAGTGAATGAATGAGAGAGACGGACTGCCTTAGGCTTATGCTTTCTGAACACAGCAAGACCTGGCCATCTCAGGTAGGCTAGAGTTTTATGAGAGGTTGAAAATGCTTTCAGTCCCATGGAGTTCTTTCTCCATTAGGAGGCTCAAGACTAGACTCAACCAGGTTGGTGCTTATTTAAGAGCCCTGAATCCACAATGATTTTTTTTGTTAATTTTGTTTTTGTTTTTTTTAACAAATCATCTTGGTTGAAGAGCAGATATACTTTCAGATCCTAGTAGCTGCATGATAAAAATTGTTCACAATCAGAAAGAAAAGGCAAAAGATAATCTATTGACTATGAACATTCAAAGAAACCTGCAGAATCAGCTCTTGTCAAGATGCAGCCTAAGAGGGACAAGTGGCTGGGAACAATTGCATTGTGGCCCCAACTAGTGTGATAGCTAACCTTACCCAGGCTTGGCACGTTACCTAGCTGCCTGAATAGGAACACAGGCTGGATCACTCCTAGCACCGGTTTCCCAGAAAGAGAGGCCCTGTAAGCACCTATTTCTCCTTTCACCAGGGGTGTATATGACACCAACTATCTCAATTCCAACCCACATCTGGCAAGAATACAGTGCTGTATTCTTTCCTTTCTGCTCTGTTCATTCAGTTTTTTTGATGGGATCATCCACAAAGAAGGTGCATCTCTGGGGCTTTCTCTAGAATGTTTCTGCAGGTGGCATGTCATCCAATAGCAATGATAAGCACTAGCTGTTTCTGGTTCTCTTTATTCATTGAGCACATACATTGTGCCAAGGACTCAACTGTAGTCTTTACAATATCTTTAGGGATTGTGATTTAAAAGAAATTAAATAGTTTAAAATTCACTCCAATAACCATGTCTAATTTTGACACAATTTTAGATTTAAAGAAATTGCAAAAATAGTACAGAGATCACATATACCCTTTCCCTAGCTCCCTTACATAACTTTGGCACAATGCTCAAAAGCAAGTAAATAAAATTGGTACAATACTATTCACTAAACTAGAGACCTTAGGATTGTTATCCTGTTATTGCACTTTTACAGATGAGGAAACTGACACTCCGAGCAGTGGTCAGAAATCCAAAATGTGTTTCATGCTAAAAGCAAGGTATCAGCAGGATGGCAGGATTATGCTCCTGCTGGAGGTTTGGTATGTTTTGGGGGTTTTTGGTGTTTTTTGGGGGATGGGCACTGAGGAATAAACCAAGGGGTGCTTTACCATTGAGCCACATCCCCAGCCCTTTTTGTTTTTGTATTTTGAGACAGAGTCTCACTAAGTTGCTGAGGCCAGCCTCAAATTTGCCTTCCTCCTGCCTCAGCCTTCCAAATAGCTGGGATTACAGGCATGCACCACCATACCTGGCCCCTTCTGGAAGTTCTAAGGGACAATCTATTTCTTTCCTTCTTCCAGCTTCTAGAGTGCACTGTATTTATTGGTTTGTGCCCTTTCCTCCATCTTAACAGCCAGCATGGCATCACCCTCACCTCTGTTATATCTCCTCCTCTGATTCTTCTACCTCCCTCTTAAGTGGTTTATACACCTTGCAACTACATTGAGCCCACCCAGATAATTCAGGATAATTCCCCCTATTTTAAGATCTTTAATTTAATCACATTTGCAGATCTCCGGAGCAAGATGGCTCACAGAGATCTATTATCATGTAGGATAATACAGCCACAGGTTTTGAGGCTTAGGATAGGTACATCCTTAGGGACCACTTATTCAGCCTACCAGATCCGTACATGAGCTTAAGGCCGAGGAGGAGGATGCCAGAAAAGCATAATATCTCATACCTGGTTCACGTTGGGCACCCAGGTATATTGGAACTCTTAGTAGCATAGGCTGGCAAGAAATGAAGGAAGAAGAAATACATGTTGTGGCTGCTGAGATAAGTTCTTTGTGGAAAGAGTACTAAAAAGCACAATGTATTATCTGAAAAGCAAGTGAGAAAGAAGGTGGGTTTCCTTCATGACAGGCAAAATATTCAGGTCAGAAGGTAGGCACAAAACTGAGACTCAGTAGAATAGATTGCTCAGAAAGGCCAGTGGTTAAAGAAGAGTTGATCACCAAGGTGGCCACCTCCATAGCTTAGCAAATCTGTCCAAACAAGACCCACTGGGACCAATCTGCAAGGCCATGATAGACGAAGCACCCACTGTGATTGGAAACCCCAAGGCTATCCAAAGCTTATTGAGCACTTTGGGGCCTATTCTAGACCTTATTACATTTACAATGTAGGTGCAGTCTACCTCCTTGGGGTCCTGGGATGGAAACTGTCACCTGCATCCTTATATTGGATCAAACAGAGCTACCACCTAGCAGGGAGCTCTGGATACCACTGGTCTGCCTGGAGCAAGATGGCTCACAGAGATCTATGAAAACCCAGCCTCACAATGGGGGTTACAGAACCAAGAATGGCAATGGGTCACAGTGTTGGCTCTGGCCCAGGGAGCTGAAAAATCCCAGCATTCTAGGGGAGACAGGTCTTGTAGTACCCTGTCCTTAAATCTCCCTCCCCTGGCAGGCATTCCCTGACAGATGGTAGTCAGCCTTTGCTTGAACTTTTCTAGCGATGAGAAATTCTTCCTCTCTGAAATGCATGCTTAGAAATAAGCGTTTTTGACTCTGGCTTCTTTAGCCAGTGAGGGGCTCCTAAAATCACTAAGAAGAAATCTATTTTCTTTTCCTAGAGGTGAAAGGCCTTTGGCTTTTCAAAGACAGTTTCTGTGCCTCTTATCATTGTGTCTCCTGAACAAATGCGTGTGTGTGCACGCGTTCATGCACACACACAGACACAGACACACACACACACACACACACACACACTATCTAAGCTTAAACAATGGGGCAAACAGGGGGACCAAGCTGTTGGCAGGACACTGCAGCCAATCCAGCTCTGGTCTTCAGGACATCAAGGCAGGCAGGCAGATGACACAGCTGTGTGGTCTCTACAGCCATACCTTGTAGTCAAAATATAATTCTTCTCTAGTCTAGCGTGCAGGGAAATGATGAGCTTCTTTCTTCTTATTTCTTCCTCTCTCTTCCATGTCCCATTCATTTTCCAAATATACATACACCATTAGAATCTACTAATTGCAGTAGAACTTACAATTAAGAGAGAAGACATTGTGAACCCCAATTCCAGAGCCAACACTTGGAGGCAAGCTGATCATCAGATCCACATGGCTCTCGGTACATTTGGAGTAAGGGCAGAGTTGTCAAGACTTTCCTGTCCCTACCAAACAAAATGTGCCTGACTTTCCTAGCAATCTAATGTTAGCTGGAGCTTTAGGTGGGGCACTACCAGCCTTAACTTTGCCAAGTGGTTGCTTTGCTCAAGTGAGAGCAAGGACTTGGGTAGGGTTAGAAACAACTACATGGTCTTTGAAATGAGCAAATTGACTCTTACGAGGTTTGTGAATACAATTACCAGGAAAGCAGACAAAATAGAGCAACTTGACCTTGGGAATTGAATCCCATACATTTGAAGTGCTCATCCCAGGTATGCAGTCAGAGAGCAGAAAGCTCCAAGTCAGAGCATTGTTTGATTTATCAGACAAGCATACAGGGACCAGCATGGAGATGGTCTTCATGCTTCTTCAAGACAAACAGCAGTTCGTTGGCACTGTCATTCTTTACAGATAGTCAGAAAATGTGTGTTGAATTTACCTAAATATCTAACTTTATTGGTGCTTTCATAAAATGGGGTGGGGGAGATTGAATTTTATGGTTTCTAAATCTTTAATACTCCATGACTAGAGCCATGTTTCTCCTGCCTAGAAGTTATCTTTTGGCTGGTCAAGTAAGTAACAACCCAGTTGCCATGCACTTGACCTTGAAGCCCAGGCTTCAGAGTCACTGTTGTTAATGGAGCCAGTCCTCCTGTCCTTTGCTGTGCCTCTTCCCTTGCATTCTTTTTTCATGGCCACGTATCTAACACTATGAGTGATCTCCCCAATTTAGAAGGAGAGTGAGAATTTTGCATTCAAATGCCCGAGCAGTCTATTTTTACACCAGCAAAGATTTCTGTGAGAAGTCACAGGGAAGCCCTGTGGGCCTTGGAACCCCATGGGGCAGGGTGTGTGGTGCTTTAGGAAGGTTCAGAATTCTGTGCAAGGTTAGACATTATGCTTAAAAGCATATACATGTGTGTGTCTCCATGCCCTGCCAGGGCCCAGGATCACGGAACATGCAGGATGGAAATGCTAAAGATGTGCAGGATGCATACAGAGTTCTGTGGAGAGTGGGTTTCCATGTTGGAATCAGATACTGGCTTGAAGGAAAGCTGTGAAGTCCTCAAGCAAGGGGCCATACCTACCCTCTTTCAGTATGCGAAATGCCTTGAGTGCCATGTGCAGTGATGATGGACAAAGTGCCTGTCTTTAAAGCCTCAGTTTCTGCTGCTATAAAATAAAGGAGGACATGGTGTCTAAGATTTCCACAGCCAGGCCAAACTGGGAGTCTGTACATAGGGCTTGTTCATTAGTTCTCTCCCCTGTCCCCTGGTTGCATGCTCCCCAGGGAAGTGGCCAAATCAGAGCACATACAACTCTGTTGGCAGAAATACCTTGCCAGGCCCTGGGGGATCTCTGGAGGAGAGTTCCTGGCCTGTGGTCCCAGGGACTGAGAGCAAACCAAGAGGCTGGGTCAGAGGCAAGGCTTCTGAATACTGGTAACTTTAGCCCAAGATAGTCTTTAAAACAGATGCCCTTGTAGCCTGGCTGGGGAGAGGCTCTGCATCACATTTTTGTGAAGTCCACATGTCCTGTCTCCCCTTATCCTGGTCCATCCTATCCCAAGACTGCTAACAGGAAAGGGCAGTCTCCCTGGGGAGCTGGCTTTGAGAACATCTGAATTTTTACTAAACCAAGAAGTGAGGCTCTCTATGCTGACTGCCTGCAACATCTATAGAAAAAAAAGCTGTCATTGCTATCAGAAGATTCATCTAGATATTCAGTGATGATGACTCACCTTCTCAAATGCAGAGTTCTCTATTTTTTTCCAAGTAAAAATTTCACTCCTTTTTAAGGACTTAATGATTGAAGAAAGGGGTAGTCCTTAAGCTGCCTACCAGGCAGATTGCTCTCAGCCAGAGCCTGTTCCTCTTTACCTCCCCAAGAACAAGAAAAGCCCAGAAAGGGAAACATCCTTAGTGGGAGGGCCACCCATTTAGCTCCTCAGGGAACTCCTAGGGCTTGAAAAGACATTTCTGGAAAAGAAGTTATATATGACCTCATCTGGCCATTTTTCCTGGGAAGTATTTGCTCTGCTCTGAGCTCCAGTGGACAAGCCTCTTGGAATAATATTAAAGATGCTCTCCATCCCGTTGCCTGCCCTCTAAGCTGCTCCTAAGGAAGCTGACATAGTACCTATAACATGACAGACCCTCCCCCTCCACTGCTCCATTTAATCCTCCCAGCACAGTGAAGTGAGGAAGATAATTATCACTCTGCTACACATGAAAACTTGAGGCAGTCATTCAGTAGCAGAGCCAGGGTTTGAGTCCCAATTCGTGTGGGTACTCACATAGGGAGATTGCTCCCACTGCTTCCTGGCTAGGCTGACAGACTATTCCAGAAGCCCAGATAGTGTCTTATTATTATTATCCTGACTCTCCCAAGCTCACTGAAGTCTTAGTCTTTGCAGAGTGCTTTCCCTGGGATCCTTACACTGAAGAGAGGGTGGGGTTTGGGTAACACCCGAACAGACAGCCCTTGCTGCTCTGCCAAGCCTCCAATGTTGATGGCAAGGGCTAGGAAGCTGGCCAAGTTTAAGTGGCCATGATGTGGTGGTGAAGGGATAGGAGAAGGCAGAGTTACGGTCAGGTCATATTGGAGAAAGGAGCAGCCCTGAGGAAGAGCAAAGAGCAGGAGAAGATGGAGTCCAGTTGAGATATTTCAAGGAGGCAGAATCTGTAAAGCTCAGAAAGTGACTATTAAAACAATGTGAAGGGTAAGCATCTAAGATGACTCGTGGGATAGGTTTCTGACTAAGGCCTGCATGTTTGGTGGTGTCATTTTGTACTAGAGAGCACCCAAAAGGAACAGGATAGGGATATGAGGGAGGGATGATGAGTTCAATTTTGCAGAGGTAGAGTTTGAGATGCCGGTAGGGCACCCAGGTGGAGGTACCCATTAGGTAGTTAGGGATCCAGGATTAGGGAAGCAAAGGGGAGGTATAAAGTAGAGATGCAAATGCAAATTTGGAGGTCATGAACGTCTAGATTTCTGTGGTCCAATATGGCAATGACTAGCCATGTGGTGGTATTAAAAAATTAAATTAATTTTAACTTTAAAAAATGAGTATGGGGACTGAGACAGGAGTATCACTAAGGTCTAGGCCAACCAAAGCAATTTAGCAAGCTCTCAGCAACTTGTTTCAAAATAAAAATAAAACCTGTTTCAAAATAAAAATAAAATAAGATAAAATAGGGTTGGAGATGTGGCCCAGTGGTTAAGTGGCCTTACATTCAATCCCCAGTACTAAAAAAAAACAAAAGGAAAAACAAAACAAATATGTGTGTGTATGTGTGTGTGTGTGTGTGTGTGTGTGTGTGTGTGTGGTGTGCATATAAATGAAATATGGAGTTTCTATTAGGAGCAATTAAAAGGTTTTGAAAATAGTGGTAGTTGCATGACACTGTGCATGTAATTAATACCACTGAATCATGTATTTATGTATTTAGATGGTTAAAAGGCACATTTTAATGTCATATATTTTACAATTAAAAGTAGAAGATAAGCTTGAATTAATTATAATTATAAATTCAGTTCCTCAGTTACACCAGTCCTATATCCAGTAGCTCAATAGCCATGCATGTCTCCTAGCTACTGTATTGAACATGCAGATATGGAACATGCTAGGATTTGGGTAAGTGTTCCTCAAAAGTCCATCTGTTAAATGATTGGTCCCCAGCCAGTGGCACTATTGTGAGTGTGGAAGTCTTTAAAAAGTGAGGTCTACTAGGAAGACTTAGGTTACTGGGGGAGCACCCTTGAAGTGAATAATGGGGCTCCAGCCCCTGCCTTTTCTTCTTTTGATTCCAGGACATGAAATGAAATGGCCTCCACCATAACACACTTCCTCCATGCTATATTATCCTGCCATAGGCCCAAAGCAATGGGGATAATGAGTCATGTACTGAAACCTCCAAAAATGTGAACCAATATAAACCTTTCCCCTTTTTTAAGTTGATTGTCTCAGGTGTTTGTTACAGTGACAGCAATTGAGTAACAGAACAGTTTCATCTTTACAGATGGTTCTGTTAGACAGTGTTATTGCAGATGGAACCTATTTGAAACTCTGGAAGTTGCTGGAATTGCTGAGGAGTGTGTACGTGAAAGGACAAGGGAAGATGAGTGGGGCAGCCCTGTGAGGATCTCTGGCTTTGGAGCACAGAGCAACAGAGGAAGAGCTGGCAGAGGGGACCTGGGAGACAAACATTGATGAACACACTATATAATGTGCTAAGGAAGCCCAGGATGCATGCGTTTCACCAACCATATTGCAGAAAATGGGCGAGACTTGATATTTCTTCAAAATAGTCCATGCCTTTCTAACCCCAGGTCCTTTTCATGGTGTGATTTCTAGACTGGGGATACTTACATCACCATTTCCTCACCCCTGTCCAAATGCTGTCCAGGGTTTATGGCCCTCCATTGTCAGCTCCTTCTTATGTAGCTGTAACTCTCAACCTCCCAACTGAAGACACTGACAGGTTGTTTTGGATTTATTAGGAAGATTATTATTTTTTTTTTAACAGATTAAGAGCTGCAGATGGGCTGGGGATGTGGCTCAAGCGGTAGCGCGCTCGCCTGGCATGCATGTGGCCCGGGTTCGATCCTCAGCACCACATACAAACAAAGATGTTGTGTCCACCGAAAACTAAGAAATAAATATTAAAATTCTCTCTCTTTCTCTCTCTCTCTCTCTCTCTCTCTCTCTCTCTCTCTCTCTCTCTCTCTCTCTTCTAAAAAGAGCTGCAGATGGGTTTGCACAACACTATACTCTCATGTATGTGAGAGACTCTATCCAAATCTAGGAATGCTAGTCTTCAGGACGGGACTGAGATTCAGAGAGGGAGACAGAGGAGAAAGTAAGTGGAGAGGAGTAAAGTACAGCCAGCCTGTCTCCACCAGGCATGGTAACACATACTGGCAGTTTCCTTCTTGCTGCCTACAACTGGAAGTAGAAGGAGGCAGGACTAGAGGTGGCCCAGCTGTTTTTGTGGAGGTGAATCCTGCATCTGTGCTTGGAGTTCTGACAGTGGCCCCTCAGGGAAGTGTGTTCAGTTGTGTTTCTTAGCCATGCCATGGTGGGCATGGAGACAGATGGACCCTGCACATAGACCTGCTCCCTAAAGACATGACCTATGCCCACTGGGAGATGTTCATTGAGGCCAGGCTAGATTTAGCTCCTTGCTGATCTGAGCTTGATGTATACAGGACTTGAGCCTCCAGGTGGAGCCCTGGTATAGGTAAAGTCAGTAGGGACCCCCTTTGCAGCCCCCTCCTTCTGCTCTTCCACCTGGACTGTACTCCTTTCTTTGAATTGTAAAGGTGCAGGTTTTTTGCCTTGGCTGGAAGCAGTCTTGCAGCAGCTTTTTCTGTTTCTCTCACTCTGGCTATAGCTCCTGAAGGAGTGATACTTGGTGTGGACACAAGGTGAATCTCCACGAAGATTCCCAGTTACCTGCAACCAGTTTTCTCTGATAGCAATATACTCTGAGTTTATCCAGGTTCTGGCTATAGATACAAGCAATGCTGGCAGGTAGGTCTCTGGTTCTTCAAAAAACAGTTGAAGTCCACTTTCAAAGTGTTATTCCATGCTGATCCAGCATGGAGGTCCACTTCATGGTCTGCAAGTCGACCAGCAGCCCACATTCCCCTAGACTGGCTGTAATTAGGCATAGAGGGCCTTTTCATGATGATACAGTTGGCAGTTCCTGTGATACCTCACACACAGTAGTTGTGAGCCATGTCTCCATAGGATAGCCTGGTGTTTGCCCAGACAAGGTCTTGTCCTGTGCTGGTCGAGGTGGGAGTTCCTTGAGAAGTCTCATTTTGTACAAAAGTTGTGTGGTTCTGGGTGAATGCTGCCTGGTCCTATATAGATTCAACCTCATTCTGAGTAGATGTAGCCTGGTTCTCTGCTGATTCAATCGTATCCTGGGCAGCTGCCTTCTTCTCCTGGAGACATGCTGTCTTGTCATGGGCAGCCATAGTCTGCTTCTATGCAGACACCGGCTGTCTCAGCACAGACCTCTGGCATGCGTAGGTAGGGTTTATCTCCACTTGCAGAGCAGCTGTTGAAGCAGTTGACTTCCTCCTGTGGAGTCTGTCCTGAATAGATGCAGCTTGAATCTGAGTACTGTACACTGCTCCATGGAGACACTTTGCATCTAGGTTTAAGAGCCTCCTCCTGTGTGGCCATGGCCTGCATCAACCTGCTGAGGAACAATCTTAAATGATTGTGTCTTTACCTCTTCACCAAGCCTCATTGCACATATATGCCCACATCTCCTTATGAAACTTCATTCAGTGCTGACATAGCCTCCAAAGCCATGCAGCACATGGTCCTTGGGAGGAGGTTCTAAAGAGCTGCATTCTCACGGACACAATCTCTGCATCCAGGCATAGCCTTGTTTCTGGATGAAACAGCCCTTATTTCTCTGCAGAGCTGTGGTCTGCACAGTGACAATCTGCATCACCAGGAAGAGCCACAGTCCTTGTTATTGATTCTGCCTGCATCTGCTGTGTGGGTGCTGTTCTGTTTTTACTGTCTGCCACTCTTGGTGGATCTGGGCTCTGTGTAGATGCAGTCTGCAACTGCTTGTTGGTCTGGAATTGACACAGACAGAGCCTATATCTCTTTGCAGATTCCTGTCCTATAGAAATGTGGTCCCTTTCTCCTTGGAAAATTGTCTCCTGGCCTAGACACAACATGCATTTCCTTACAGAGTCGGTACCATGTACATGCAAACTACATTTTGGGGTAGAGCCTCCCACCTCTTGACAGTGCTCTCATTCCCATACAGAGATTTGGTCTATGTCCACAGATATTGGAGGAGTGGAGCTACCTGTGCCTCCACACTGCCTTTGACCAGGCCTGCCTTGCTTACTGACCCAGGTCACTCAGATGGCCCAGTTTCTGCAGCATGGGCTCTCTCCCACAAAGGTGCTCCCTTTATTTTGGTATCTGCTCAGGCAGCTGTGGGCTCAACTCAATCCCTGATCCAGGCCTTGCCCGCCTTGGAGCCCCAGCTGGCTATAACACAGCCCATCCACATCTCCACTCCGTCCCATAGGCCAGAGATACTGGGATGTACAGGGTTGCAAAGGCTTTTAAGAGCAAGGGGAAGTGCCAGGGGAGAATGGGCTGCTGAGAAAACAGGAGCCCTGTGAGGTGAGAGACAGAAGAGAGATGGACTAAAGGAGCAGGAATAGTAGAGACAGGTGGTAAGGAGAAGAGCTGGAAGAAAAACAAGCCAGCTGAGAGGAGGAGCCAAAAGTTCATGTGTGGCTGAAGCGGGGATGTTTACACAGTGAGAAAGGAGTGGGAACAGTCCACCACAACTTCCCTAGTGGCTTCAGTCCTCATCAGAGTAAAGCCTGGGAGTTCAGTGTAAGCAGCTACAATTCCCAGTCCAGGGCTCTGCTGCATGGCGGCTTCACCTGGCTCAGTTAGGGGCCACAGACACAAAGGCAGACCTCCCCAAGTTATGAGGAAGATGGCAGATGCATACATGGGGTCCTCTAGGTTTCCAGCTAAAAGGGACTTAGAGGAAATGCAGATTGGTGTAGCTGGCCTGGGGCAAAGAGAGGTAGAGCCAAGGTCCCATTCATCCGTCATTTCCCTGAGTCAATTTGGGTTGATCCCTCAAAGTCTCTGAGTGTCAGTGTCCTCATCTGTCAATGACAAGTGCTGTGACTGCTAAGATCCCTTCCTGCTTTTACTTTCTAAAGCTCTTCTATCTGCCTCATTGGGTATCTGAGGCACCGGGGAGGGGCAGGCTCAGACTCACGCTGAGTGAACAGTGAGTTTGTGGCACCTGGCTGAAACCCAAATACTCTATATAAGACTGGATTCTTTTCTTCCCCTGGTCCTTCCTTGAGCAGGCAGGGGTATGGTGATAGAGGACTGGGCCCAGTCTACAGGGGAGAGCTCCAGCAGTAGGGAAGCCACACCTTCATAAACTGGTGATCAGTTCATTGCTGCACCCTTATCCTGTCACACCAAGAAGATGATCATCTTATAGCACATCAGTGGGAGGCAAACCCAGAGATTCCCTGTCACAGTGGCCAACCCAGCCCCAACTCAGGATCCAAGCACCTCCTCCACTGACACCCTGCTACCCAGTCAACTGTAGGAGAAGTCAAGGCCCAAGCCTGGGTCAAAGCTGAAGAATGCCTGAGGATGGAAAGGAAGTGAAGGTGCACAGGCTGACAGGAACCGTGGGGCTTGAGACAGAACTCCTAGGGGATAGAAATGAAGCAGTACTTTCTCATCTCTCTGACCCTATTCTCTTGAGGAACAATGGTAGTTCCCAGATGGGATGCCACCCTATGGCCCTTTTGGAAATGGCCCTCAGACAGATCAGTCCCATTGCCCAGACACAGGCACCACTCTGGTCACATCACCCACCCCCAGGAGGTTCTAATGTATCTGTGCCATTGCAACATTTATAAACCATCTAGTTCATCAATGAACATATGCCAAAAGGGATTTATTGCCCTCCCTTTGCTCTCTCAGTTAGATATTTAGTATCTCTGTCCTTCTGTGAGAATATTCTCAGAAATACCATGCAAGGATTTCCTGTTGGCATATGGCCAAAGGACCAAGAGAACCATCATCTACCTCTCTTGGGAAAATGTCTGAGGACTTTCATCAACTCCTGGGAGAAACTGCTCACAGTAATCTCACAATTCTCAAATCCCTACCAGTCCTAGACCAGGCCACTACTTTTCAAATGATTGTAGGAAAATGGAGACCCACTTTCCAGTTTAAGAATTGTCATACATATGATGTGCCACAGTTTGCAGGTTCTTTGTATCTAAGAACCTAGAAGTCGCAGAAGTGGAATGAAGCAAGTCCTCCCTAGATTACAGTGAATAGCTAGCTGTGCTCTGAGGATGAAGCCATGTTTGGTGGCCTGGGGAGCTGTTGTAAACATATCCAACAAACGCCAATATTGAATAACTCTCAAATAACGAGCAAACAGAAATATTGTCAAGTAATTTACATAAATTTTTGGTGTCTTTGTCCATTTCTTGTTGCAAAAACAGAGTACTTGAGACTGGGTAATGTAACAGGAAAGAATTTTATTTTGCCTCATCATCAAGGAGACCGGGAAGTCCATGAACATGATGCCTCTTGATGCTTCTCCTCATGGCAGAAAGCAGAAGAGCAAATGGGCACATACAAAAGAGGCGAATCCCAAGGGGAATTTTGCTTTATAACAACCCACTCATCAGGTAGCAACTACTCCAGTTGCATGAGAATTAACCCAGAACTATGAGAAAGCATTAATCCCTCTTAAGGACCTATTCACATCCTTAAAAATCCCACCGCCTTTCAACAGCATTACATTGGGAATCAAATTTCAACGTGAATAAAACTCTATTGTTTACACATATTTTCTTTATCCATTCATCTGTTGATGGACACCTTGGCTGATTCCATAACTTGGCTATTGTGACTGGTGCTGTGAAAAACATGGGCATGCAGGTCTCTCTAAAGTATGCTGATTTTAATTCTTTCATATTAATGCCAAGGAGTAGTATAACTGGATGATATGGTAGTTCTATGAATTTTGGTGGGGACAAACCATATCAACCAGAAATCTAGCATTTTAGATTGATGTTTCATTAATAATTAAATTCTTTTTATCTTAAAATTCTAATTGAAACATGGTAATTGTACATATTTTAAGATAAGGTGATAATTCTGTATATGTATAAGATGTGTTGATGATCAAATCAAAATAATTAAATTCCTTCATGTTGGGAATTTTCAAACTCCTGTCCTTTATTTAGAAATATATTTTTTAAATGTTGTAATTATTGATCTTGGCTAATATTCATTGTTAGTGGCTGACATTCTCTGTGTCTTATGTGTATTGACTCATTTCATCCTTTTAACCCTTGCCAAGGTGGACACTATTATCCTGCTTCATAGATGAGCCAATTGGCAGAAGGAGAGAAACTGAATGTTGTTGCCCCAGGCCATACAAATAGCAAGTGTTGAGGCTGGGATTCAAACAAACCACTCTGTCTTCTGCCTCCTGTTCAAACACTTGACATTTTCTATTCTCCCTACTATTTTGTTTAATGATATTCTAAATCATTACAACTCATTTTTAAAAAATAATAGTAATGAACCAGTGTTAGTTTCTTAGTCTTTATTTATTTTTTTTTCTTTTTTTGGTACTGGGGATTGAACCAAGAGCACTATACTGACCACTGAGCCCCATCCCCAGCCTTATTTTGTATTTTATTTAGAGACAGGGTCTCCCTGATTTGCTTAATGCCTCACTGTTACTGAGGCTGTCTTTGAACTCGCAATCCTCCTGCCTCAGCCTCCTGAGCTGCTGGTATTATAGGCATGCACCACCACATCCAGCTCAATTTTTATATCTATATAAGGGACACCTAAGACTTCCTCATAGGTTTTTACAAGGTCTAAATGAGAGTATGTGAGATGAACCTGTAAAGCAACATATGCTCAATATACTCCTACTGTTGTCAATGGAGTACATGTCAATATTGACATTCAGTTCTGGCATTTGTGATATGCAGAGGGATGTGAATGTTATATACCCACGAAACTTGCTATTTAGAAATTTTACAATAATGACTTTACTAGGATTTTCAGATACAAATGCAGCAACAAGCATTTTCACATACATCTTCTGGGGCAATCCACAGAAAACCTTGCAGAGGATGTTATTCCTATTTTACACATGAGTAAACTGAGGCTTTGGGATGTCTTATGAAATCTCCAAGGTCACCCAGCCAGCAAGGGGCAGAAATACAACATTAATCCAAGACCTGCACTTACTCTTCCTTTACACTTCTTCACTCCTGTCCTGAAAGTCTTTTCAGGCTTTCTAAGAGACTTGGAGGCTTTGACTGGTTGATGGCCCAGCTGTGTGAAAGCACAGAAAAGATGGCTTTAAAAACATCCCTGACCCCCACCAAGAGCCCAAACTTCTTTCACCTGGACCCAGAGTTTACCCTGTCCAGCCAGTGAGTTTGGAAGAGGCTGAAGTCATGCTTTTGATATTTTTTCCTATCCCTTCTTTTCATTAGCAACTCAATTACACTTATATTAAGCCTTTGAGTTTGTCTCACAGGTCAATAATGATGTTCTTTTTTTTCAACATCCTCTTTTCTCTCTCTCTTTCATTTGGAAAGTTCCTATTACTAGATCCTCAATATTTTCATCAGTCTTTATTCCCACAATGCTAATCTTCTGTTTGTCTCATCCAATATATATTTTTTATCTCACATATTATAGTTTTCATTTCTAGAAATTCAATTTGGTTCTTTGTTTATATATCACATATCTATATTCAATTTTTGAACATGTGGAATAAAGTTACAATAATTGAATGTGCTAGTCTACTATTTCTAACATATGTTTCAATTAAGAATTGGTTTCAAATGATTGATCTGTCTCTTCATTGTGGGTCATAGTTTCTTGCTTTTTTGAATTTCTGGTCATTTTTAATTAGATGACTAACAATATGAATTTTGTCTTAATGGGTGCTAGATATTTTTGTATTACTATTAATATTCTTGAACTTTATTCTGAAATATATTTAAGTTAATTGCATATAGTTTGAAACTTTCAGGTTTTGCTTTTATATTTTGTTAGACAGAAGCTGAACCAGATAGTGGTTTTTCATTGTGGCATGTTTGTGCATGCATTTAACATAATTTGATCAATTTTACAATACTTCTCATCTTTTTATCTGGTTCTTTTCCACTACTTAGGTAGTTCCCTTACATGCATACACTGATCAATCAGTATTCTTCTGAATACTCAAAGGAAACCCTTGGAAGACCTCTGGAATGCTCTTCCTGTGCAGCTCTACAAAACTCTGCCCTGTGGAATTTAGCTTCCTTGTCCTTGCTGGATTCTCAGCTCTGCTTCCTTAACTCAGAGAGAGCACTAAGCTCTGCTTGGGTCTTCCTTCCCTGTCCCACAGCCTGGAATCTCTCTAGAGGCAATAAGCTAGAGTGATTGTAGCACTTTCCTCATTTGTTTCCCCACCCTTAGAGATCACTGACTTACATTACCCCCTGGCCTTTTAAAAATACCATTCCATATATTTTCTCTGTTTGTTGATTGTTTCAGGGTAAATTAAATCCTTGCTACTCCATCTTAGTCAGAAGCAGAAGATTATGAACATCTTTAAAAACTATAGACTTCATCTTTATATGGATTTGAAGCAAACAAAAATCCCTTTCAATCATCTTTAAAATATTATTTTTATCATTGGTAATTTTTTTTATTCCCCAAAGGAGTCCAGATGCAGGAGAATAAATTCTTCAAATATTCAGAAAGAAAAGGGAAGAGGCAGAATCTAAGTCTGGGCAAGTGTTGTTCTTCTAGACAAAGTAGCAGGTTTGTATGTGTTTTTGGTGACCCTCAAAATTGGAATAGGTGCAGTGACTTACTTTGTTGTTTTTTGTTTTTGTGGTGCTGGGGATTGAACCCAGGGCCTTGTGCATGTGAGACAAGCACTCTACCAACTGAGCTGTATCCCCAGCCCTGTGGTGACTTACTTTGGTAGGAAGATAATTTCTCTCCTGGAAGATGGACTGATGACTCCTTTGCTTCAAAATAAATATACAAAAAAAAAAAATAAATAAATATACAGACAAGTAAAAACCTGCCAGCCCATCTGCTGCCCCTGCAATGCCAACTCCATGTATACATACAATTACTGGAATCATAGATAAACACTGAATATGTTTTTGGTATGAGTGTGTCTCAAATACTGTACTTACATATGTATACTAAAATATTGCCCATCACTTATCTGAAATTCAAATGAAATTGGGTTCTTTATATTTATTTGCAAAATATGACAGCCCTATGCTTTCAGCGGTGTGATTCCAGCTCAGCTTCAGACTTCTGGAATTGGTCAGACAAAGGCACTCATCTCAGTTCTGCCACTGGCCTAGTTGGAAATGATTTATGCACCATGCCTAGTTCAGCACCTGCCCCTTAAATGGGATAGAGTAGCAAAGTCAGATGCAGATGCTCTTCCACAGATTACAGATCACTGCCTCATCCCTGATGACCACTGAGCCTTCTAACAGCCTCCATAGGGCAGTTGACAAGGAAGTTCTGGGTGCTTTGCAAATGGAGAAGGTGAAGGTCAGGAAGGCTGCCTTAGCAAGGCAGAATATATAAATGCATATCAATGATCAAGAGAGGAAATGCTCTCATTCCAGCTCTGCTCCTGACCTCTGGAATCCCCTCCAAATCTACTCTCCCATGTAACCAGTGAGTTGGGCCAATGAAACATGCTATTCATGACTCTAGAGCTTGAGTAACAAAACCCAGGAAGAGGACATTGCCCCTATCATCTTTCTGGCCTGCTCTTTACTTGGAGGGAAGCCTCACATTTCTGGCATCATCAAAGAAGCCCAGGATGGCTGCTTAAAGGATAATGAGTATGTTCATCATCTTTTTCTGGTTCTTTGATTCCCAACTGATAGAAAGAACTTAAAGAGCAAGAAAGCAAGTCTTTGGCCCTACCTCAGATACTAACTCACTCAGGGATCCTCCTCCTCTGCCTCAGTCACTACCTTAGTTTCTTCATCTCTAAAATGGGAATTTGATTTTAAAATGGTCAAGAAAGGACTTTGAAAACATCAAAAGTGCTGTGCACATAGCTCAAGATTCTGAACAGCAACCTGGCCCCAATATCAGCAATAACTGTTTACCCAACCGGTTTGCTCACCTTACCTGATTAAGGGAAGGTGTAGTGGGGAAGGGGAAGGAAGAAAATAGACCTCCTCTTTCTGAGGGTTGTTAGGAAGCTTCTCAAAGGATAGAGAGTACAGAGTTGTGCCCAGCTCTTTTCAGCACTTGCAAGACACTGAGTTTGGGAATTTCTTGCCTCCTGGGCCAACTGGAGGAGGCATTCTGTTCATTAGGGCTCGCTGCCTACAGCATAGAGAGTCTTAGAGTTTGAAAAGGGGGAACAGAGGCAGGGTGAGGCCAGGCATGTTATACCTACCTGCTGTCCTAGAGTCTTCAGCTGTACTACTACCTTATTCTTTGTCCCAGTGAACACAGTGCTATTAGGCATTTCTGAGAAAGATACAGAAAACATGTTATTCTCTGCTGCTACTATATCTAAAAAGGGATAAGAAAAGCTAGGAAAGTAGATGATTTTCTGATGCTGAGCAAATGGATGAGCACAAAACTTACATCCAATGTAAGAATGTTGGGCTACCAGCAAGTGCTCACAGCACAGGAGATTCTTTTACCACTATTTTAATTGACACCCAGAAAGCATCCCTGCAAGGTAGATGCAATTAGTAACTTCATTTTACAGATATTTAAATCAAGACCAGAAAAGTTAATTAATTTCTCCTGAGAAATTATTTATTACAGTTAATAAGTGGACAGAGTGTGGATTAGAACTTAGGTCTGACTGGCTCCAAGGTCCTTCCACATTTTGCCATGCCATACTGCCTCTGGTCCTGCTCTGCTACCTGGAGTCCAGTGCCTAGAACCCGACTCTGTCCTAGCAATCTTAGAGGAAACAAGTGAGTGAGGCAGGCAGAAGGCAGATGCTCTTCCACAGATTACAGAAAACAGCCTCATCCCTGATGACCACTGAGCCTTCGAACTGCCTCCATGGGGTAGTTGATAAGGAAGGCAAAGGTCAGAAAGGCTATCTTAGCAAGGCAGAATATGTAAATGCATATCAATGATACAAAGAGGAAGTGTTCTCATTCCAGGTCTGCCCCTGACCCCTAGACTCCAGTAGGAAGAGCCAGAGCCTCAGCCTCATCACTTTGACCTTTTTAGGTCTTCAGTGTCTCAAATGGGTGCCAAGCTCAAACAAAGTCTGGGAACGCTGCAGATTTCACAAAGTAGTTTCTACAAGTTATTCCAGGTCACTTAACTGGTAACCTCTCAGAATCAGAAAGGCCTCTGCAGAGCTGACAGCAACTGAAATCCCCTATTCTTCCTTCACCAGGAGCTCTGCAAGTTCACACACAATTGGTGTCCTTCTGGGCCTGAGTATTTGCCCACGACTCGGGAGTATCAAATGGGGGAAAAGGGGAAGAAATAATTTGCTGTCTCATATACACAGAAATTATGCTATCAATCCACTATTAGAAGGACAACACATTCCAAAGTGTTTTGGATGATGGCTTTGTGTTCCATAATCCAGTTCCAAATACATCATTTAGTTGAGCAAAATGGCCCTGCTAGAACTGGGAAGCAGGAGGTGAGCCAAGTATCTCCTTTCTTCAAGCCATTCAAGGCTTGCCACTAAGCTCAGAGTCTAGTGTGCCAAGACGAATGGTGTTCTCTGAACATTCACATCTACCCTAAACCTGTGGATGTAACCTTATCTAGAAATGGGCAATGTACAGCTGGGTGCTGTGGCGCACACCTGTAATCCCAGTGGCTCAGGAGGCTGAGGCATGAGGATCGAGAGTTCAAAGCCAGCCTCAGCAAAAGTGAGGCATTAAGCAACTCAGTGAGATCCTTTCTCTAAATAAAACACAAAATATGGCTGGGGATGTGGCTCAGTGGTTGAGTGCCCCTGGGTTCAAACCCTAGCGCCAAAAAAAAAAAAAAATAGATTATTTGCAAATGTAATTATTTAACATGAGACTGGACTCAAGTGGGCCCTATCCCAATGACTGGTGTCCTTCTAAGGAGAGAAAACAAACACATACACAGGGAAGACCATGTGGAGATTGCAGTTATGTATCTGCAAGCTTAGTGATGGCAAGGATTGCTGGTAACCCCCCAGAAGCTACAAAGAAACAAGACCCTTCCCTAGAACCTTCCAAGAAAATATAGCCCTGTGTTTGAACATCTTGTTTTCAGAGTTGTAAGAATATATCTGTTATTTTAAGCCATCAGTTTCTTTGACTTTGTTGTGGCAGTCCTAGGAAATTGATAGGATCTGCATTTTTATAAATCAGTTCAAGGTCCAAACAACACTCATGGAAGACTCTTGAGAGCTAAACCAATCTGGTAAAGATGTGATATTGTACCAAGGGGGCTCTACTACTAAGCCATATCCCTGGCCCTTTTTATTTATTTTTTTTATTTTGGGACAGACTGAGGGTCTCACTAAGTTGTTGAGGCTAGCCTCAAAGATGTAATCTTCCAACCTCAGCCTCCAGAGTCACTGAGATTACAGAAGTAGGCCACTGAGCCCAGCTCCCTTTTTTGTTCTTTTTATTTGTTTGTTTGCAGTGCTGAGAATAGAACCTTGGGCCTCATGCATGCTAGGTAAGGGCTCTAACATGGAGCTACACCCTTAGCCAAGATAGCCTTTTGAAGCTTTTTTTTTTTTTGAGACACCCCCACCACAATTGTGGCAAGCATAAAATATAAAAAGAGAAATTAAAAGACATACCAGTAAAATAAATAAATAAACCACTCAGTAGACCAAAAATAGATTATAAACATATCTGCTAAGCAGGGATGAAGACAGGCCAGCTGAGTTCTGGATCTAGAAGCTGAGGGAGATGGCCAGGTATTCTTCATTTATGGGGAAATGCAAAGGGAATGGAAATCAGGTCCTATTGTGGGGCTTCACTATCTGTGGAAGGGGCTTATAACATTGTAATCACCCCCTGCTTGGGGATGTAGTATACACAGAGCTGCAAACCTAAGGTTGTAGCAAGCACAACCTGTTAGCCAAGACTTGGTTCAAGTTGCCTGTGAATCTGGTTGTATTCCCAGCAGCAGCAGGATGAAAACTTTGAGCCATCAAAAAAGGGGGGGGGGGTCTTAATTGGGGTCCACGGAGGACAAGGTAGAAGTGATAACAAGAATATTAAACAGGAAGGGAAGAGGGCAGAGAAAAGAAGAAAGTTGTCTATAATCCCAGCAATCAGGAGGCTGAGGCAAGAGGATTGCAAGTTGGAGGCCAGTCTTGGCAACTTAGCAAGATACTGTCTCAAAATTTAAACAAATAAAAAATAAAATTAAAAATGTCTAGAGATGTAGCTCAGTGGTAAAGCAACTTTGAGTTCAATTTCCAGTACTGAAAAAGAGAGAGGCAGGGGAGGAAGGAAGGAAGGAAGGAAGGAAGGAAGGAAGGAAGGAAGGAAGGAAGGGAGGGAGGGAGGGAGGGAGGGAGGGAGGGAGGGAAGGAAAGAAGGAAGAAGAAAGGAAGGAAGGAAGGAAGGAAGGAATCATGCACTGTAACAACAAGTAGACATGAAAAAGAACTGATTTGAAATCATGGAAATTTTTGCTTATATTTGCTCCTCCAAGCATTCACAGATGTGTAGGATGCTAGACCTAGCTCCCCAAGTCCAGCAGCCTTGTATTTCACTTCCATACTAGCACTCATATTTGCAGTGTACGTAGACATATTTCTGGCATAGAGCCTCTTCTCTGCAGACTCCTGGACCTATGGGTAGAACTGGATTAAGGATTAGGTAACCAAGCAGCTAATCTATGAAGAGTGGGCCAAACATCACTGGATTCATTGGATATGTGACACCAATTCACTTACACACAGATATCCAATGTCTTTATATTGTCCCTGAGCCTGCTCTTTCTTCTCTATGTACCTTACTTTGCCACCTCGTATCCCATGTATATTCTGTAAGATCCCATTTTCTATTGAATGAGTTATCTTCCTCTTCAAGCTTCATGTGCATTTCTTACCAAATAATAGACGTTCCATAGTCCTTGTGGTACAAGGACTCTGTTTTTGCAAGTTCCCTTTCATTTACTCATTCACACTCTTTCTGAAGATCAGTGGTTCTCAATGTGCAGTACCTGGGTCAACAGCATCACAAATACCTAGAAACTTGTTAGAACTGCCAATACTTGGGAGCCACCCCAGACCTACTGAATGAGAATCTCTGGGGTTGGCACACAGCATGTTGCATTTTAAGAAGCCCTCACGTGTTTTTGGTGCATGCTCAGATTTGAGAACTGCTACCCTGGACATTTGTGTACTCAGTGCTTATAAGATACCAGGCACTGGCCGGGTGTAGTGGCACATGCCTGTGATCCCAGCGGCTTGGGAGGCATAGGCAGGAGGATGGCAAGTTCAAAGCCAGCCTCAACAATTTAGTGAGATGCTAGGCAACTCAGTGAGACCCTGTCTCTACATAAAATAGAAAATAGGGCTGGGGATGTGGCTCAGTGGTCAAGTGCCCCTGAGTTCAATCCCTGGTACCAAAAAAAAAAAAAAAAAAAAAAAAAATAGCCAGGCACTGTGTGAGGTGTTTCTTTGTGTGCCTACTGTCCCTTGTGTTTCAGCTGTTTTTTTTTTTCTAAAAACCCCCATGGGGCAACACAGGAGATCTAGGGGCTCCCAGAGTAGTAAAAAAATATGATCAGTATGGTGTGTGCTAAGCAAAAAGAATGAAATCCATCTTTTTGTGGCTGATTGATCTGAAGCAAAGAATGCAGGAGAGGAAAGAGAAATACTGTTAAAGGCACTTGTCCAGAGCTGGGTACCAGATGTAGTGATTGCAGCCTGACTAAGATAAATAAGCAGCATCATGCAGGGGCTGAGCATCCTCTCAGATAAACCCAGCAGCCCTGAAGCCTGATGCTAGAAAAGAGAGTATGGTAGTTTGTTGAGGAACTGGCTGACAGCATGCTGCCTGCTAGGCAAAGTTACACTGTGTCAGGGTCCCATCCATGCTGAGTAATTCCACTTGATAAACAGTAGTTCAGTTACTGGACAATGTAGAGGCACTTGTGAATATTGGCTCTGGGGACACAGAGAGAAATCAACCATAGCCCCTTCCTACCTCATGGTCACGGGAGGGTGACCAACACAGAACTAGCTGCCTGTGGGACAATCCAGACACGTCTTCCAGGAGTAAGTTTTGGGGGCCTTTAGTTTCTGGTAGAAAGGGCTGGGGGAGGCTTTTGAGGAGGAGGTGAGGTCAGAAGAACAGATGAGAATTGCCAGACAGAGAGGATACAGGTTTGTCAAGAAGAAGGAACAGGCTGGGGGATGATATTGGGGGTGGGGAAGAGTGAGAAGATCAGGATGAGCAATACGTTCAAGCAGATGGAAGTGAGGAACAAGAGAAGCAGCAGAAGTTGGTGGGGTTGGAATAAATCGTAGTTCTGGGTTTTGTCCTGTTCAGTCATAGCATGCCACTGAGTGTTTCTGAGCAGAGGCCTGACAGACATGATGTGCTTGAGAGCTCATGCTTGGCATTGTGATGGGGCTGAGTTGGACACAGTGAGGACACTCAAAAGGAGGCTGTTGGAGGAGTCCTGGAAAAAAACAGCACAGGCCTGAACTGGACTAATGGCCCCAGCATAGAAGGAGGAGAACGCATTGGAAAGTTCCTGTCAGGACCAATCCCTAGGCTGGGCTCTGGGTGATAGAGAAGCCAAATGCAGTCCCTTCCCTCAAGAGCTTAGCATGTGGAATCATGACTACAACAAGTGCAGTTGAGTAGGATCCTTTTTTGGTCTTCTGTAGCTTCTAAAGGTCACTCATACTCTTTCACTCATGGCTGCACATCATTCCAACCTCTGACTCTAACCCCCCTCCTGCATCTCTCTAATGAGAACCTTTGTGATTGTTTTTAAGTTTTTATTTATTTATTTATTTGGTACTGGGGATTGAACTCAGGGGCACTCAAACACTGAACCACATCCTCAGCCCTATTTTTTTAAAAGAAGCAAAAAATTCGTTATTTTTATTTATTTTTTGGTATCAGGGGATTGAACCAAGGGGTGCTCAAATCCTGAATAACATCTGATTTTTTTCATTTTATTTTTACATCTGATAACATGTATTTAAAACTTTAGTGTTTTATTGACATAAAATAATGATATAATGACAGAGAAGTTAATATTGAACACAAATCAATTGTTTGTTCTATAAATAGAAAAGAACAGTTGTTGGCATCATAACACAACCATGCTATGGTCAGAATAAACATCCAATTCATATGTTTTGAAGATCCCTGAGTTTCTAAAAAGTATCAATTTATATTTTTTATTATTTTTATTCTAATTTGTTATATATGACAGCAGAATGCATTACAATTCATATTACACACACAGAGCCCAATTTTTTATGTCTGTGGTTGTACACAAATTAGAGTCACATACATGTACTTAGGGTAATGATGTCTAACTCATTCTACCATCTTTCCTATCCCCATGCCCTGTCCCTTCCCCTCCCTCCCCTTTGCCCTATCTAAAGTTCCTCTATTCGTCCCATGCTCTCCTCCAACCCCATTATGCATCAGTATCCTCATATCAGAGAAAACATTTGGCATTTGTTTGTTTGTTTTTTTTTTTTTTGGATTGGCTTACTTAGCATTATCTTCTCCAACTCCATCTAATTACCTGCAAATGCCATGATTTTATTCTCTTTTAATGCTGAGTAATATTCCATTGTGTATATACCACAGTTTCTTTATCTATTCATCTACTTAAGGGACATCTAGGTTGGTTCCACAGTTTAGCTATTGTGAATTGTGCTGCTATAAACATTGATGTGGCTGTGTCCCTGTGGTATGCTGTTTTTAAGTTCTTTGGGTATAGACCAAGGAGTGGGATAGCTGAGTCAAATGGTGGTTCCATTCCCAGCTTTGCAAGGAATGTCCATACTGCTTTCCATATTGCCCTGCCCCATTTTTGTATTTTATTTAGAGACAGAGTCTCTCTGAGTTACTTGGCACCTCGCTTTTGCTGAGGCTGGCTTTGAACTTGCGATCCTTTTGCCTCAGCCTCCAAATAAACGAGGATTACAGGTGTTCACCCTCTTACTCAGTGCTCCCTTGTGATTATAGTTAGGACCAATCCAGAAAATCCAGAATTACCTCACCATCTCAAGAGCCTTACATGATTCACCTTTTCACAATTCTCTTTGTCATTTTAGGCAACATCTTCACAGGTTCTAGGGATTAGGTGCAGGATATCATATTTGGTGGGGAGGGGCTCATTATATAGCCTGTTACATATAAGAAGAGTTTTCATGAATAAATAATGATGATGATAATGTCCAACTTCTTTGAAGTGCTTAGTGCCTGTCATATATTTTCTCACTTAACTCTTGCAGGAGCTCCAAGAGGGTATATTCTATTCCTATCCTTTCAGATGCCAAACATCCTAGCTGGAAAGTGGCAGAGCTGAGCAGAGCTCCTCCACTCAGAGCTATCCTTTCTCCTTCCATATCTGTTTCTGAGCAGCAGGCAGCTTTTGTTACAAAGTTCTATGTTTATGTTCCATCTTGTGCATTTCTTTTTCGTTTTTGTGAAAACAGAGTTATTATTTTTGCAGGAAAGAAGACACCCATTTAAAAACTCAAACTATACTGGAAGTATAAAGAAAATTAAAATCATCCCAAATCACATATCTTAAAGATAACTATTGTCAATATTTGGTGAAAAACTTCCAGACTGCTGTATACACATCATGCATATATCATTCTATAAAGTGCTTTATCCTCACTCTGTGTCCCAAGTACCTTCCCATAGCAATACATGGATAGTCCTCAAAGTGAACTTGCTGGGTTAAAGGGTGTGCATATTGCCAAACAGCCCTCAAAAAACATACCAATTTTCAGTCCTACCCAAAATGTACAACTTTCATCAGCTTAGTCAATCTTTCAAAGCTTTGGTGATTTGACAGATGAAAACTGAGCTCTTTTCTTGGCATTACTTTGATTAATAAAAATTAACATCTTTCTATGTGTTTATGGCTATTTGTCCTTCTCTGGGAGAATGGTCTACCCAGGTTCTTTGTCCATTTTTCTATTAGGATGTTTATTCTTTCCCTTATGGATTTGTAAGAGGTCATTGTGGAGTGGACTAGAAAGCCTTTGTCAAATCTATTACCAATATTTTTCTCACACTGATATATATATGACATTGTTTATGCATTTCTACCTACAAGGTTTTCATTTGCATGCAGTCAAACCAATTTTTTGCTGCATGACTTCAAAGTTTTATGTCATGTTTGGAAACTTCCCTGACCTAAAATTATAAAAAATATCTCTCTATTCCTTCTTGTACTTACATGTTTCAAATTTAAGCTTGAAATATTTGACATATCTAGAATTTATTTTCTTGTGAAGAGTGAGGTAAGAACCTGACTCTAGTTTTCTAAATAGCTATCAGCATTTAGGAAACAGTCCATCTTTCCTTTACTGATTTGCAATGTCACTTTAACACACAGTAAATTTTTATATAGATGTCAGTGTATTTCTGGAATCTGTTTCAATCTATTGGCTTGGGTCTTTCCCTGCATGAGAACATTACAACATGTTTTAGTATCTATAAGGAAGACTGTTCTCTTTGGTTTTCTTTATGAATGTTTTTGCAAATGCTTACTCTTCCACATGAGCTTTTGAATCATTTCTGGTTCCAAAACACTTTTAGACTTCTATTAAGATTTTAGTGAATTAAAAAAACATATTAGTGAATTTAAAGATTATTATTTTTTATTTTGAGACAGTTGCTGAGGATCTCATTAAGTTGTTGAGCCTAGCCTTGAACTTTTAATACTCCTACATCAGCCTCCAGAGTCACTGGGATTATACATATGGGCCACGTAGCCCTTTTATTTCTTTTTTGTTCTTTTTAAAATTTTTTTGTAGTCTTGGGAATGGAAACTTAGGCCTCATGCATGGTAGGTAAGGGCTCTAACACTGAGCTAAACCTCTAACCAAGATGTTGTTTTTAAGCTTATATTTTTGACACACCCCAACTATGATCATGACAAGCAAAAAATATAAAAATTAAAAGATGTGCCAGTAAAAGAAATAAATAAACCTCTCAGTAGACCAAAAATAGATTATAAACATATCTGCTAAGCAGGGATAAATCCACAGGCCAGCTGAGTTCTGGATCTAGAAGCAGGGAGAGATGGCCAAGTACTCCTCTTAACAGGGTTAGTCCAATTACATAGGCTTTCTGGGCCTCATTATCTTGGTGTGTAAAATGGAATATTGATATCTGCATTGTCTACCCCACAGGGCAGAGGTCAAGTGTGCATGCCCGTTATCCACCTATAAGACTGTGCTTCGAGCAAGGTGAACAGTAATGGCTACCCAGCCATATCTTCCCAGGCAGCATGTACTGGAGTGATCAGCAGCCTGAGAAGGCCCTATAAAAGCAATCAGTCCACTGTGAGACATCAAGCCAGGCCTCAACAAGGTGTATGTGCTCACTATCCTTCCTCTCAGCAGCCCAAGCCTGGGGCCTGCTGGCTAAGAAATTTGGAGCCTATATTGAGCCTCCTAAATGAATAAAGCACATAATTTAATATTGATGTGACAACTCCAAGAGAGATTGTGTACAATATCTGCCTTGCAGCCTAAGGTTTCCTTCCAGCCAACTTTGGGACTGCAGACAATTTCTATATTCTTGATATCTGCATCTCCAGAGAGGCAGCAGTGGCAGGTGGAAATTAAGAAAAGTCTAAATTCCTTGGAAAGATTAGTGACTTGTTATTGGGGATACTTTTGAAACAAATGAATGGACATTTTGTTCATGTGGCATTGAAAATAGAACCGAAAGACAAATGACCTACTCAGTGCTGTCTGGCATCTGGGGAAGAGAAAGGCAGACTGTGAGTGCAGAGACCTCTTGTCTGTTGGCCCTCTAAGACATCCCTGAGGGGCTGGGGTTGTGGCTCAGTGGTAGAGCACTTGCTTAGCACATGTGAGGCACTGGGTTCGATCCTCAGCACCACATAAAAATAAATAAAGGCATTCTGTCCATCTATAACTAATTTTTTTGAGAGAGAGAGAGAATTTTTTAATATTTATTTATTTATTTATTTTTTAGTTTTTGGCGGACACAACATCTTTGTTTGTATGTGGTGCTGAGGATCGAACCCGGGCTGCACGCATGCCAGGCGAGCACACTACCTCTTGAGCCACATCCCCAGCCCTAATTTTTTTTTTTTAAATAAAGACATTCCTGGACTGCCTTCACCATTCAAAAGCAGATACAAAAGCCTCTCTTCATCTGGTCAAGTCAACTGGGACCTCCAGTGTCATGCCCTGAGGCTCCAATGACTCTATGAAAAGGTTGCCCCTCTAACCCAAGTCCAGTGCCCTCCCTTCCTTCTTTCTGCCCTGGTTCCTGGCTCTAGCCATCCTCTGTTCTGGTCTCTGCACTCACTGCTCAGACACCATAGTGCCCTTGCTAGCATCCTTGGTGTACACCAGTTGTATTAGTCAGGGTTCTCTAGAGGAACAGAACCAACAGGAGGTATGATTATATAAAAGGGATTTATTAATTGGCTATGTGACCAGAAGCTGGCAGTCCACAATGTCCATCTTCAGGCTGGACAGATGGAGAAACCCTTAGCTACATAGTGCAAGATACTGACACCTCAGAACAAGAGGGATTAATGATGCTACCCCAGTCTGAGATGAAAGGCTTCTGGAAACTGGAGAATCACTGGCAGGGTCTGTTTTGGAGGAGCAAAGAAGCGAGAGTCTGATGTCCTCAGGTGATCCCAACAGCAATCAAGAACCCATTCACGAAGAATTGAGCTTGTTTCTGCAGCTGTTTCCTTGTTCTTCCAACTTTTATTCCATCCAAGCCTCCAACCTATTGGAAGGTGCTGCCCACACTTAAGAAAGGTCTCCACACTGACACACCCTCACTGACATACCCAGAAGCCTCTTAATCTTCAGCATCTCTTAATCCAATCAAGTTGACAATTTAAATTGACCATTACAACAGCTTTCAAAACCCACAACACAAATCAGAGAACTAGTCCACATTATCCCTTAGCAAAGTCTGGACCCCAGAAAGTCAGAGATCCATAAAAATACACAACAGTGGGGCTGGGATTGGGGCTCAGTGGTAACACACTTGCCTAGTATGTGTGAGGCACTGGGTTCGATTCTCAGCACCGCATATAAATAAATAAAAATAAAGATCTATCAATAACTAAAAAAGCATTTAAAAAATACACAACAGTTTTTCTCAGACCCCAAGGGAGCTTCATTCTGACATGTCCATGCAAACTCACCTACTGCTAGCCCACACCAATAGATATGGCAATCCGTCTTTGGCTCACCATCCCCACAACTGTGTACACCAGGGTTGCCCTTCATGCTTGCTCTATTTCTCCCCACTACTGACAACCTACTGAAAGGGAAGCAACATCCTTCGGAAACAGAAAGCCTTTCACTGAGCTGGACCCTCTCCTTCAAAAGGCTGTTGATAGGACACTAGAACTCAAGTCCAGCTATCTGAGCTAGCAAAAGAGCAAAGGCAAGGTTATAAAATTCAGTATAGTGAAGATGCAATTTTGTGAGTGGAGGTGGTTGGATGCTGGAAGTTTATTTTTTTAATTGGTGCATTATAATTATATATGATAGTTGGATTCATTATGCTATATTTGTATGTGCACATAACATAATTTTATCCATGTTATTCCCCCTACCTTCCCTTTATCTCTCCTCCCTCATTCCCCTCACCCCTATCTGCTTGCTGTACTCTACTGATATTATTTTTTCAATTAAAAATAGCAATATACATTTTTAAAATTTGTTCTAATTAGTTATACATGACAGTAGAATGCATTTTGACACACTGTACACAAATGGAGCACAACTTCTGTCTTTCCTCTGGCTGAACATGGTGCAGAGTCACACCAGTTGTGTAATCATACTTGTATATAGAGTAATAATGTCCATCTCATTTCACTGTCTTTCCCATCCCCACAGCCCCTCCCCTTACTCCCTGCTGCAAAATCCAAAGCTCCTTCATTCTTCCCCACCCACCCCACCCCCATTATGGATTAGCATCCACTTATTAGAGAAAACATTCAGCCTTTGTTTTTTTAAGTTTGGCTTATTTCACTGAGCATGATAGTCTCCAGTTCCATCCATTTACCTGCAAATGCCATAATTTCATTCTTCTTTAAGGCTGAGTAATATTCCATTGTGCATGTATATATATATATCACATTTTGTTTATCCATTCATCTGTTGAAGGGCATCTAGGTTGGTTCCATAGTTTAGCTATTGTATATTGAACTGCTATAAATATTGATGTGGCTGCATCTGATTTTTAAGTTCTTTGGGTATAAACCGAGGCATGGGAAAACTAGGTCAAATGCTGGTTCCATTCCAAGTTTTCTGAGGAATCTCCATACTGCACTCCATAATGGTTGCACCAATTTGCAATTTGCAGTCCCACCAGCAATGTAGCAGTGTGCCTCCCCCCCCATCCTCCTCAACACTCTTGCTTATATTCTTGATAATTGCCATTCTGACTGGAGTGACATGAAATCTTAGAGTAGTTTTGATTTGCATTTCTCTAATCACTAGAAATGATGAACATTTTTTTTCATATGTTTGTTGATTGATTGTATTTCTTCTTCTGTGAAGTATCAAGTTCCTTAGCCCATTTATTGATTACTTTAATTAATGCATTATAATTATACATAAAAGCAAGATTCATTGTAGTATATTCTTAAACATAGACATAGCATAATTTGGTGGATTTCCTTCCCAGAACTTCCTGGTGCCCACCAGCTCCATCCTCCATGTTAATTCCCTTTCTCTACTCTATTGGTCTTCCTTTTATTTTCATGACATCTTTTATAATCATTTTTTTCTCTAGCTTCCAAATATGAGAGAAACTATTTGACCCTTGACTTTATGAGTCTGGCTTATTTCACTTAGCATGATGTTCTCCAGTTCCATTCATTTACCAGCAAATGCCATAATTTCATTCATTTTTATGGCTGACCATTGTGTATATATACCCCATTCTCTTTATCCATTTTGTCTGTTGATGAACACCTAGGCTGGTTCCATAACTTAGTTATTGTGAATTGTATTACTATACACATTGATATGCATATATTACTATAAGTATGCTGATTTTAGTTCTTTTGGATAAATACCAAGGACTGGAATAGCTGGGTCATATGATGGCTTCATTCCTAGCCTTTTGAGGAATCTCCACACTGATTTCAAAAGTACAATGTGTATCACTTCCCCCACATCATCTCCAACAATTATTGGTATTTGTATTCTTGATGATTGTCTTTAACTGGAGTGAGAAAAAAAAATCTCAGTGTAGTTTTTTTTTTAATAAGTTATTTTTCAAACCTTGATTCTGCTAATTAACTATTGGCAAGAGACCTTGGTGGAAAGATTTGTTTTTTTAAAGAGAGAGAATTTTAATATTTATTTTTTAGTTATTGGCGGACACAACATCTTTGTTTGTATGTGATGCTGAGGATCGAACTCGGGCTGCACGCATGCCAGGTGAGCGCGCTACTACTTGAGCCACATCCCCAGCCCTCAGTGTAGTTTTGATTTGCATTTTCCTGATTGCTAAGGAGGTTCTTAAGACAGAGCAGGAAGACACCCCCTTCCCATTTAGTTGAACCTTAGGGCTGGCCAGCTTTCTCTGTGGGATCTGATGATTTATGTCACCATTCAGAGTAAGATTTCCTATTTATCCATGTCCTTGGACCTAGGATAAGCTTCTACAAGGCCACGTAAATTGGGTAGAATATCCTAAAGGGACCAGGAAAGTGAATATTCTGTACCCATTTTTTCCCTGACTAATGCTGGCTAAAATTAGCCCAGAGCTAGTCCAATCTTCTCATTCAAATGAGGAAATTGAGGTCTAAAAAGGTCATGTCTCTAGTCCTTGACAGTATGGAATCCATGTTTCTCCCTATCTTATTTCTACCCTACCACCCTACTGTCCTTTGGACACATAACTGAGAATCCCAGCCTTCCTCATCTTACTTCAACAAGAACTCAGATTTCACAGTCATATCAGCAGAACATTAAATATGGCAGTGAAGAGTACCTAAATGGTGACATCTCCAGCTTTAAGGGTCAGCCTATAACTGAGAAGCCAATGATGCCAACAGCTGCAGACTTGACAGAACCTGGACTCTCATGCTTATGGCAGTGAAGACAGATTGACTAAAGGCCACTTTCCACCATGAGAATGAACACCAGTAGCAGAGCATGTTTCTTTCCTTTGAGGAGTAAAGGGATTATGTGAGAGTGTCCATGGGAGGGGGCTACCATTAAGCTATCAGAACACGCCTCAGGTATCTTTCTAGAGTATCTTGGGAATTCCCACCAACCAGTTACCAAAGTGCCCTTTAATGAAGGTGAGTGCCAAACTAGAGAACTGGAACATTCTCTCATGCTGGAGCTGAGAAGAGGCTCTAGAAGAAAAATCTGGTGCATGCTTATTTGCCCTTCCAAACACAAGTAGTTCATGCACAGAGAACAACTAAATAAAGATGAAGACTGCTTAGGGCACTGGACAGACTATGATGTAATGGTCTTGCCATGTCCTGGGAAGAGGGCTGATGGGTCTATCATACAAAGAGCCCAAGCTGCAGTGGGCTGATTGACTCCTGAGTTGCACACAGGATAAGAAAGCCACTAGGCTCAGTATCAGTACTTTTGTCAATGTTGTTGTTAATCACTGCACTCCCCACCCCAAACGACTAGTTGCCATTGAGTACCTCCCATGTGCTGGAAATGTTGTAAGCATTTACTCCCATTCTTATTTTCACAAGTATCCTGTGAGACTGGTATTAAAATTAGCTCCATTTTATAGAGAAGGAGGGTAAGACTCAAGGGGGTGAAGTTACACACCAAAGTTTCCTGACTGGTAAGCAAGTGGTGAAGTGAATGAAAGCTGCTTCTGATTCTCCAGGGGAAACTAACTCAGTCTTACTGCCAAGAACTTCTGTTTATTGAGTATCTACTATCTGCTAGGAGCATTACATGCATTTTTCCCCTTAATCCTCACAATAGCCCTGTGAATATGGAATTATTCTTATCTTCATCTTATGGATCAAGAAAACAAGATTCCTGGAAGTTAAGCAACTCGAACAAGGCACAGCTAATAAAAGTAAGCTGGGATTTCAACCACTAAGTCAGTGGCTCTCAGAACCTTTATACTCTTAAAACTTATTGCGGATAAATCCACAGAGACAGAAACCAGATTAGTGGTTGCCAGGGGCTTGGGGGGGAGGGCAGAAAGGACTGCCTAATGGGTGTGGAATTTCCTTTCAGGGTGAAGAAAATGTTCTGGAACAAGATAGATGTAGTGGTTGCGCAACATTTTGAATGTACTTAATGCCACAGATCATACACTTTTAAATGATTAATTTTATCTGATGTCAATTTGACATCAATAAAAACAAACTGAGTACAACAAGGTAAATCAACAACAACAATAAAAAAAAAAACTTATTAAAACCTCCAAAGAGTTTTTGTTGATGTGGGTTATATGTATTCATGTTTACCATATTAGGAAGAAATTAGAATATTTATTTCTTTATTTTGAAATTAAACTAATAAATCCATTACACATAAATAAAAATAATATTTTATGAAAATAACTACAGTTACCAAAACAAAAGCTTGCATTGAAAAGAGTGGCATTATCTTCCATTTTTGCAAATTTGTCTCATATCTGCCTTGTTAGGAGACAGCTGGATTCTCACATCTCTATTCAGTTGTGATATGTTGTTTTGGTTGAAGTACATAAAGAAAAACCAGGCTCACTTAGCTATGCAGTTGGGGAAAAAGGATTATTTTAGTGGAATTTTCACATCATTGTTGACATTCTTCTTTGGTAGGACAGCAAAGCTCTGTCAGTGGTTGTTTCTAAATATAAGTGCACAGTCGAGTGTGAACTCAGATCAGTGAACTTTCCTCAGTTCTATTGAGCCCCATTGGACTCTTGTCCTTTGAAATGATCTTTTATCCATTTGTAGTTTGGTAATGTCATCCCTGGTCAGTGGGAAATACCTGGATTTCTGCAGAGCTTCTGTATGTTGAACCATTTTATCTTGCAACATCACAAAATCACTTAATATTACCACTATCTCATTGAAAAAAGCCTTTCACTCTTGGGAAGATGTCAAGCTCACAGTAGTGAATACAAGCTTCTCAATTTTCCAATTTTTGCTTGAAAACTCAAATTTTATCATTGGCAGAAAATACTTTTGTTTTCCTTGAAGTGACAAGCTCACTTCCTCCATCTACCAGAAAATGTCTGCCAAATCCCCAAGTCTGAATAACATTAGTTAGTCATTCTTTCAAGTCAATACGATGTTCTATGAAAAATCAGGCAGTTTAGTTGACAACTCAAACAGTTGCCTGAATGCCTTGCCTACAGTCAACCACTGCACTTGGTTTATTAGTGCTTTACAATTTGACATAATAGTGGGGCTCATAAATGTGTATAGCATATTTTGCTCCATTTCAATCCCCAGTACTTCCTCTTTCCCTCCCCTCTTCCTCCTGGAATCCTCTCCCTCTCCTCTTTCCTAAATGAAGCTGACTTTTTGTTAAACTTCAAGTACACGACAGTGAAGAATCTCAGGACGATTAGTACAGTTGGTGGCACTGCTCTGATTCATTCTCAAGCACCTGCTCTTTGACCCACCACTGCTTTCACAACACCAGTGCCCGTGGAAAAAGTCATAACAGACAACCAGAAAACATTTCAGCATTGGGAAAATAGTCTGAACTTTGTGGATCCTCTAAAAGGGTTTTGGGGAACTCCAGGGGCCCACAAATCTCACTCAGGACAGCTGCATACAGCTATGTATAACATCTCCCATAATCAAGGCTTTTGATGGTTTCCTATCACCTACAGAATCACATCTGGACTTGGCCCATGCTGTTGGCCCAGGACCTATACAGGGCTCTAGCCAGATGGGCTCCTTACATGTCCCTGCCCCTGCTCTCCTTTCCTCACTAACAGTGGCCACTGAAGTAGCTGATCTTCCAAGGCCCAAACCAACCACCACCTCTTCCAGGAAGCCCTCCCAGGAGTTAAAGTAAAAGCAAAATAAAACAAAACAAAGCAAAACAAACAACAACAACAACGACAGAAAAAAAAAAAAAAACACATATTTTTCTCTCAGCTTCCGAGGCCCACTCTGAGAACATCTATAGTGCTTCACAGACTGAGAGTCATTAGAAGGAGGTGTTTCCTTGTGTGTGAACTCCCTAAGAATGGTCACCAAGACTTTCCTCTCCATTTCCCCACAATGCTCCCTTGTTCATTGCTGGGAGAGGGGATATGTTTGTTGAATTTCACTGGATTGTAAGAATCCTGCTCCAGTGCCTAGAATTTAAAATTCAAAAATATAACATGACTGCACCTGTGTATACTCAAAGCTCATGAAGCATATTCTGATTGTTTTGAGTCCCCATGGAATGGGATCATTGGTATTGATGTGTGCATGGTTCTTAAACATGGTCTTATTTCAGGAATAGTAAAAAGGAGGTACATTCTGGATTGCACCAACCCCAGGAACCTCAACTTTGTAAGCCAGAGAGCCCTGCCACCAGACTATACTGAAAGTGCTATATCCCACCCCTTGCCATTTTTCACATGATGCAATTCATGCACCTTCAAGAAGGATGGGTGCAGTACCTCGGAGCCCAAATCGAGGAAATGGTGCCACAGGTAGGACCTGAGGCCCAGATTGTCCCCTCCCAGCTCGTTCAATGGCTTGCAAGTCAAACAGGATCATGCTAGTGACTCCTATAGATAGCCCCACACTCTCCCTCCACATGCCCAGCCCAGCCTCAACCGGAAGTCTTTTATCTCGTTTAGGGCTCAGCTTAGAACGTTGCAGAAACACAACTGATGCCTGCAGAGATGCACTTGTTTATTTCAAAAGCCAATTTAATTTTGATGCCTTTGGCCTCAATAGTTGTTTCCTGATTTCCAGGAATTGCTCTCAGTTTAGCCATTGCCAGTTCCTAGCATTGTGTGCCAGCCCTTTGCCCGCCTGCTGGGCTCTAACTTCTCTCACTGATCACATTGGCTGTCAGGGGTGTACAGAGGATAAAGGGAGGGAGGGGTGCTTCATCAAGAGATCTGCACAGTCTGCAGCATACAGATTTGCAGAGAACCTGGGGAGTGGAGACTAATGGACCCAGAACCAGAGCCCAGAGAACATATAGGGCACGATGCAGAAGTAGGTGAGAAAAAGAGTCAAGTAATCAGTATGAGTCTGTGCCAGGACAGGGTAGCCAGATAAGCACTCAGTGTCTTGGACTATATCAATAGAGGGAGTAGATTTGAAGCAAGGGAGGTGAGTATACTGCTCTCTTCTCTAGTGTAGCATCAGGCATGGTTCTGGAGCCAGATTGTCTGAATTAAATGTTTAACCTTAACAGTTATTATCTGTGTGACTTTGGAAAGATCACTTAACCCCTCTGAGACTCAGATGGTTTTTGTCATGTTATCAATGAGTACAATAATAGAAACCAGCTGGGCCTGGGGACTCACACTTGTAATCCCAGCAGCTTTGGGAGGCTGAGGCAGGAGGATTGCAAGTTCATTAGAGAGCCTTAGCAATTTAGAAAGGCCCTGAAAGCTCAGCGAGAGACTGTCTCTAAATAAAATATAAGAAAGAGCTGGGGATGTGGCTCAGTGGTTAAGCACTCCTGGGTTCAATCCCCAATAAATAATAATTATAATAGAAACTATTTCAAAGTGCTGTTAGTAGGATTCAATGAGATCCTAGGTCTCAAGGACTCTCTGAATAGCTCTAGTCAGAGCTTCCGGATAATTCTTAGCCAGACACTCTGAAAGGCCCTGACAAACTAGAGCATATCTGGAGGAGAGACGACTGGGGTGGAGGGCAAACATGCTGCCATTTGCCTGGCGAAATAGATGGCATCTTCTGAGATGGCTGGCCTCCTTCTAGGGAGGGCACACTTGGGACTAGGGTAAGAATGGCAGAAGTGAGTGAGGTGCAGGTCCCAGTGCAATTGAGGTTAGAAGACTTCTCAAGAAGTTAGAGTCACGCCAATATCAATTTCTTCAAAAAGGAGGGAGGCAGAGAATGAGTTCCTTTTGGCAGAGGCACACAAAAAGAGGCCGCATGACCCTGCCAGCATCTGAATTTCAGAACTGTGAGACAATCCATTTCTGTGATTTAAAGTCATGCAGATCGTGGTCACTTGTTACAGCAGCCCCAGGACACCCATGTAGTGAACCATGCTAGGCCAGAGACCCTGAGCCTGTGAACTATATCCAAAAGCCCTGATCCTAGCAGGCTGACCCAAGGGCTCTAGGGACCATCCAGGGCCTTCGTGCATGGCTTCCCTTTGCCTTTCATTCAGGCTGAGGCAGTATGGCCAGCCTCATCCACTGTCAGGCCTGCTCAATGCCTGTGAGCAACAGGCCTTTTGCTTAACTACTTTGGAAGGAGAGGTTGTCTTGTGAAGCCTATGGATCAACAGTAATTAGATTAAATAAAAGAAACCTGCCTAGCACCACAGCCGGCAGCAAAATGCGTATCCACTGGCAAGCACTAGAATCCACCTACCTGAGCTGCTCCATCCCTTTCTGCTTGACTTTGGGTAGGGGTCTAGGGTATTTCAAAATTAAGGAAAGTGGTAAGGTATGGTAGCACAAGCCTACAGTGGCTCAGGAGGCTGAAACAGGAGGATTGTAAATTCAAAGCACAAAGTTCAACAAAAGTGAGGTGCTAAGAAACTCAGTGAGACCCTGTCTGTAAATAAAATACAAAATAGGGCTGAAGATGTGGCTCAGTGGCCAAGTGCCCCTGAGTTCAATCCCCAGTACTCCCCACAAAAAAGCACACATATTTTATGGTTCAAATTATATCACCAATTTTCCTTAAAAAATTAAGAAAAGGAAATTCATGGGTTATGACTAGCAACTCTCCATTCTGTCTGACTCAGTTGTTTCTAGAATATGGCCAATTGTATCAGAAAAGGATCATTACAATCATGATGTCACTATTCAGGGTCCCCAGGAATGTAATTGCACATGCCCAGGGTGGGAAGGGGTTTCTTGACCTGAAATCTTCTGCCAGGTCTGAGCTGGTGGGTCAGGGATGGTTAATGAGACTGCTGTCTATGGTCTCTTCTGACTTTGGATCCTAAAAGTGGCTTTCCTTCCCTCTAGGCCTTTGCTGCTGCTTCTTCAGAGGGGGTGATGAGCCTAGGGGTGGTTGTGAGGATCAAAGTTTGATAATGCATGCTGGGTAAGATTCTTCAAACTGGGACAGGGTAGTGCTTGACCTGGAAGGGATGTTGAAAATGAAGAGACAGAAAAAGGGCCAGCATCCTCTTGGGTCCTGGTCTGGGAGCATGATGACTCGCTCCTGAGAGTGGATGGTACAGCAATCCTGGGAGGTTTGAATTGGGTGCCGAGTTCCTGATCCTAAAGGACCCTACCTGTTAGGAAGCTATTGGTGGCAATGGCACGTCCCAGTAAGAAAAAGTCTAATTCAGGTGCCATACCCACTCCTTGATAATGGCTGGCAGCAGACCAAGCTCACCCCTCTCACCCTCCTCCCTGCTTTGCTGTGCCATGATCCCTGCCCAAGACATAGTGGTCTCCAGGGATGGTCTCCAGGAACCCTTGCCCAGCCCCACAGGTTTCATCTTTGCCTAAGAGCAACTGTCCAATGTGTGGCAGGAAGTACCTGGCAGATAGGACCATACCCTGGCTCTGAGAGCCATACCCATGACATGGTGATCTCCCCCAAAGAACTTCCTCAAAGAAAGTTCAGGCTGGGAGGGCAGACCACCAGCAGCAGGTGGCAATCCTGAGCTTCCAAAGAGACAGGGACTCACTGGGCGAGGAGGGGCTGCCTTTGTATCAGCTTGGTTTGGAAAACCACAGCCCTGATCCCTGTTGGTCCAGTCACACTGGTGACTGAGATTCAAAAACCACTAGCATTTAGTGGTGTACCCAAGGTAGTCAGAGAAGACCAACCCTCAGCAGCTGCCCTTAGTCTTCATAGTGAGTGCTACCACCTCCTGTCATGGGTTTCTTTCTTCAGTGCTGGGGATTGAACCCAGAGCCTTGTACATGTTACGCAAGTGCTTTACCACTGAGCCACATCCCCAGCCCTACTGAACACTTTTGAGGTACTGATTATATTATTCACAGCTGCTCAAGGCTCAGAAAAAACTTTACTCTGGAGCTTTCAAAAGCTCCTGCAAGAAGTATTGTGATCACTGTGCAGCCATCCAGGGGCCCCAGGAGTGGAAAGTTTCTACAGTGTCTGAATTCTCAGACTAGCTGCCCTTGGCCTTCTTGGGACACTCAAGCCTTCCATGTGTCAATTCCCAGGAGGGCTGACTGGCTGATAGGCTGCTGGATGAACAGTGTCAAGCAACCTCACCACATGGATCACCAGGACAGGTAGCCATCTCCTAAAGCTGCAGGGAACCTGGGCTCCTTGCCTCCTGGGCCTGTTAGTGGAGCAAGGCAGCTACCACAGGGACACCTTTCCCAGGCCCCTCAGTAAGGAGCAGGGCTTGAATGTGAGGACAAGGAGGGGGACTCCAGCTGCCACTTTCCTTGAAGACAAGGCCACAGTTTTCTGCCTTGTATGTGGTTGCTCTTGTCTCAATCCTCTAAATATCTTTGTCACATACAGAGACCCTGGGGTTCAAAATGAGCTCTGAAAGACGCCTTTGTGTGCTAGGTTGAAACACATAAATCAAAAGCAGTAGTGAGCTTCCTTCCACCATCCCCAAAGGGGAGGCAGAGGGGAGAGACTGGTGGAGCTGAGTAAGGCACTGGGTGAGGGCTGGATCATTCTGGAAGCGTGGATAACCAGCCTGCAGATGTTGGAGCAAGACTTTGGAGTCAAGATGCAGAATGAGGGCAGGGGTGTGAGGAAGGTGCAGGGGAACTCTTGACTGCTCTGTACACCCCTTGGAAGCCAGAGAAGCCTTACATTGACAGTTTTTAACACTGATCTACAGTATAAGATTTCTTTTAGCACAAAACAGTCGACTGCTGTAAAGCAAATTTGTAAACAACTGCTCTAGTCTGGCTTTACTGTTGAGAAATAGGATACTGAGGGCCAGGGAGGGGAGGGACATCACCTAGAGTTACCCTGCTCATGGTGGAGTTGGACTTGGAATGCAGCCCTTCTTACCACAGACTGGCAATCCCTCTAGACCACACATAAGTGACTTGTAACAGCTGTGTAAGGAACACACTTGGATCCATATAGGGTGAGGAAGGGCTGAGGACAGACTGGTACAGATCCTGGTACAGGAACACAAAAGTGTTCACATTTCTTGTGCATGGTGGTGGCTGCCATATGCCAGTCCAGACCTGGTAACATACTTGGCTCACTTGTCCACTGTATTAGTCAAGATTCTCTAGAGAAATAGAACCCAACAGAAAGAGAATGAGAGGGAGAGAAAGAGACAGGAGAAGACAGAGAGTGGGGGAGAAAGAGAGAGAGAAAAAGAGAAGGAAGAGGAGGAGGAGGAGGAGGAGGAGGAGGAGGAGGAGGAGGAGGAGGAGGAGGAGGAGGAGGAGGAGGAAGAGAGACTACTTATTTTAAGGAATTGTCTCACCCAATTATGTGGACTGCTAAGCCTGAGATCTACAGGGTAGGCAGGCAAGCTGAGACTCAGGTGAGATTGATGCTGCACTCTTGGCCCCTTTGGGGAAACTCAGGCAGAATTTTCGTGTTGTAGTCTGTGGGCAGAATTTCTTCTTCCTTAGGGGCCCTCAGTCTTTGCTTTTAAAGTCCTCAGCAGATTGGATGAGGCCCATATATATTATGAAAAGTCATTTGCCTTACTCAAACTTTACTGATTTAAATATTAATCAAATAAACCGAGCACCTTCTTGGCAGCATCTAGAATAGTATTTGACCAAATGATTTAACATATGGCTTAGCCGAGTGGACACATACAATTAACCATTGTATCCATATTGCCTCTACAGCAGCTAAGGGGGGCAACAGTTGGCTTTGGGCCCGAGGAGAAGGAAAAGATGGCCCCTCTGTAGGGAGAGCATAGTAGCTGGTGTGGTATGGCCCAGAGGACTGTTAGACTTTACAACAGGGTAGGTCCCTGTGGGAAGAAGAAGAGGAAGCAGGTGCCCCTGGGTCTAGGAGACAGGGGCTATCAGGTGTGGGCCATGAAGAAGTTCTCAATGGGAAAACCTCAGGAGCCAAGACTCCTCCTAGAAGTTTCTGATGGGAGATGACTTACTCCACATTTAGTTTGGAGGGGTTTTCTGGGAGCCATTCAGGGGTCCTTCAATGCAAGGGCCCTAGCTGCTGTAGCTGCTGGGTATGGGTTCTCAATCAAAGATACAGAAGAACAGACAGTGCTGCTGGGTGGTGGCCTGCCTTTGAAGGGAGGAGAGGCAGCCTGAGCCAGTGTGCATATCCTGAGGCTCTCCAGAAGCTGCTCCCACACCTCCCCATCCCCCACAGTTGCTCTTGGCCTGACATACTAGCTTGTGCTAAAGACCAGACCCTTGGGAGGTGAACTATGTAGAGAAATACTGGGGCCCAGGGCTTGATCCAACTCTGCCTTCCTCCTTAGAAATACCCACGTTCCAGTTGCCCCATCCCCTAGTCCATTATGCCCACAACCTTGGATTCCAGCACAAAACTTGACCTTCCATCCAGGATACTCAGTCAAGGGAAGCAGTTTTTTTAAAATACCCACTATGTGCTATCAACCTTATCACTTCCCCATCTCCCTGGGGATTCCCTTCTTCTGGCTGGTCCCCTCATCTTACATCCCAAGAGAAAAAGCTCTTTTGAGGGTTTCTGGTCCTCTGTTTGCCTCTTAGCAGTAGCCCAGAGTGGCTCTCTGAAAAGAAAGTTCTTCCCTCTTATTGCCAGCCTGCATCTGTCCCTGCTCTGACCAGTCCTTCCTGAAGCCCTGGCCATAAGACCAGCTCATGTTAGAACTTGGCAGTGCAGTCATCATCATGAAGTCAATGGGGCTAGTGGGTTTCTCTTCCCCCATAAAGAACAACAAGAAGAATGCTATCAAGGTTTCTTTCTGGGGGCTGGGGATGTGGCTCAAGTGGTAGCGTGCTTGCCTAGCATGCATGAGGCCCTGGGTTCAATTTTCAGTACCACATAAAAATAAAATAAAGAGGGGCTGAAATTGTGGCTCAGTGGTAGAGCGCTCACCTAGCAAGTGCAAGGCCCTGGGTTCAATCCTCTGCACCACATAAAGATAAAAAAATAATAAAATAAAGATATTGTGCCCACCTAAAACTAAAAAATAAATTAAAAAAAAAGGTTTCTTTCTGTACAGCCTCTCAATTATGCATCATTGAAATCCTAAAGCAGATACTAATCTGATGTACACTTAGTGGAAGAACTAGCCTTAGAAAGAGCAGCTAGCTTGCTCAGGGTATTGCAGGGGTGGAAATGGGCTGGGAATCCAGAGCCCTCCAAATCCTAGTCACTTGGGGGCAGGGCTAGCTTCCCCTCTGCACACACAGATCTCAGCAAAGAGTTGACCTCTACCCTGTTCTAACCAGCCAGCCAGCAGTTGAGAGAGCAGGCTTGCTAGAAGCCCCAGCTTAGGCCTCAGTAATTTAGGACCATCCCAAATGGAAACAGTGTCTTTGGGGGAATACTGTTGGATGAGAGGCCATCCAAGGGGGAAACACTTTTAAGATGAGGAGTAGGAGTGCCTCTATCTCCAGGGTCCTCATAGTGCTGCAGCCACAAGCCCCTAAAACTTTGCTCCAGGTGGTCCTGTTCCCAGGCCTGGAAAGATCTAGATGGACTCCTTAGCTACCCTGTTCCCATGTCTCACCCTTATTTCAACACCTACCATCTCAACCCTCCAGGCCCTTCAGGAAAGGACCATGATCTCCCCTCCCACCTCAAATTCTAGAGCCTTCATTTTCCCTTCACAGTGCTATTTCCACTGGGCTTGGTCCCTGTATCTCCAATCCTTGCCCTCGCCTATCTCAGGGCTATACCTCCCACGTCCTCATCAAAACAATTCCTAGTATGCTGCCTCAAGCTGTTCCCCTGCCCCTGAGTTTTCTGATGTGCCCATTGGGAGGGGTTTTGCCATATTCTCCACACCCTCAATTTTTACATTGGACCCTAGCCATTCCACAGTGTGATTGTGGCCAAGAGAGGAAGTATTGCATGCAGGTGGCAGAGTAAGCCTACTCTTGAAGGCTGGAATCTGCTCTAGGGAAGCAACCAAGTAGGCCTGGGTAAGCATGCTCTCCCCCCTGGGAACCAACCCTGTCCCCTGAAAAACTGATAAGTGGCAGTATTAGAACTCACCCAGTGCAAACCATGGGGAAAGCACCCTGTAGAATCATAGAACTGGAGCCTTGGGGAGTAGACAGTGCCCTCAAAGCAGCTTGCACAGAATCTCCAAGCCAGATTGAATATCAGGCCCTGGGACTGCTGAGTCAAATGCAAATTTCCTAGGCTCTGTGCCAGAGACACTAAATGAGAATCTTGGGGTAAGAGCAAGAGGTATGTAGTTGCATCTTTAAATGGGCTCCACAGGTGGTTGGCTCCACAACTTGGGGAACTACAGCCCCAAATCATGTCTTTGTAGAGTGGGACCGGAAGTCCAGCTCCTGCCTTCCACTGTGAGGTTCTCTCACCTATGTCATCGCACCAGCCTCCGCCAAGGCTGCCAAGGCTGAGAAGCTACGTTGATGAGTCACTAGCTGACAACAGTCAGAGTGCCTTGAAGGCATGACTCATATCAGACCACAGATGAAGATGAAGTAAAGATGTCAACAGGAGATGCTGGGCATGCCTCATCTATTCTGCTGCCCTAGTAGTGGATGCATGCAGTAGGAACAGTCCTAAGAGGGAGCCATTGTACCTGTGTGTCAGCAGGAAGTCTACCTAGTCAAGCCTTCTGTTGCTGTGGACCCAAACATACTACTCATCCAGTACTCAGCCAGGAGCAGACATGGCTCCTGCCCTTAGGAAACTTCAAGAAGCAAGAAGCTCATTACTGGGATGAGGTACACTGAGGGACAGTAGAGATGGAGGAAGACCAGAGGGGCCATGGATCAATAGAAGGGAAGTTCTGAAGGTAGACAGAATTTGTGTGCACAGTTCCCAAGTCCTGTAAGGAAGGGAGAGGCCAGACCAGCACAATGGTGCACACCTGTAATCCCAGTGGCTCTGGAGGCTAAGACAGGAGAATCACAAGTCCAAAGCCAGCTTCAGCAAAAGTGAGGCCCTAAGCAACTCAGTGAGACCCAAAGTAGGTGTGCACAGTCAATGCCACTTTTGTTCCCCATGAAAGGCAGTGTGGTTTGGTTCTCTCTGCAGATCCCTTCACCCCTAAATAAAATACAAAACAGGGCTGGGGATGTGACTTAGTGGTTAAGTGCCCTGAGTTCAATCCCTAGTACCAAAAAATTTTTAAAAATAGGGAAAGGCTCATGAGGATGGTACCCAGCATGGTAGAAGAGATTAGAGGTGTACAGGATGAAGTGAGGCTGGGATTGGAGGAGAACCTTTTTTAAAAAAATATTTTATTTAGTTGTAGATGGACATGATACCTTTATTTTGTTTATTTATTTTTATGTGGTGCTGAGGATAAAACCCAGTACCTCACATGTTCTAGGCAGGTGCCCCACCACTGAGCCACAACCCCAGCCCCTGGAACAGAACCTTTGAGGTCCAATAAAGATGCATCATTTTCAGGACCATGGAAGGGCCAATAAACATATGAAAAGATGCTCTACATCACTAGTCAATAGGGAAAGACATAGCATTGATAAAAAACAAAACAGAGAAAATAACAAGTATTGGCAAGGATGTGGAGAAAGCAGAACACTTGGACATAGCCAGTGTGACTATAAAATGGAGCAGCCACTGTGGAAAACAGTTCTGCAATAAGTAAAATATTTAAGGTATCACCCAGCAATCCCATTCCCTGGGCATACATTAAAAAAAAAATTGAAAACAGATATCTGTACAAAGAATGTCCATAGCAGAATTCCACTGTGGACAATGCAAATGCACATTGGCTAATGAACAGATAAACAAAATACACCATGTTCATATGATGGAATATTATTAAGTCATAAAAAGTAGTGTAGTACGGATGCATGTTACTGCAGGGATAAACCTTGAAACAAATTATGCTCAGTGAAAGAAGCCAGACACAAGTGGTCACATACTGCATGATTCCATTCCCATGAAATGTCCAGAAGAGACAAATCCATAAAGACAGGATATAAATGGTTGCCAGGAGATGAAGAAAGGGGAAATGAGGGAATGACTGCTTATTGGGTAACTTATGAAATAAGACAGTGGTGATTGTTGAATAATGTTGTTAATGTAATTAGTGCCACTGAACTGTACACTTAAAATATTAAATGGAAAATTTTATTAAACACATTCCCATAATTTAAAGGGGAGGGGCAGTTGAGGGTCTGAGGTAGCAAACAGAACTACCAATTCTGAGCACTTATGTGTTTCTTCTCTCTCTCTCTCTCTCTCTCTCTCTCTCTCTCTCTCTCTCTCTCTCCCTCTCTCTCTCTCTCTTCCTGCCCTCTGTGAGAAGCTCCAGCACAAAGTAGGTGTGCACAGTCAATGCCACTTTTGTTCCCCATGAAAGGCAGTGTGGTTTGGTTCTCTCTGCAGATCCCTTCACCCCTCAGTGCCACCATATCTTTGTGCAGAAAATGTAGGTAGAACCAGTCCTGCCTTCCTTCTAGCACCTCTTGCTCCACCAAGTCCACCAGTCTGAGTCCCAGGAGCTGACATGGCCTGTTTACCTTGTCAGGATGCGTGTTCCCTCAGAGCACAAAGTCCTGCCTGCCTCTGGTTCAGTCTCTTTGGGAGGGTAGGAAGGACTCTGATACTTAGATTTCCAGAAAATCCCAAAATGGGTCATTGTCACTCAATTCCGTGGCAGCAACATGACAATGACCTCTACTGTTAGACTGCAAAATTCCTGAGAACATCAAGAAAGTGCAATGTGATCTGTGCTGTTGTTCTAAGACTGTAGGAATGTCACACGGAATGTTGTTTTTAAAATGATGAACAATAAAGACTCAGGGAATCCCTGCAGGTCTTTTCCTCAGACCTTTACCCAATTTCCTCTTACTGCTGCTAACCCATAGATTTCTTTCAAGCTCTTCTCCGTTCTGACTGCCTTACCCACCCCACCCCCATCCTGAAGCCTTATCATTTTGGTCTCTGAGATGGGTTTCATGTGAATATGAAAGGAGTGAGGCTGAATCCAATCTGTTGTCTATACAACATGCTTTATTAAAGGATAGCTATAATTACAATAACTTGAAATAACAAATGTCAGTGCACATCTTTCTCCTGGCGTTTTTTTTTTTTTTTCCACACAAAATCTGTCATCTAAAGGAAAAGACTGTATTTTTGCCTCTGGGGCAAAACCAATCACACTGGCTACCTTTGAGTTAATATATATTGAAGTATTCATCTCCAAACCAAAGCAATCATAAAATATTATTTCTAATTCTGATCTATACCTCTACAAAAAGTAAACAAATTAAAATGTTGGTTTTGCCCCATTTGCCACTTGAAGAGGTTGAGTGTGACAGACTGAATGTTTGTGTTTCACCAAGATTCATACTGCAGGGATTCTCTGAGCTTTTATACGTTTTTCACCAAGATTCATGCACTAAGCCCCAGTGTAATGGTATCTGGAAATGAAGCCTTTAGGAGGCAGTTAGATTTAGATGAGGTCGTGAGGCTGACACCTCTATAATGTGAATAGTGTCCTTATAACAAAAGGAAAACAACACCTGATCTTCTTTTCTCCAACCTGTGAAGTTACAGGGAAAAGGCTAACCAGTAAACAGGCCCTCACCAAGAACAAACTCTGCCAGCCCCTTGATCTTAGACTTCTCAGCTTCTGGGAGTATAAGAATAAATGTCTATTGTTTATAAATTACCCAAGCTAAAGTGTTTGTTATAGCAGCTCAAGTTGTATAAGGTACTGAAGTTTGGAGATAAAATGTGTCTTGACCAATGTCACCCAGTCTTGAACTTTCTGCTCCCCTCATTGACAACTCTGGGAGACTTCAGGCAGAGAAGCCCTTGCTTCTGAAAAGAAAGCCCCTTCAACCTGCCCCCAAGTCTCACCTGACATCTTCCTCAGCTACCTCTGGACCACGGAAAAGAGAACTACAGGATAAATGCTTTCAGGATCAAAACAGTGCATAAAGTAGTAACCATTAATTATAGTCCTAATGGTGTCTTCCAAAATCTTTATAAAGCTGTGATACTCTAATCAAGGGATTATAGGAATGCTCAAGAGTAATCGCCTGGATAGATCACTAGGATTTTTCAAAGGAATGGAACCAATAGGAACTCAGATTAATAGATGACAGAAAGAAAGAAAGGAAGGAAGGAAGGAAGGAAGGAAGGAAGGAAGGAAGGAAGGAAGGAAGGAAGGAAGGAAGGAAGGAAGGAAGGAAGGAAGGAAAGAGAGAGAGAGAAGAAAATAAGAGAACAAACGGAGATTTTAAGGAACTGGTTCACAAGTCTGTGGGGACAACCAATCAGAACTGTGTAGAGCAGGTTGAAAGTGTCTTGGAACTCAGCAGGAGTTGACACTGCATCCCAGAGACAGAATTTCTTCCTCTCTGGAAAACATCCTCCTTTGCATTTAAGCTTCTGGCTAATTAACTGGGACCCATTCACATTGCCAAAGACTAAAGTTGACTCATTGTAAACACTAACCACAGCTATCAAACAAATTCACAGCAACTCTTACATTGCCTGTACCACATTGGCTGAAATCAGAGTTTGCTGATTATTTGGCCACCTGAATTCTCTAGTTACCATCCTGTCTCCCTGAAGAAACATTTAGATCTGTTTGAACTGCATTGTTGTCTTGTAATCAAGTTAGCAAGTAGACTATACTTGAAAAAATGAAATGACAAAAGGAAAGAAATAGAAAACATGCAATCACATCTTACATAGTATTGAAAAATATCAGTCATGAAATTATATTACCATTTATATTGATTTGCACTTACCTTTGTATGGGTTCTTGATGCAAAATGTATTTATTACAACAAAAATCTTTGAAAATCACCAATTTATCCAATAAAACCATTGTGCAGGTAGGAAAATTGATGCCTAAATTGAAGATGGGATTTTTTTTTTTGAAGATGGGATTTATTGAAGGTTTTGTGGTGAGGAAGGGAGAGGAAGACTTAAAAATCGATGAGTATCCTGACCTGAGCCTGCATGCCTCATGCAGCTTGCTGGGCTGTTCACTCAACTGGCATGGAACAAAGTCTCCACCATCATTTCAGCACTCAGAATAAATATAGTCCCTAGGTGAGGAAGCAGGCTGGTAAGTCCCAGAACCTGTGGGTTATAGTGATGTAAAATCTATGAGGAAAGGAGCTGGGGTTATGGTTCAGCGGTACAGCACTGGCCTGGCGTATGTGGGGCCCTGGGTTTGATCCTCAGCACCAAAAATAAATAAATAAATAAATAAATAAATAAAATGGAGGTATTGTGTCCAACTACAACAAAAAAATTAAATATTAAAAAAAATCTGTGAGGAAGAAGTGTTGCAAACCTGGAGTACAAAGCCACCACACACTCCATAGGGTCAGTCTCAGTGTTGGAATTCTATTTCCAGCACCTGCCCAAAGACATTAATAAGCCAGAGGCCCAGTTAGTGTTTCATCCATCCACTCAGGCTCCTGCTTCATCCTCTAAGTATTTCTGGAAGTCCCCACATGAGCTCTTAAAAGTACTCACAAATCTTTCTGTCAACTCATCACTACCTTGGCAGTACCAGGAGTCTGGCCTTAATATTTGCCCAAGCTTCCTCACAACACAGCAGAACAGGGTTCTCACAGGAAAAGGGGGCGCAGCCTTGCCCCTACCTAGTGGACACACTTTGTTCTCTAGACTCTATAAAGCCCAGTGATTCTAGCTGTTCCTGGGATTCAAAGACCTAGCCACCTAACTCCTCCACCCTTCCTCCTCCCAACTGTTGGCCCCACCAGACCTAGGGCACATGTCCAAGAGAGTTCTTTGATCTGTTCAAAAGTCCCTATGCTGAGCTCTCAGCACTTGATTTGGAGGTCAAGAGTTAACCTCCCTTGCCAGTTGTAGTGGTGCACACCTGTAATCACAGCGGCTCAGGAGGCTGAGGCAGGAGGATTGCAAGTTCAGTGAGGCCCTGTCCTTAAATAAAATATAAAAGGGCTCAATGGTATGTGGCTCAATGGTTAAGCACCTAGGTTCAATCCTGGGTACCGAAACAAAACAAAACAACAACAACAACGACAAAAAAGTTGACCTCCCCACTCACTTATCCCCTGATCTCAACTGTCAAGGTAACATGATTTTTGCCCCACAATCCTTCTCTCAGTTGGGATTAAGACTCAGCCAAAGCTCTCAGTAGGGACACTGTCTTCCAGCATTGTTCATCCATCACCAGATTAGAGAACACAGAAGTTTCAGCCAGGTCTTCATGTCCCAATCATGGGACTGGCTGTTCTTGTAACCTTCCAAAAACTTCCATTTAGGAAGAGAAAAATCTGCCCAAATAATGCAAACTATGTTGAGTGCTATCCACAATTTGGCCAAATTGAACATTCCATATATTGTGATAGAGAAGACAGCAAAATGAGTGTGTTGCAGCTTGGTGTGGGGCCCTACCAGCAGGACCTCATCAACAGGTGGTACCGCAATTAACAAAATAACAAGCCTTCTTGGAACAGGGCTCCCTCAGTGTTTGTGGAATGCTAATGTCTTACTTTCCACAACAAACAAATGTTACTGAAATAAACACTTATCACGGTAGATCATCTCTTGTGCCCTCTCATCCTATTGTGCATTGCCATTGGCTGCATGGTCTTCCCTTTCTGATCTAACTTCAGTGCAGATAGAGAAGGGTTGGTTTTAGAACAGAACATCTGTTGGTGTGCAGGCCACCACTGTACACAAAAGGCAGGGAAGTGAGTTCATGTCCCAACTCTGCTTTTGGTGATATGTGTGGGAATCTGGAAAAAATAAGTCTATAGTTTCTAATTGGACAGCTAGATAGAGTGAGGAACCAGGCTGCTGAGGGAGTGATTGTCAGGAAGGTCCTACAGGCACTGGAGAAGCTTCTTCCTCCATTGGCTCCTGCTATATAAAGGAGTTTTAGCAGGGCAGGGGTTACCTCTCAGGGGCTCTGGACTTACAGTGACACTCAAGGAGGCTGCCTGCTACTTCTCCTTGAAGAATGTCACCCCTAGGCAGCATCCTGCATACCTCAGGGTATTTCTAGGTGCTGGGTTTTGTTAAGCAGATTCCTATAGTTGAGTGAGGGTTATCTTCCCAGAGTTCTCAGTGTGGTTGCTGAGAAGCACCTTCTGAGGGTGAGGAGCAAAGAAGCCCATTTTGGGCTGGTCTTACTGCTTTCTCCATATTTCTCTGGTTAGTTGTCGTTAATGCATCCCCTAGTATAAGTGTTAGCTTAGCACCATCTAGTAATTTCCTTGGGTTTGCAGGGAACTGACCAGGGTCAGCAGCTTACTGTGTAGCCCAGCAGAATGGCTTGGTGGCCAAGAGGCTATGTATCCTGGGGCCAAAATAGGGCTTCTTACAAGGGCCTCTCGCCTGCCTGTTCTAGACCAGGATTTCTACCCAGAGTTGCTCATGCTGACATTGCCTGTTCCTTGTCAAAAAAAGTAAAATAATAATAAGAAAAATAATTTTAAATAGTGAAATAAGCTAGAAGATAGCATGCTAAAAGGAAAGAAAATTGACTGCAAAAAACAAGCAATGCTAACAATAAAGACAAAGGCCAGCAAAGGACACTGTCACATGGGGCCCTAAGAGGTGAGTGACCACAGCAATTGCTCTGTGGCCAGTTAGGGCCAAGCTGTAATTCCTGCAGGGTACTCAGAGGTATTTCACAAGGTTCAACACCTACAACCCCACTTCAGGACAGAGACTTGGGGACCTTGGCAGTTCACTCAACTATTTGTTCTGCCCACAAGCAGCCCTACACAGTCATGAGCTCCCCTTTTTATCTCCAAGGTAGTCCATTCCCCAGGTCTCTCTAGGTTTCAGGTCTCAGCTAGAAATTTCAGCAGAATGCCCTCCTTCCTTCTCTCCAGATGCTCTCTCAGACCCCTTCTCATCCAATAAGGGCAAAGTCTGGACCAAGTTACTGACGGCAAACATATTTAACAGTAGCCCACGTTGCTGGCAACAATGAGTATAGCACTTCACATTTCACTGGAGACTTTCGCCACCTGATTCCCTAGTGGCCTCTCAGAAGGAGAAGCTCTTACACTCATCACGGCTCTTCTGTCTACCTTATTGACTAATGGAGAAGCCTACTAGGAGCCAAATGGGTAGTCCGCAGATGGGACTAGGATAAGCTGTAGTCATGGCCTGAAGCCACAGCTGCCTTTTCCTGGAGGGCACAGTGGTAGAATGATACCAGCAGCATACATGTCTCTAGGGCCACTGCATTGAACAACTCTAGGGGGCAGTACTGATGTTGTAAATGATGCCTAATTGTGGACGATGCTTGCTCTGTAGTCAACCAGGGCCAAACTTGATTCCTAGCAAGGTCTCCAGATGTAATATTAAAGGCGTAGGAGCTACCAACCTCCCTTAAACCACAAATGACAGATCCTGATGCACAACACATGGAGTGGGACAACATAATGGTTCTGGAACCAACAGTTGTGGTTTTCAATACTGAGTCCCATTATCTGTCTGTTTGGTAGGCAACTTGCCTTCTCTGGTTTGCTCTCTTTTTAGAAGCTTCCTCTAAAGAAAATGGAAGACAGCTCTTCCTGAACCAATTCTAACTTCATCGAACAGACCTCCCAGAAGTGCTTGCTCTGAGATGGGCCCTGTGCTAGGGTCTGGAGTGCCACTCAGCCCAATGTTCGCAGGACTCCTTGTCTAGTGGAAATACTTTAAACTGTTTAGAATGGTTCCTAAGGAGCCTTCATATAAATATCTTTAGTTAAACCTTTTTTATTGTTTAAATAAAAAAGAGAAATGCTTCAGGCATAAATGTACAGCTTAACAAATTATTGTCAACACTTGTGTAACCATCGCCAGGTTCAGAAGTATAACTTTGACAGCTCTCCAGAAGTCCCCAGATGCACTTTCAGTGACACTTATGACCCCTCACTCATTCCTGCCTTCTCCGAGAATCACTTCCTTTGTGTTCTTTATATTGTACCACCTAAGGGCACATGCTGGAACACCAAAGATTGTTTTTGCCTGTTTTGAAGTTTACAGAAATGGAAAAACATCATGTACATTCTTTCTTAATTCATATTTTTTCAAGTTTTTATTTTGAAATAATTATAGATTCACAGGAAGTTGCAAAAATAATACAAGAAGGTCCCATGTATCCTTTATCTAGCTTCCCCCAATGGTACCATCTTGTATAATTATAATATAATATTGAAATTAAGAAATCTATATTAGTACAGTCCACTGACCTTATTCAGATTCAACCATCCATTTGTATATACTTCTATAATATATACACATTACCCAACATCTCACACTGCCAACATTAAGCAATGTGGGAGAGTTCTAGGGGCTCCATATCCTCACCAACACTTGCTATCATCAGTTTGGTTAATTCTAGCCATTCCATGGGTAAATATTGGATCTCATCATTTTTTGCATTTGCATCTCCCTTAAAACTAGGAAATCTTATACAATTTCACATAATTTTTAGATATTTGGACTTTCTGGCTTACAAATTACATGTTCCACCTTTTGCCATTTTTTATATTGAGATGTTTATCTTTTTAAACAATCTGTGGAACTTTGTAAAGTATATTTGGAATTAAATCCCTTTGTTAGTTTCATGTATTGCAGATGCCTTTTCTCAATCTGTGACTTGCTTTCTCACTATTGATATAGTCCAGCTGGTCTATTTTATGTGTGGAGTTTATTCGTGTCATGTTTAAGAGATCTTTCCCTATCCTTTGGTCATGAAGATATTCTCGTGTATGATCTTCTGAAAGCTTTATAGTTTTACCTTTAACATCTAAGTCCTTAATCCACCTGTACTTGATTTTTGTGTATGATGTGAAATAGGAGTCCTATTTCATTCTTTATCCTGTGGATACCCAATCATCCCTACATGATTGATTGAGGAGACTATTCCTTCCCCACTTCTGTTCAGTGTCTCTTCTGTCATAAATCAGGCTTTATCTATGCACAGTTCTGCCTGTGGGCTCACTCTTCTATTCAATCTGTCTCTTTGTCTAGTCTTATACCAAAACTACACCCGGCAGATGTCTTTCAACTGCTATTGACTCAAGCTGTGCACATTAGGGGTTAGAAGCCTAAAACTTAGGGATAGCTAGATTAATAAGGATCTTGAAAGTCAATCAGAAGGGCCCAGATTTGACCCGAGGAGTAAAGGAGTGCCCTGACATGTCAAGGAGCAAAAGAGAAATTATAAATGAGCATCTTAGGAAGATAAATCTGAGAGTCAAGCTAAGCATCAGCATGGGGCTGAGAGAAGAATGCAGAGGTTATTGTAGTGGTCAAAGGCTGACATCCTGAGTACCTGGAGAAAGGAAGCAGTAGTGGAACAAAAACGAAAGTGATGAGTATAAAAGACATTTAGAAGAGAAAGTTGAAATGATGGCACTTCACTATGAGTCAGTGTAAGAAGGAAGGAATTGGAGACTAAAAATTGGTGCCAAGCTCTCCAGCTTAGAAACCAGGAGATGATTCTGGTTTGAAGAAAGAGGTTCATAAAGTACCTAGGGGGTGTTTTCCACATTCAATACTGAAAGTCCAATTCATGTTCTAGACAATCAGACACAGTAGTTTTCACTGTACAGAGATCACCTCAGCCAGGCTGTGGAACAGCGATCCCACGGCCCATGGCTTTGGATGTTTGAATGTTGAAGCAGAACTTTGGGCCACATTCAGGCCCCCTTATGCATTGCTAATTGGATCTGCTTTGCTGTTTTTATCATAAGGACATCCTGAAGCATATGAGTCCATCACTAAGCAACTGCCTTTCCAATGACAAAGGTCATTCATATTAAAGCAACAGCAGCAACACAAATAGTGACCTAAACCAGCAGAAAGTCCAACTTAAAAAGGACAAAAACAAAAACAAAAATGGCTAGCCCTAGGGCTAATTCATGGAATCCTGTGAACTTAAACATATCCAAAATGTACTTTGGATACTTGCAAATACATGTAAATGTTGTTTTTTTTTTTTTTTTCTGTTGCACATAGCAACCTTTCTCTCAATCACCTATCCCTGCTGACATGCACCAAAGCATTCGGGACTAATATTATTATTGAAAAGCCAAAAACATATTTACAGAGACTGAGTGTGTGCAAAGAGCAGATGAAGCAAGTCCCTTGAGAAAATAAAATCCCATAGCACATTATGCTGTGTAAAGACTAAAATAGTGTTTACAACTCAATTACACCCCCAATTGGGTTGTTAAAAAGAGACTATTCACATTTTAGATCATAAAAAACATTTTCTTAATCTTCTAAACATCAAATAAAATTAAAGTTTAAGATAAGAGTCACTTGGTAAAATGTGATGTGAAAAATGTTTGGCAAATAATTAAAAGGGATTTGGTAACATAATAGCTAGCTAATTTCAGTACATACTTAATATTTAATAAAGAATGGGTTACAGTCAGTTGGCTTTTTTTTTTTCCTTTTCTTTTTGGTATAGGGGGGAGAAGCACCTGTCACTGATAGTACTAGTGATGTTTGCAGAAGACATCAAATGTGCCATGAGAGCATGGGAGTGTATCCTGAGCCCAAAAGGCTGAGTCAGCAAAACTAGGCCCTTGGAGACATCAGTTCCTAAAACACAGGAGGCTAAAATGTGGCACAGGCCAGGAAGTGAATGTCTTGTGTTTCTGTAGCCACCTCTAATTTGTTTTGTAAGGAGAAACCAATGCAGACTTTCCTTCCAGGTCTCAGAAATCCTATGCTCAAGCCACTCAACCTTTGAATGTAGAAATCTCCAGAAATAGTGAAACTCACAGGTATTCTGAGCCTAGGTATTCATCCATCTTGTTCATTCCTTTACTCATTCACTCAATCCAATGTTTACCCATTTACTCACTCATCTCCTCATTTACATTCATTCACACACATATACTCACTGACTCGCCCATTCATTCACACACTTTCCCTCATTCATCCATTCACTCACACATTCACTTTTTGTCCACTCATCTGTTCACTTATCCATTCGCTCAATTATCCATCCACTTGTTTACTCACTCTCTCATCCATTCACTTACTCACCCATGTATTTATTTATTCAGTTTACAATTCATACACATTTTTCAAGTGTATGCCTGGTACTCTGGGGACTACAGAGAAGACCAGATCTTGGATCCTCAAGGCCTCTCAAGGATCTCAGAGGGATACACAGGAAGTAATCATACCACAAGACAGGGGGAGTAAAGGCAATTTGAAAGTAAGAAATTCCCAAGAGTATAGAAGGAGAAGAGAATTACACTTCTAAATGTCCATGTCTACATAGTTCACTTCTCTTGTGTGTTGCCTCTTATTCTTCTATGTCAACTGCACAAGGACAGAGATTTTTTTCTGTTTTATTTACTACTGTTTCCCCTATGTCTAGAACAGTGCCTGGTATACAGTGAATGCTTATGTAAATATCTCTTGAATAAATCAGTGAATCATAGGAGAAAGTGGGAGGAAATTGATGGTACTCTCATTGGAAATTCTTTGCAGAGGAAAGAATCCTGAAGATGAACCTTGCTAAAAGAAAAAGGGTCTTTGTGGACAGCTGGCATTGAGTGGGCTCTTGGTCTAAGGAAATAGCTGGAACAGTGGTCTGAGAATGGGAAATTGCATAGTGTACTCAGGGAACAGAGTTTTCCAGCAAAGAGAATGTAGGACACTGGGTGAGAATGGTGCCAGATAAGGTTAGGACCAGCTCTCCCTGAGAGCTTTGAAAGGCATGTGTTTTCCTGCACGTGTTAGAACCTCTAGGGAAAAAAATTGATATCCACTTACTGGGAATGCTGGCTGCCTGCTGGATCTGAGCCTTACCCCTCTGAGAGCCTGCAAAAGAGCTAGGGCCTGCAGAAGAGCTGGATTCCATTCACCAAAGTACCTGTGAAGCACCCACTGTGGCAGTGAGAAAAGGGTATATTAGCAGCAGAAAGGACTAGCAGAATGCACAACAGGAAGGGCCCCGACAAGGAGGGAGGCAGGGTGGGGGGTGGGGGTGAGTGTAGGCCAAGCTGGGCCTCCTAGCCTGGCTGTCAGACCAATGATGGAGACAGGCCAGCTGATCTTAAGGGCCCCTGCAACCCTGACATTCTGGGATTCTAATTATAGAAGCCAAAGCTTCATTTCAGATAGCTGGGGAAATCCTTGGGTTTGATTTCACCTCCTGGGGGCTTGTAGTTCAGCTGGCACTGAGGCAGTTAAAAAGGAATGGAATGGAAATCCAGAGAGTCTACATCAGCCTAATTGTCTCTCAGCAGACTGTTTGCTTCTAGATGTCAGCAGCTCTTTGAGGAATGCGGAACAGCAGCCTTTTCACAGGCAAGGGTCGGGTTTGGTTCCTGATCTTTGCTTTTTGCATTGTGAAGAGGGTGGGTCATATAGGCCAAGAGGAAATCAAAGGCCAGATTCCTTCCAGACTTCCTTTCCAAAAAAACTAAAAGGAAAGGTAGAGCTCTCATCAAATGGACAGGGCCACTCTTCCCATAAGCAAGTCTCAGTTTTCATGGAAGTCTGTCACACAGGCAGCTGAGAGGGAAGCCCCCATTCAAATGGCTCAGCTGGTTTGCCCTTTCTGGGTCTGCCCAAGTGAGGCCCATGGGAGGCCAGTGGCATTGGGTATCATTCTAACACAGAAGCTATATCCACACAAAGAAACCGGTTTAGGAAAAAAGGCTATGAACACCCAAAAACTGGTTACGAGAAAATCACCAGGGACAAGTCATGAAAAAAAAAAAATTGACTCTGACTTCAAACCAGATAGTAATCAGCTATTTAACTGTTTTTACTAAATTTTATTGCTTGTTTGAAAAGCCCAAGTGGGGTAGGATCCAACACCAAGAAGGCCCAGCAGACCCATGCAGTGGTTTTAGGTTGATGAAATCTAGGATTTGAGGCACTGAGGAGAGGGAGGGAGTAAAGTAAAATGCAAGAGGGGTTGAGCTTCGCCATATGATGCTGGGGGCACCTTTGCTGAAGTGGGAAGCACAGATAAGGTGTGAGGTGAAAGGTTGTGAAGACTGCTGGATTGACAAGCCATGGGCCATCCTGACGGAGTGGCCAGCAAAGGAGCTGGGAAGACAGAAGCACCAGGGGCATATGGAGGAACAGCCTTCAGGCATCTTTTCAGCCATCTTCATAGGGGCCAGGGAGGTGGGGACAGAGAATTTCAGGTTTGGCCACACTCAGTTGGAGAAGCTTAAGAAATACCTGTATGGACATATCCTGCAGGTTGTTGGATATACAAGTTTGGAGCTGAGGAAAAAGCAGAACTGAGAGTGCAAAGGAGTGACAGTCTCCTCCCCCAAAACTACTCCAAACCCCTTTTCAGTACCAGGACCACACAGTAGTTTAAGTTTCACCAGAATCCCAGGGGCCCTGTGCTGGGGGCTTCTGGGCCCCTCTGCTGCTCTGTGGGGCTGTGCTAGGGGCCCTGACCTGCCCACTCCTCATGGGCCCAGGGACCCTGCCAGCCTACGAGTCTTTGTGGCTGGGTCTCACTTCCCCATCTCTGTTCTGGTCACGTGGAAGACTCCCTGTCCAAGCTTCCCCTCTGCCCCACTCAGCCTGCACCCCCAGGGGCTCCCCCTCCCCTTCTGCCCTCCACAGATAACCAGAGGCAAGCTCAGCAGTGGAAGGCATGGTCTGTACTGCAGACTGCCCCTCCCCTACCGCGTTGGAGACACAGAGCCACCTGTGTGCCCCAGCTGGGTGGGCTGTGCCACTAGAGCCAGTGCCGGGCCAGGAGTCTGCTGTGGGCCAGTGGCCATCTCGGCCTGTTCTCCTTTGCACAGTGGCTCAGTCCCAGGGGCCGCTGATAGAGCCACAAGCCTGCAAAGGGCAGTGGCCCCCTCCCTCCCGCTTCTAAGTGGGAGGAGCCCACTTCTTGGAAGGGCTCTGGGAGACAGACAGATGTTCAGGCAGGAGGTCAAAGGGACCCCAGAGCCAAGGCTCTGCCCCTGCATCCCTGGCTGGCCTGGGAAGGAGGGAAGGATGGTGCCCAGGGCTCCTAGGACACCTGTTGGCAAAGCCCCATCAGCCGCCACCAGGGCCAACTCAGTGCCAGGGCAGCTGCTCCAGAGGCATGTCCTGTGCCCTCGGGGGCTGTGTGCTTGGCAGACATCACCTTCACCAGGTGAACTCCAGAGAAGGCCTCTGAAATACCCAGGCCTGGCCAGCGCAGTCCCCAAGGAGAAAATCTCCCACTTGGCCCCAGCATTAAAAGGGGTTACTTCCGAGGATCTTGGACAGGCTGCCGGGTCTTCCAGAGCCTGCCAGCATCTGGGGACGGCCTGCCACCGAGAGCCCTGACCCAGGACACAGGGACCCTCACTGTCCCTGACTTGCATGTGACCTTGGATCCAGCTCTGTCCTCTGTGGGCAGGGTCTTCCCCAATGTCAGAAGCTGAACTGGGAGCCTGCCCGACCTGAGAGGCCCTGCCTGCCTCTTCCAGGTTTCTGAATATGGACTGGCTTCAGGATGAAGGAGTCCCATGGCCACTGGGACCCCTGGATCAGTTATTGCTGCCTGCTGCACAGGGTCAGGAGGTCACTGCTATGGAGGATATGAGAAGGGTAGACCCTGCTTAGGGGTCTGCAACCCACTCTTCCAGGGCCAGCTCCAGAAACAGGGTGCTCATAAGGAGTAGTACCCAGCTCATCCCCTCAAAGCAACAGCAGTCTAGGCTCACCTGGGAGTCAGGGCTCTTGTGACAACCCAGTATGGGCTCCTTGCGGAAGGATTGGTCTCTGGTGGTAGCATCTTGTTCTCTGCCTCTTGTTCATTTTATTTTTAGACGCACTCAGCCAGCCTCTCTCCCAGCCTTTGCAGAATGAGAGCGTGCCCAGGGAAAGTGGTGGGCACATTAGTGAGGCAGGCAGGCAGACAGGCACACTGAGGGTCTGTGAGGACAGTTGATAAATTGTTTGCTTAGCTTCATCTATTTATTAGTGTTGGTTAGAAACTGCTATTTATATTTTAACCCTCCAGGGAGAGTCATGAATCTCTGGATGAATAGAGTTGATATATTTCCAGCCCAGAAAGTAAGAAATGATCAGCAGTCACAGCTCTTTCCAGGACTGCCAGGGTCAGGAGCCTGCTGGCTGTGCTTCCCACAAGGCTTCACCTGACATCCCCCCTCCCTCACAGAGTAGCTTCCAGGTGGGTGTCACTGTGCCCCCACATTCTCAACTTGCAAGGTCTCCCACAGTGTGCTCTGATGGTAATTGGGGCTGCTTGTTGTGAGGATCCATAAAAACAAAGTGCAGGAAAGGTCAGAAGAAATGTTGCTGTGGAATCCCAAAAAACGTTTCACACCCCTGTCCCCTGGCAGGTGCTGCTGGAAGCAACACAGGAAGAGCCAGACTGGAGCCAGAACCAGAAAAGAGTTCCTCCCTCTGCATAGCAAAATAGAGTTGGGGATGGGGAAGGACCTGGCAAACCCCTCTCCCCTTGCTCTAAGCCCTACAAAGCATGCTTATTCCAAATCTTCTCCCAGTGGTGCCAGGCTGCTGAGCAGGTGTTTGGTCAGAGGCTCCTGTGGAGTTGAGGACCAGGAAGGAATCAGATGAGCCTTCGAGGAAGGGCCTTTTCAGCTGGAATCTACCCTTATCCTGCCACTGTACCCTCAGAGGGGCTGACAGGTGGGAACAAAGTCACTAAGGGTACGTAGGATCACTGGGAAGTAGTGCTCAGGATCAGGCTGGGACTTGGTAAGGGGGCTGTCTTGTGTCTGAAACTAGTTTTTAAAAGCAAATTGAGAAATTTCCTGATATTAAAATTTTTCCACTTCAAGCTATTTGCGTCTCGGATGCCCTTATATTTAGTCTGCTGTAATGGTGATATTTAAGGTCACTTATCAATAAGTATTTTTATAATCTGCCATGGCCTGCTTGTGGTTTTAGAAAAACTGGCTCTGGTCTCTGCAACTTACTGCTGGGAGACTAAAGTTTAAGGACATGTGTAGACAAAACTGAGTTCTGGAGCAAAACTAGCTCGCAGGCATCTTAGAATTAAGCTGGAAAAAGCAACCCAAAAGTGGTCCTTCTCTTATCAGACCACTTTGCAAAGAGAACTGAACAATGCACATTTCACTTCCTGCAGCAGGTTTTCTGTGGGGTCTCTCCTACCATACATTTATGGACTCAATCCCTCTGTCTATATGTTCAAAGTAACGAAGGAAGGAAGAAAGCCCAGTGGCTATGGCTGTGACAGGGAGTAGGCACCCAGATGGGCCTGGTCTGCTCTGCCTGGAGCCTGGTTGGAGCTCACATTTAACTGAATTCACAGCCCAAGCCCATAGTTTAGGCTAAATTTATGTACATCATAATCTAAAAACAAACATGTGCCTTTTGATAGCTCTGATTTATGCATAGAATCAGTTTGCTGTTCATGTCTTAATTATTGTTTTAATAGCTTCATGGCAGAAAATCAAATCCTGCTGAGAATTTTTGTTTGTTTGTTTGGTTTGGTTTGCTTTTGCTAATGGGGATTGAACCCATGGTACTTAACCACTGAGCCAGTGCCCACGTCTTTTGATTTTTTTTTTTTTTTTTTTTTTTTAGTTTTGAGACAGGGCTTCACTTAGTTGCGTAGGGCCTTGCTAACTTGCTAATCTGACTTTGAACTTGTGGTCCTCCTGCTTCAGCCTCCTAAGCCACCAGAATTATAGGCATGCCCCACTGTGCCTGGCATCCTGCTGAGTTTTATATTCTACAATTTATTTTCTCTTTGAGTTTTTTTCTTAACTTAAAATATCTAATTAGTTGATGTAAACATGGATATGTTCTGTTTAAACCTTTCATGCTCATAAAATAAACAATGTAAATGTAGCTCATTTGTAAATGTAGCTCATTTGGTTGGTTTGTTGTTTTGTCTTGCCAGATACATCAGCAAATATCTGTTCAGGTTGAGAAGATTGTGAAACAAGAAAATCAATAAAATTCCAATAATCAGGGGGATGTTAAGGGAGCTTTACCACCCCTCAGAAAAATGTTAACAAATATTTCCAGGAGGTTCACTTGGAACACTGCCAATGAGGACCACTCTTCTTCCTTCCACCTTCATTTCTCAAAGTCTTTTCCTGAGACAGGCCACTGGGGCCCCAGCACACTTGTCTGTCACAAAACCTGCCTATCCCCAGCCTCACGTTCACACTGGAAATGCCTTCTGCAGCCTTGATCCTCCATGACTGGCACTGTGTGGCTACTCTCTAACACCAGCAACCCCATTTTGATAGACTGCAAGGGAGGATGGGACTTGGCTGTGGACACTCGACTGCTCTATGAAAGCACCAGAAGGTGATCTTAGATGTACCTGACTCTATAACCTTTTGGAGCCCAAGGAAAATCCCCCCAGACCTCAACCTTGAGGCAACTCCAAGATAAAGAAGGCTCTGGAAACAGAGAAGGGAAGGCTGGAGCACCCCAGTGCACACCACCTCAGCCACCACCGGGTTCAAGCACATATCTCAATCTTGGTAATACATCTCAATTTGGCAACATTGGCTGCCCTCCCCTCCCTCCTGAAGCCAGCCCTGTCAGTCCCCATGCCCCACCCACCCACCTACCTTGGCTCAGGATGAAATCCCAAGAAACAAAGAGGCTATTAAGGTGTGAGTATCCCTGATCAATAAAGAAAGGAGACTTGCTTGCCAGATTATTTAAGGTAAGTCGTCCATGTCTCTTCAGCCAGAACCTTAGTCCAGGAGTCTGTAAGGAGCACCAGCAGCTATCCAAAGCTTGTATTCCGATTCCGTCCTGGAAATGGTACCTGTAAGAATGAGCAAGCCATTTACCAAATATCACCATGGGCAGAGTACACAGATGCCTCCAAATGTGATGCGAGGGAAGCTCCTGGACCTGGCTTGTTTGACTAGACTCTTCCCAGAAGACAAATTGTAAACTTGGCTTGTCACCAGGGAATCAAGGATAAAGAATAGGCTAGGTAGAACTGGAGCCTCCTTAGACATTTCTCAGCAGGCTGGTTCCTCCAGAGCCTGTAGGAGGTCTGTTTGCAACTTCCTGAGACTACCACCATTTCCTGCCTGTGGAGCTGCCTCTGGCTAAGGGTTGATGAGGTCTGGCTTGATTAGAAGCTGCACTGGACTTGAAGGTTTGTCCTGCTACTTTTTTGACTTAGAAATAGGCTTTGAAGGAAAGGAAGAATGAATCCTAGGACTAGGCCTCAATTCTCAGTTGGCCCTTCTCAGCTCTGATCCAATATCAAATGTTTTGCACATCCCATATAGAACTGCAGCTAGTAATAGTTCGATTTGTTCACCAAAGAATATACAATGACAGTGGATTCAAGCTCAACGTCACTCTCAAAAGACACTTGCATTTATTGTTTTAGCTTCCAGAGACCTGTAACTATTGAAGGCATATCTATCTACAGACAAGTGCTAAGTATACACATAGATCCATGGAACCTTGCAAAAATGGCCTCATTTAATCATTCATTCAACTGACATTTATTCAGTCCCCTGTATGTACCAGGACTTGTGTTCCATATGGGGTCTGCAATGATGAGTAAGATAGACTTGGCCCCTGCCTTTAGGGAGTGCATGGCCTTCTTGGGGAAGCGAGTTAGGAAGTATCTGTGGTGTTCAAAACCATCACATGCCCAGTCCTCCTCACACATGCCCGTATCCTCCCCTGGCTGCTTTTACCCCCAGCATACCCTGCCTGCATCCTCCCCAGATCTCTGATGGGAGACCTGCCTGCCTTCTTCCCATCGTTCCAGGCTCAATTCCAACACTGCTACTGAGAAGTCTTTGGAGCCTTTGAAGCTCCTTCTCTGCTCTAGTCATTTCCTGAGGGTCTTTATCAAGATCATGGTCATCCTTGAGGCCAATTCACTGATCCTGGAGTATTTTCCCCTATAGAGTGAGATATTTCACTTTTTCTAGATTTCCTGACCCCTTGTGTACAATAAGGTGTGTAATGGACTTTTGGGGAATGGAATTGAAGGTGATTTGTACATTTTCTTGCTTCCCCTGTTGCTTAATGGGTAAGAAAATTAACCAAGTTAAGAGGGGAAGAGGGGAAGAAAATCAGCAGAATAAGATGCAGTCCAAGGTCTCACACAGCATGTCCAGATGGCATTCAGAGGTCCTGACTTTTTCCCTGGCGTCTCTGGCAGCTGCCCTGTTTCTGGAGCCCCTCTATAGACCTGAGTCTCTCAGGCATCCCCCCCTGCCTGTGGTACCATGAAGGTGGCTCAGTATTGTCACAGGGACTTGGGGTGCAGATTGTTGACACTCACAATAGTGTAGATCTTGCTCAGGTTGCCCCAACCTTTGCAGATATTGCCATAGTCTCCTTCCTGCCTCCTACTTGCTTTTAGCCTAGCATATTGAATCTTTTCCTTTTAGCTCCTTGGGCTTCTGGAAAAGTAAGTCTGGTTCTTTCTGCTCACTATAGGTCACACCAAATGCCAACTATGCAGCACCTCTGGAGTCTGCCCCAGAATTTCCCTGACTTAGGCCCCAACAGGACTCCCAGTTCCTGAGAAGCCGTCCACTCTGCTCATTCAGGGGCTTACTATCTTGTCCACAGTTTCTTCTCTGTCCCCAGCCTCTTCACATCTGCCCTCTCTACCAGAACACTAGCTCAAGGACTCCCATCCTAGGGCCACTAGCTTGTGAGGAGGGGACAGAGCATGAACTCTGACATCAACCCTAAATTTACATTCCAGCTCTGTCTTTTACTGGTTTGGTAGTGCTCTGAGTCTCAGCTCCCAAGGAACTCAGCCATTTGCTTATTCAGTAAAAAAAAAAAAAAAAAATCAGAAAGAAATCTTTTTTTTTTTTTTTTTTTTGGAGGGAGGCAATAATACTGGGGATTGAACTCAGGGGCACTCAACCAAAAAGCCACATCCCACCCCTATTTTGTATTTTATTTAGAGACAGGGCCTCACTGAATTGCTTAATGCCTCACCATTGCTGAGGCTGCTTTGAACTTGCAATTCTCCTGTCTCAGCCTCCCAAGCTGCTGGGATTACAGGTGTGTGCCACTGTTCTCGGCAGAAAGAAATCTTTATGAAGAACCTACTATGTGCCAGAGCTACTATGTGCTAGATGTTAAGGGTGCAACAGTGAAAAGGAGACGCCATCAAGGAGCTGTGAAGTTTTCTTAGTCAATTTTCTCTTGCTGTTAAAAAAAATACCTAAACCCAAGAAGTGTAGAAACACTAAAATTGTATTTGCTTCCTGGATTTGGAGGCAAGATAGTCCAAGAGTGTGTACTCAGCATCTGGTGAGGGCCTTCTTGCAGCATCATGACATAGTGGAGAGCATAACATGCAAGAATGCTAATTTGGTTCTTTCCTCCTCTACTTACAAAGCCACTAGTGCCATCACGAGGGCTCCACCATCATGACTTCATCTGACTCTAATTACTTCCCAAAGACCCCACCTCCAAATGCCATCAACATTAGAAATTTAGGAATTAAGTTTACAACACATGAATTTTTGGAGGAATTTTAATACCTAGCAGAGGTGCTAGCCAAGTGGCTAAGCACAATCAAATGAGACAGAATGTCTAATATTGGTGTTACATCCTGTGCTCTGACATGACTGATGAGCTCCTAAAGTACACAACTCCTACTATGAATTTTTGACTTACAATAAAAAGGTAATTTTTCCTGTAAGGATTTCAATAAGAAATATATTTTTAAAATATATAGCTGTGGGTGTATTTGGCTATTGCAAGCTAAGATAATCAGCTGCTTCAAATGAACAGAATAGATTTGAATACCACAGAGTCCATCCTGAGAAGCACATAAAGCCAAAGTCCAGTTTCTAGACAGCTCAATTACTATGTACTCAAGTTTAATGTAGTGTGTTTGATAAGATGCACATAATTTAATAATAGTTTTCAGGAAGAAAGAAAGAGGAAGCAATACAGCACTGAAGATACCCGCTGACGGTGACATACATCACAGCATTAACAGGTGAGAAAAGCATGCAGTTCTGAAAATCCTTTTTGCTGTCCAGCTCATGACCAACAAACGCCTGCAGCGCAGCCAGCCACTCTGCCAGCACAGCTAGGTTTATCCATCAGTCATAAGTGACAGTTTCCTTTCTGCCCCTTCCCTGCCCTATAGGCCTTGTTCCCAACTCTGATCATGTCGCCACCAAGAGCAAGCTGTATAATGCAACTTGAGTACGATGGTGATGGTTTTCTATCCCAGCAGGAGAAACACTCCTGTGTGCAGACGGGAGAACAAGGGAAGAAGCAAACACGTTCATCCATGAGAGGGGTCAGAGACCTGGGTGGCAGTGGTGGTTGACATGGCAGGGAAGTGAACAACATGAGGAATTGAATTAACAAGATTGGCCATAGAGAGAAAAGCGAACAAGTGACAAGTTGGGAATCTGCCCAGATTTCTGACTGATTACTGAGACAGCCACCCAGGAGAGAAACCATGGGCAGATCTACCTGGGCCAGTGCAGTGAATGTGCCTGAGGCCCTCCTTTCCCATAGCACCATCTCTTCAGGCTTTGGGGAAGGATTCTGAAGGCTCAGAGGAGCTAGGTTAGGCCAACCATGTCCCACCCCCCAAGGGTCAGCTGTCAGGTCCACTTCCTCCAAGTCAGACATGAATCCTCTCTCTCGAACCCACAGAGACAGAGACCAAGTGCTCTTTGTGCCTTTTTCAACACTTCAGTAACTACCAGTGTTTATTCAGGCTGCTGGCTGGGACCATCTATCAATAACCCAACAAGGGCCAACCAACTCTGCTGCTCCCTACATGAGCAACTAGGTTATGCTAGTTCCTGTTCCTATATGGTTCATATGGTTCAGGTAGCCATCCAGAAGAATCAGGCTCTGAAATAACTAGCACTGCTTTGCTGGGCACTTTTCCTATGTGTTCAGTAAGACCTTCTCTCTCTCTCTCTCTCTCTCTCTCTCCCTCTCTCTCTCCTTGGTATGGGATGTATATTTGTTTCTGTGGCTTCCATCATAAATTACCCCAAATTTGGTGACTTAAAACAACAAAATCATTAATTTATGCAGAAATGTAGTGATTCATTCATTTACTCATTCACTCACTCACTCTCCAACAGCTCTGGAGGCCTGAAATCTAAAATTGAAATATTAGAAGATATATTCTTCTTCTGAAAGCCCTAGGGAAGTGTTCAATCTTGCCTCTTCCAACTTTTGGTGGCCCCTAGTGTTGCTTGGTTTGCAGTCACATTGCTCCAGTCTCTAGTTCCTTCCTCCCTATGTGTCTCGATTTTCTATCTGCCTTTCTCTCATAAGGACACTTCTCACTAGATTTAAGGACCAACTAGAAGTACTGGGGAACCAAATTGGCTAAATTATATTGTTATATTTGTGCATGTACTACTATGCAACAACAAATCCCATCATTATGCACTGATAAAATAAAGTAAAAATCAAGGGGTGGGGGACAGACCATCAGGATAACTCAGGGTGAACTCATCTTGAGATTCTTCACATAATTACATCTGTGAAGACATTTTTCTGAACCAGGTGACATATGCAGATTCTGGGTAAACATATCTTTGGGGAGGGGGCCATGTTTCAATACACTGCAGTATAAATGTTAGAATTTCCCATCGACCCCACGTTCTAAGGCCAAGCCACATGCATTTTCCCTGAGCTGGGACCCTGGAAGACATTCACAGAGCTAAGTGCTCACAGCCACAACCAGAGAAAAGACTGCATCTTATGTCAATGCTCCAGAACTCATGGGGCAAAGCATCTTAGGGACCTGGTAAGCCAACCCTTTCACTGGCCTTGTAGGAGAAACAAAGGCTCTGGAAAAGATACTAAGTCTTATTCTCCCTTCAACTTGCTTGTAGCAGGCATTTAAAAGGCATCTCCTGAGGGTTGGGAATGTAGCTCAGTGGTAGAGTGCCTTCCCTAGCATGCAGGAGACCCTAGTTTCAATCCCCAGTAAAGTCCCCTGACCCCAAAATAGAAGGCATCTCCTGTGGGCAGGCCCAGGCTCCCTGCTGGGACAATGTCAAATACTGCTCCCCCACCTGCTCCTGCCCACAGGGCTGTGCAGACTTGGCTAACTGCATGCCAATTGCCCAACAGACCTGTAGACCCATTGGTCTGCAGCACTGGGCCCTAAAGCACAGAGAACTCATCCTGGTCCTGGAGCTAAAGTCCTTGGTTCATACCCTGATGGACAAATCTATCTATCGCCTTAAACCACTTCCTCATGGTAAAATAGCATCAGTGAGTCCTGGTCAGGTTTGGAAGCTGTTTAAGAGATGCCAGCCATTCCCTCCACCTGTGTGGCCTTGGGACTGGGACTCAGGTTTTTCTGTGTTACCTGGGACAAACTGATGCTCCTCATATTGGGAAAAGCAATGACTCTGGAAGAAAGCCAAGGCTTGAGGGAGGGGACTGGGAGAAGGCCAGTGAAAAGCTCGCCCCCCCCCCCCCCCTTGTACAGAACAAGAGAAAGGCCATGTTTTTCACCAAAGGGGGAGGAGACAATCCAGTGACCAATTTTGGTGATTAGCTACAAGAAGAGGGCCTTTTATTCCAGGCGTGTGTATGCCTTTTAATTTCCTCTTGTGGGATCCTGAGGGGGGCCCAGTTAACTGTGCAATTGGTATTCCTCTCCAGCCTTGAAGGATGTGGGCACTCTCTGGGAGATGGCTCCAGGTGGTAGTGAGTGCCACCTGCACCACGGAGCGGTGAGGGGAGCTGGAAGGCTGGGCCAGCTTTGCTCCAGGGCCCCAGGTGGGAGCCATCTCCAGGTCTGGGGGCAGTGGCTTTGCTAAGGTGTCAGATGACCTGGAGCCTTTCTGTTTTGAGCAAAAGAAAATTTAAAAGACCTGCTAGTGAGGAAAGGGCTGGGCCCAGTAAGCAATTAAAGTGAAGGTTAAAAACCAGGCTAATTAGGGGCTGGTGATTTGCATTACAAGAAGACCTTTTGCTTCATAAAAGTTCTCAAGAGGCTGCAATAGATGGGCCCTAGAGGGGTTAAAGATTCAATTTACAAAACAGTGACAGGTCTACAACTTTTGCAGCATGCTCTGTTGTATAAAACCAGAGTGTCTGTACTGACTTTTGACCAGTCTCACATCTCTAATTTGTGCTGTTAACAGAAAAACACAAGCCCTTTTTAGACTGTCTCAGACAGCTCCCCTTTCCTTGCCATGTCCTGAGCCATTTCTCAAAAACAGATCTGGCTCTTCCCAGGCCTGGGGCGACTGTTGCAGGCAAGACTTGAGTCCTGATCCCGTTTAGCCTCCAGCAAGTTAGAGTCTTGACATTTGTAAAATAAGGGAAAGTTGATAACAATAGTATTTCAAGATGCTTTCCAGCTTCTCTGTTACAGGAGCCCATTCCTGGGTGTAGCTAGATGGCCTAGGGACACCTTGGTTCACAAAGTGGTTTAGAGACACTGCCCTAAATAAGGCCCAGAATAACAAAAAAAGGGGAAAATGAAAGTATCTTGGAAGAAGAGGTATCACTTGGAGTAGGGACAAAGGAGTTTCCAGAGAGAGGTGGGGGATCCTTGGCTTACCCAACTGGAAAACGACTTTAAGCAGTCACAGGAATAAGCAGGAGGCTTATGTACGGAAGTACATAGAAATGCATCTAACGGAAAATGCAGACATTCTTGGGTGATGCCTCTAGAGATAAGGAATACCAATCAAGGGAAAATGGAAACCAACTGGAAAGTAAGATACACGGAATACACGCATCCAGGAAGAAAGCAGACTACATATTGGGAGAGGTACCTTTGAAATTCCCACCTTTTCTTTTAGAGGAAAGTTGATGAAGGGTGGGTATGGAAGGGGATGCAGGAATGATAGTTTGGTAAGCTCCTGTTTTTTGGTGGTCTGGTCAATCTCCAAATCTTTAGGCTGAAATACTGGAAAGTCCCCTAAATTACAGGTTTCTAAAAAAAAAATCACATCTCTCTTTGCTTAATTTATTTACTGGGTGATTAATTAACAGTGCAAAGGTACATTTACAGATTTCCCAGGAATTCGGAAATGATAGGCTTGAGAAAGAGACTGAGCTAGGGAGTGACAGGCCTGGAAAAGCATGTGGAAATTTGGAATTAAAATCTCATTTACTTGTCCTCCCTTTATGTTTCCTTTATACAAATTTCTTATCCCTTCTATCCTACCACAAAAGTACTTTAGAAGTTGTAGCATTTACAGTTGCTGGAGATGCAGGGGTGGGGGGTGTCCTGGGTCCTTGTAGAAAGGGCTTCTTTAAAGTCATATGCCTCGTGATTTAAGCACTCAAGTGATCAGAAAACAGCAAGGTGCACTTTCTGCTGTGGTACTCAGTGACTAGCTTGGTAAGCTTAATGAAGTATTCATTCCAATAAAGTCAATTGAAGTAACTCTTACACCTTGTTATGGTTTGGCTCTAAAAATGTCCCCCAGGGCTGGGGATGTGGCTCAAGTGGTAACACGTTCTCCTGGCATTCGAGGAGTGCTGGGTTCAATCCTCAGCACCACATAAAATAAAATAGTGTGTCCACCGAAAACTACTGAAAAATAAATATTTAAAAAACTCTCTCTCTCTCTCTCTCTCTCTAAAAAAAAAAAAAAAAAAAAAAAAAATCCCCCAAATAGTTCGTGTGTTAGGCAATGTAGCATTTCTCAGAGGTGAATATTGGATTATAAGAGCTGTAATCTCATGAGTGAATTACTCCATTTGATGGATGAATAATTTGAATGGGCTACTGGATGGTAACTCTAAACAGAGGGTTATGACTGGAGGAAGTAGGTCACTGGGGGCCTGCTCTTGGGGATTTATTTTCAGACCCACAGAAATGCAGACAACCCATTATTGACTGAACCTCTGAAACTGTGAGTCCAAACTAAACTTTTTCTCCCCTAAGTTGTTTTCGTCAGGTATTTTGTTTATGACAATCAAAAACGTGACTAACACACACACACACACGCATACATTGGGAAATTTAGAGATACATACATTCACACAATGCAATGTGTGTTTCACAAAACTCAACTGTACCAAAATATGGAATATAGTAAGAGATTAAGAAAATGGCTTCAAACTCATTAGGAAGAGAGTTTTGAGATTAAAATGATTTTTTTCATACTTTCCTTGGCTCAGAGACTTGGCAGTGAACAATCCCCAAATAATTTTGTGGCACTGGTGGCTGAAAGCCTCCCCCATCCCCCACATACGCATTCTCTGTTCTTTCTCCCACCTTTGCTTAAGGTGACAATCTATTTGAAGGCATCTTAAGTATTCAAAGTGGTTTGTAAAAGCACTGAAGTCCAAACCTCAACCAGGGAGTTATTCTCGGAGCTAGGAAGTTTGAAGAACTTAAAATGAAGCAGGGGCAAAAAAAAAGGCAACAGAGGAAGCGTGAAAACAGAACAAGGGAAAGACTCTGAGGAAGGACGGTGGGGAGGGGAGGAGAGAAGGAGAGAGAGAATGTGAACATTTCCTGGTGATTTTAATTTTCACATCACAAAACACTGCACGTCTGTCAACAGTTATATTTCCCATGCCACCTGCTGTGCCCACATGGAGGTACCTCAGGGACAGAAGAAAACAGAATTCATTCCTATTTGCCCCGGTCTGATTTGCCCACAGCTGTTTGGGCACAAAGAAGCAAGGAAGAGCCCTGGAAAATTGCCAAGGGGCTCTCCTCTCTCCCAGGGGAATGGCTAATTTTCACCACCACCAGAACGGTGAAAGTTGTCCCAAACATCCCTCCTGGATTATATTCACTCTGGTTCAACAGGAACATGTCTGAGGCTGAGATTGCCTCAGGCCTCCTGCCTCTGCTTTTGGCACCAAGGAGTTAAGAAAGGAGGAAAGCACAGAACTCCAGAGCTGAAAAGCCATTCAGGAAGTAGGAGGTCCAGCCTTGCCTTGAGGGATATCAGTCAGTCAGCAATGGACTGGCCATCCCAGCCCCTTGGGACAAGGATAGGATGTGGCCTCCACACTCCTAGGCCCTTCCTTGAAGCAATCGGATAGATCATATGATCAGCTTCAAGCAAGGGACTTCAAGCTGGTTGCTGCTAGTAGCTTCTTGTTCCTGAACCATAATTACCTCCTCCTGAATTCCTCCCATCTTCCACCTCACATCCATCAGGCCCTGGGGAAGCTTTGCTAAGAAGCAGAGGATGACTTCTGTCTCTGCCTGGGTAATGAGATGACTGGCTTCTGTCCCAGCTGTACCACTTATCAGCTGAATCAGTTTCTTACTGCTGCTATAACAAATTACCACAGAGTGGTTTAAAACAGCCCAGATTTACCCTCTTTTTGAAGCTTAGAAGTTTCACTGGGTTAAAATCCAGGTGTCAATTGGGCTGGTGTTTTTTGTAGACTCTGAAGTGAGAATCTATTTCCTTGCTTTTCCCAGCCTCTAGTGGCCACCTATATTCCTTGGTTTGTAGCACCTTCTTCCATGTTTAAAGCTTATGGCTCCAATCTCTGCTTCTTGCCATCACATCTCATCTCTTCTGTCTGTGCCAATTCTCTCCCTGCTTCCCTTTTAGAAGAACATTTGTGATTGCTGTTAGTGCCTTCCTGGATAATCCAGGACACCCTGCTCATCTCAAGATCTTTAATTTAATCACATCTGTAAGGTTCTTTATGTCATGTAAGATCACGTTAATAGGTTCCAGAGATGAAGATGTGGGCATCTTTGTGGGCTATTAGCTGTCTCTCATGTTAGTTATGGGTCTTTAAGCAACTAAGTCACCTCACCTCCCTGAACTTTAGTTTCCTCACTTGCACAAAAAGAATGAGGGTCCTGCCCTTATAACTTCTTGAGACTCATAGGAGGTTCCAATAAGATGGTAGATATTAATGCCAGGCATGGTAGTGCACGCCTGTAATCCCAGCAGCTCAGGAGGCTAAGGCAAAAGGGTGGAAAGTTCAAAATCAGCCTTAGCAAAAAGTGAAGCACTAAGCCATTCAGTGAGACCCTGTCTCTAAATAAAATATAAAATAGGGCTGGGATGTGGCTCAGTGGTTGAGTGCCCCTGAGTTCAATCCCTGGTACCCAAGGAGAAAAAAATGGTAGATATCAAAGCATCTTTTAAACTATTGAGTGAAGACCAAAATAAGTGCTGTGACTGATTCTTTTTTTTAGCTGTAGTTGGACACAATACCTTTATTGTATTTATTTATTTTATTTTTAAGTGGTGCTAAGGATCTAACCCAGCACCTCACATGCACTAGGTAAGCACTTTACTGCTGAGCCACAACTCTAGCCCCTGGGAGTGGTTCTTATTTTGTCTCCTATAAGGCTGAGGTCCCCTTAGTTCAGTTGCCCCATGTCATCTTCCTCACTGGAGCTCTGCTCCATGTTTTTCTTCAGGCATGCCTTGATACAAATAGTCAAAGTTGAACCTGTTCCTGACCCAACTGGATCCTCCCAACCTGCCCTAGTCAGTGACCATGGAGAGTAGAAGGTACTTAGGTGGGTGGTGACCATGCTGTTTCTTTTTTTGTTGTTGCTGTTGTTTTGGGTACCAGGGATTGAACCCAGGGGCACGTGACCACTGAGCAACATCCCCAGCCCCATTTTGTATTTTATTTAGAGACAGGGTCTCACTGAGTTGCTTAGGGCCTCACTTTGCTGAGGCTGACTTTGAACTTGCATTCTTCCTGCCTCAGCCTCCTGAGCTGCTGGGATTACAGGTGTGTGCCACTGCATCTGGCCCATGCTGGTTTTTGATCCTAAGTCCTGCTGAGTGAGCACCTCAGCTGGCCACAATTTCTCATCCACTCTACGGTGGTTCCAGTGAGACCCAATATACATAAAAATGACATTGTGAACCAAAAGTCCTTAGTACAATGCATGGCAGAGTCATTTTTCTCTTCACTCTACTGCAAGATACCCCAGGACCACAGTCAGCAGCCACAGCAGCAAGGTGCAAGTACTCCTGGGCACTGGTGCCATCTTGGCCCTCTGCCATTGCTGTCCAGAGTCACTTTAGTAGATCAGGCCCTATCATCAGCCTCAGCCATGCAGCTTTCCTAGAGTCAGGTCACATTTGTCTAGAAGCTGACAGGAGGTGGGCAAAGGTCATCAAAGGCTCTCAATTGAAAGGCTGGAATAAAATCTGGGTGCATGGCTCTACTGGCTCCTGGGACTTGATCGAGACCATGTAGATGACCAACAAGTTCTTAAAGGGTGATGATTGTCTCTCTACCCAACACACACTTACATAAATCATGTGTGTGTGTGTTCTCATTCCAATTCCATTCATATATATTCATGTATACTTATTGCCCCATTTGTGTATATATGGAGAGAGAACTCTTCATTTTCATTTTCCTTCTGATATTTTCAGGGATCACCTTCCAAATAAACTATTTCTACTCCAGTTCTTGACCTAGTGATTGCTTCTGGGTAAAAAAAAATCTAATTCAACAATCAAATTACGTTTGTTCTAGGCAGTGAGGGTGATTTAATATTAGAAAATCAATGTGATTAATCACATTAACAGAGAAAAAAGGGAAAATTATATAATTATTTACATAGATGCTAGACTGGGGCTGTAGCTTAGTGGTAGAGCACTTGCCCAATAAAGTGTGAGGCACTGGGTTTGATCCTCAGCACACATAAAAAAATAAATAAATAAAAGAAAGTTATTGTGTCCATAATTAAAACTAAAGTATTAAAATAAATAAATGCAAAAATCTAAAAATATTAAATAAAAATATTAAATAAACATATAAAATATATATTTTACATTATATAAATGAATAATAAAAATATAAAATATAAAAATATATAAATAAATAGAAGCAAAAAAAAAAAAACAGCTGACAACATTCAATAGCTCTTCACAATGAAACAAAAACCAAACCAAAATCTCTTAACAACCTGAAAATACCATGGAACTTTCTCATCTGATAAAGGAAAGCTACAAAACACCCATAACTACCATCATAACCACTGCTAAAGAATTTAAATCTTGCCAGGCATGGTGAGTGGCACACACCTGCAATCCCAGCGGCTCAGGAGGTTGAGACAGGAGGATTGCAAGTTCAAAGCTGGCGTCAGCAAAAGCAAAGTGCTAAGCAACTCACTGAGACCCTGTTTCTAAATAAAATACAAAATAGGGCTGTGGATATGGCTCAGTGGTTGAGTGCCCCTGAGTTAAATCCCCATTAATCCCCCTGCCAAAAAAAAAAATTGAAATCTTTCCCACAGATTGAGAATGAAACAAAATTGTCCATTGTCCCCATTTATATTTTACATTATACCAGGTGGTCAATGTTGCTCAATAATGTAAGAAACTGGGGGAAATCCGTAAATATTAGAACTGAATAAATGAGTCTAGTATTTGCAAAGTACATAGTTGGATACATTAAAAAATATCCAGGGGAATCTATAAGAGAAAATATTAGAATAAGTGAATTTATCAAGGTAGTAATATAAAAAGTCACTGTATTTTCAAAAGTGGCTGCATTTTTACATATTAGCAACAAATAGAAGATACAGTTATAAAATATGACAGTTATATTAACATCAGAAAACCACAAAACACCTAAGAATAAATCCCATAAAAACATGCAAAACCTCTACACTAAGAACAAGAAAACACAGAGAAAATGAGATCTAAATAAAAGGATGGATGTGTCACTGTTCATGAACTGGTAGAATAAATATTACAAAGATTTCAACTTTCTCCAAGTTAATTCAGAGGTTCAACCTAATCACAGTAAAAATCCAAACAAGTACTTAAAATTTTACACTACCAGATATTAAGAATGCTTTAATAAATAAGACAGTGTGATATTGTTGCGAGGGCAATCAGATATCAACTTGAAAATATAACACAGTGAAGAATCCAGAAAAGCATCCACACACATATGGCCACGTGATTTGTAAAAAAAGGTTGACTCTTCAATAAATTATATCAGTTAACTGAATATCATGACTATTTTATAGGAAAAACAGAATATCTTCATGACCTTAGAGTGACTAACAAGAGCTTAAATGGAACAGAAAACAAATACAAAAATCACGCATCAGATTATACTGAAATTAACAACTTTTGTTGCCATGCTCAGAGGAAAAGATATTCACAATATATGCATTCAGATCCTTGCTCATATTTCCTATTGGGATATCTGCCTTTTTATATTTGTAGAAATTATTTATAGATAATATATATTATATGTTCTGATAGTTCTTTGAAATGTATATTCAGAAATATATATCTCAAAGAACTATCCAAAATATATAAATAATTCCTGCTTATTTCCCACAAGCTCCAAGATGCTGAGGCAAGAAGGAAAGCACCATACAAGCTGTCTACCAACCCCTAGTCCCCACCCCTGCACCCATGGCTACATCTTACTCCATGTCTTGTGGGCTGCACTCTGTGGTGGCTGCTGTTGCCTTCTCCCATGGGCCTAATTTGCTGTGGCTGATAAAGAAGTTCAAGGTTTTGAGCAGAGATATTGGGTCTGCCTGAACATCTGGCTTGCTGTCCAAGTGGGAGGCAAAGAACTGGAGTCCTGTGAACATTGTGTAGAGGAGGACAAAATACACAATCTCAGACTGTGTGTGGGAGCAACGTTGATCAGAGGGGCCAGGACATTGTGTGGCCAAAGCTGAGATTGTTAAGGAAGCTTTCTCTGTCTACAATCTTTCAACATTGTATCTGGTGTGTACCCCACCTACAAACGCAACACAACCAAAAGAGGGAGTCACTCACCCCATCTCTGAAGCCAACGGCTCTGACTTTGAGGGGGCCAGCTTTAATGGGTACTTTGTGCTGGTGCCAAGGCTGCTGTCAGTGACCTTTTTTATTCTGCCCTTCCTCAAGGTCAAATTCAGCAGTTATCAGACACAGAAAGGGATACAGAATGATGCACTACATACCAATATTTCAGTCAATGACAGAATGCACATACAATGTAGCCCCATAAGATTATAATGAAGCTGCAAAATTCCTATTGCCTAACGATGTTGTAGCCACCATACCTGACCCCCTTGGACCTGGACTCCACACTGAGGGCAAGGAGAATACACAGACTGCCTTTGTGGATATGAGGATGGGAAAATCTTTGGCCACTAATTTCTGGTTCCTGTGATTACTGAACAGATTTAGCACCCAATGCCTGACATCCCCCACTGTCCTAAGCCTGGCACCTGTAGCTGAGAGCATCACCCATCTACCCTGAGTTTCATCTGTCACCCCTGATGGGCTAGCAGCCAGGTATCTAGATCATGTGCCCACTTCCTCTATAGTCACTACTCCCAATAAAGGAACTCTTTCTGTGAAAAAATCTACAAGCCATTAAGAAAAACACTGATATAAATATAGAAAAATCTTACAAAACATGAAAAAATTTCACCAAAAAGTTTCCGAATGTCAAAAAGATGTTTGACCCAAGAGTCATCAGAAAAATGCAAAATAAAGTCCTGATGCAATACTACTACTATAGTGCACTTTGTAATATGCTTCTCAGTTTCCCTGCTGCACTCTCTGGACCAAAGCGCTCTTCTCAGCTTCTGTGAATGTTGACAGCCAAGAGTTCACAGCCTAGTGCCTCCTCCTAGTGATTGCCCTCTGCTGAAAAGATCTGCCTAGCCTGAAAACACCTCTCCCTCAGGGGAAGCCTGCAGCCAGTGACTGCTTGATAGGGAGTATAGGGGTTCATTCTTCAGCCCAATTTTGAGACAACTCTGAAGGGTCCTTCCAGCTTCAGTGTTCATGAAACTGATTGAGGTCTTTAGTGTGACTGCTTAACAAACCAAACTCTCCCCTGGCTAGTCCTGCTTCCTTTACTTCCTCAAAGACATTGTTCCTGAGAACACTCCCCAATAAATTTTCTGCAAACTCATGTTTTTTTTTAAGTCAGCTTTTCTGCTAATGTGACCAAAAGACCTGACAAGAACAAGAATTTTTCCTCCTCTAATTAGAGAAAAAGTTTATTTGGAGGCTCACAGTTTCAGAGATAGATGGCTAACTCCATTCTTTGGGTTCTGAGGTGAGGCAGGACATTGTAGACATCATGGAAGAAGAGAGTGTGGCAGAGGAAAGCAGCTGAAGACATGGCTCCAGGAAGCAGAGAGAGAAAGAGCTCTACTCAACAAAGACAGAATATAAATCCCAAAGGCATGCCCCCCAGAGTCCCCGTCCTCCAGCCACACCCTACCTTTCTTGATTTACCACCCAGCTAATCCTTATGAGGATTTAATGCACTGACCAGATTAAGGCTCTCATAACCCAATTGTTTCTCTAAGCTTTCTTGCATTGTCTCAAACATGAGCCTTTGGGGACAACTTATATCTAAACCACAACCCTCATGTTTATCTTAGAAGATAAATATTTTGGAATGCAACCAGGACAACTATATACTCACCAGAATGGCTAAGATGAAAAAGAAAATGCATGAGTTGGTGGGGATGAGGACAAACAGCTCTCACATACAAAAGTGGACTAATTGAAAAGCTCATATACTGCAGATGGGGGTGTCAACTGTACAATCATTTTGGAAATCATTTTGTCAGTATAGAAGTAAAAAAAGTAAGTTCCATATGACTCCATTTGTGTAAAACATAAAACTAGGCAAAAATGGTTAGAAGGTGGAAGAGTGGCTGCTATTGGCAGAGATACCATAGGGGCACTGTGGAAGTTTCCTGATCTGAGTTCTGGTTACATGGGTATGCTCACTTTGTGAAATTCTCCAAGTTGTACATGCACAATCTGGCACTTTTCTGTAGATAATACCTCAGGAAAGCATTGTCAAAGCACAAAGAACACACATAGACTTGAGCATACTCACACACTCTCATGTGGTGCGCGCAGGCGCGCGCGCACACACACACACACACACACACACACACACACATCTAGAACCTAGCAAAGGCAAAGTACCTGGGGTTGCCTTTCAATTGCTAATGTTCAACGTGGTGTGCCTGACTTCTTCCCACTCCAGCCCTTATTCATGCAGGTACATAAGCTGTGGCTAGGCCAAGGTTTCAAGAGTACAATTTGTCAGGGCATGTCAACTCCAACATTTGAGAATGCTCTATGCATCTTGACTCCTGGGTTTAAGTTTTGAGGAACACTTGAAACAAATCAGAGGTTTCATACTCACCTGCCTTGGCCTATTGATGGGCAATGTGGGGGTGGGCATAGTTTGGTCACTACTGAGTGGGTGGCAGGTTGGGAGGGGAGACAATTCTCCTTGATGATACAAGCAGGGTACTTGGTGTTGATGAAAATAAAAAGCCTCTTCCTTGCCTATTGGAAAGGTTCAGCGGGTCTGTTCTTTGATAAATGGCCACAGTAATGAAATTCACACTCTTTAATCACAAGGGCTATAACTTAATTAAAAACACATCGAGGATTGATTTGGGCTAGAGAGCTCTCCCGGTTTCTGGCTTTATTAAATTTGCTGTTTCTTTGCTCAGCCTCATCCAACATTTTTAAGTATGGAAGTCGATGACTAAGGAGCTATCACTGTCCTGATAGGATGAACCCAGATTTGGGGCCCTGAGAAGACCAAGCTAAACAGAAAGGGAGATCATGCAATCCAGAAAAGAAACACAAGCCCTGCAGCCCCTCCCTGCTTCTGCCTGCAACATCAGAAGGCTAATAGTTCTTTCTGTTCTGGGTCCATGCCAGGGATCTCCTTAAGCCAACTGAGTCAGGCCTTTCAAGAAAGATCTGATGGTGGGGAGCCCTGGCAAGGAGAACAGTCCTAGTGGGACCACAAGCACCCAGCACAGTGCTAGGCCCATAGTAGGAACTCAGGAAATACTGGGTCATTGGGAAATAAAAACAATAACAATAGCTCCCATTCACCTCATTTATCTCACAAGCCAACTGTGAGACAGGAACTGTTATTGTCTCCATTTTGCACATACAGAAACTAAGGAAATGAATGGCTCATGAAATGACTTACCCAGAGGGCTATGCAATGACAGGCACTTGGCAGACACTATCCATGCACCACTTCTCAAAGACTCATGCACCTACACACACACTCACACACACACACGCACGCACACACACACACACACACCTTACTCTATCTCCCTTACATCTGCTCATGAGCAGATATAAGTGTACACAAACACATGGACAGACACCCATATGCACTCCCAAAACACACAAACACTCCTTTGTGAATATGCCCAGATATGGATAAACACCTGAATACTCAGTCACAACCCTCACACATACACTTAGATATACATACACTCTCACTCACATACATACACATCTACACACTCACATGTAAACACGTGAATACATCTAGTTATAGACATGTCCACATACTAAACTGAACTCTCAATACACCTGCACACAGAGTGTGCTCTTTGGTCTCTTCTGGGGGACTTCATGGGGGTGAGATTGGTGTGGAAGAAAACAAAGGACAAGGTAGGAGAGGGGCCATAAACCATTCTTGATACCAGGGAAAAGTCAGCGTTCGTTAGAAAATTTTCGTACAGAAGTTGGGTGCAGTGGCACATACCTGTAATCCCAGCAGTTTGGAAGGCTGAGGCAAAAGGATTACAAATTCAAAAAAAGCCAGCCTCAGCAACTTAGCAAGACCCTAAACAACTTAGTGAGACCCTGTGTCTAAATAAAATATAGAAAAGAGCTGGGGATGTAGCCCAGTGGTTAAGCACCCCTGGGTTTAATCCCCAGTACCAAAAGAAAGAAAGAAAAAAAAAGAAAATTTTCCTATAGAAGTTAAAGGTGACTTAAAGAAATAAACAGAAAAGTGTGATCCATGCATGGGGGAGGGGAACAACAGAACTAACTTACTTACTTTCTTTGTTTCTTTCTTTCTTCTTTCAAGTGTTGGGAATTGAACCCAGGATTGCTTTAATATGGAACTATACCCTAGTATAGGCTCCTAGTGGGTAGCCTCACAAACCAAGCAAGGTAGGCAGGAGCCAAGTGAGAGGCCCACCTCCTGCTCACCACCAGCCTTTGTGTGGAGAGGGCAGTGGGTATGAGTTGCCCTTGAACACACAGTCCTTTCCTTCTCCCTCAGGAGTTGGAGTTCTAGGGAAAGAAGTTTCAGCCTTTCTTGTGGGTGTGCCCTGTGGTCTGGAGGTACAGGTGAGGGTTGTAGCATAAAGGAAGAGTCTGGGTGTTTTCGCTCCCTGCCAGATCCCCAATGTGAAGTAAAAACTTAGTTCCAAAGGCAGGCAGGAGCTGGGGTTGTCCAACCTGACTCCCATGTGGGGTGTACATCAAAAATCAAGAAAAAGGGTGCAAGAGGTCATTTCAAGTCTTCTTCCTTCTCTTTAGCCCATGACCTGCCCAGCATTCCCAGCCCACTCCCAGCAGTTCCTGCCTTAACTGCACACTGCTTCCACATTCAGCTGAAGGGACTTCCCCTGAGAGACACACAGACATTCCCAAGCATGCACTCAGGGGTCTCAGTGTGGACATCCTCTGTTACATGTTCCTCCAGAGCCTTAAAGCCATCCTGCCAAGCGTAGGATATTAACCCTACATTCCACATGAGAGATCTCTGAGGCCAAGTGGCCAAGCCTCTCACTTCCCTTCATGAAACTAGGAAGTGCTGGAGAGAGGCTGCTATTCCAGCCCTTGTTCAGCCAAGTTCTGGGCAATGCCTTAGTCATAGAATCCCACAGGACCACTTACTTCCAACTCCCTAGGGCAGTCAGAGTCCCCAGGAGGAATCTGCATGTACCAACCAAATGGGCAAAAAGTTCAGCCATGCCTGAAGGAAGGCAAGTACAGTGAGGTGGGTGGAAATATCCAGAGAGCCTAGCACCCACTTCGTTTTAGGTCAGTGCTGCTCACTCTAATTAGCCTTCAAATCTTCTTTGCATAGAAGCCAATAACCATGTGCCTCTCTTCTTCAGCTCAAGAATGAAGATCTGTGGTCCTCAGAGGACGGTCCAGCTGTAGTGTCCTAGGAGACTACCTCATCCAAGACAATCCTGCTTCCCTTCCCAGATGCCCACAGGAGAGCAGAACTTCCTATGGGGAAAAAAAAAAAAAAAACAGTTTCCCTTTTCCAGGGATGCTCAGTCCCCAAACCCTATGAGTGTACAAGGAATACTGGAGGGTTTGGTTTGGGGCCAAACCTTTTGTGGAAGGCATCCTCCTTCCTTCTTCAGTACAAACCTCAATTGAAATCAAGTTCTCTCTTTTAAATCAAGTTATGGGATGCTTGCTTTTCAGCCACTCATTTTACTTGTACAAAAGATGTTTATTTTAATGGGACCTGATGTGGAGGTGGAATTGATGAGTATGCAAACTGGCATTTGATTTCTAGGCAAGGAGCAGGACATACTGGAGAAATAGCTAATTGAGGCTACTCAGGGCTGCTGGCTTGGGGTCCTGGGCTAGCCACTATAGGGGTTGCAGGGGTTGGAGTAGCTTGTTTGTACTATAATGTCATTGAGCAAGGAGCCATTTCTTGACAACTGTCTGACACTTTGCACTCTCATGTAGCTTACTCCTTCCAACTATGGAATGATGAGTCTCTACTCAGGAATTCAGCCAACTGTGGGCTGCCTCCACTGTCTCAGGTCTTATCACAGAAGGTCCATGACATGGAAAAATGGGGATTTCTGCAAGCAAAATAAAACATTTCTTTTCCACCCATGATTTAATCAATCAGGGAGTAAAGGAAAACTATTGTAAAATGATAAATGTCAATTCGGGGAAGTGGTATTGATTTTGGAGGTTGTTCTGCAGGTGTGTAGGTTTGCACTTCAGTGGAGCTTGTTGCTATTCAAAGTGTGCTTTGCCCATCTCTGATTTGTACATATTACTTCTGATGTCAACACAGCATGGATACTCAACTGGCCAGGCCAGAAGCCCTGAGGCTAAAGGCTTGAACACAACAAACTGATGAGATACCAAACCTTTTGAATTTTTAAGGCCCAGTGGAATCACCTATACAAAACAACAATTGTTACATATTTTGTGTGTCTCTAAGTTGCTTCACATAGCAAATTAATGATCTTGGTTTGTGTTAGATAAATGGTGGCTTCAGATATCTTGGAGATTTCCTCTCACCTTGTGCTGGGAGAGGTAATGTAGAGGTATAGTTGATGGACTTTCCTAACTTTTAAACCCAAGTAGGAACCTAAGCCTTCCCTTTGGTTGTTTATGAGTAGCCAGGTGAGATATCAAGGCTCTTGATAATCTCTCTCTCTCTCTCTCTCTCTCTCTCTCTCTCTCTCTCTGTGTGTGTGTGTGAGAGAGAGAGAGAGAGAGAACTCTTTTTTGTGAGATTCCAAGGAAGGTAGAGGCACAGATGTGAGGGCAAAGGTAAAGCAGCCCAACATGGGGCAGGCAGCATACAGTCTGACACCACCACATATGCCTAGACACCAGGGTCAATCAGGAGAACCAAAGATGAACCTTTGACAGAGTGGGAGTAAAAAAGAGGGCAGCCCAGAGTCCTTCAGTGCCAGGAAGCACTGGAAACAGTGGACGGAGGAAAGAGATACAGCAGAAGTAAAAGGTAAAACAGATACAGTGGCCTGGCTGATTTAGTCATAAATGTGGTAAAAGGAGATATGGACACTGAGATTTTCTGTTGCTGTTTCATTCTACCTTAAAATTCCAATGGGGTTGTAAAAAGTATGAAAAACTAGCACACATAGTCAGGAACTAGAGTGATTTATTTTGTCAGAAGAATCTATATTCTCCTTTGGATATTTGTCCCTAAAGTCCTCTATAATTTCATCATTTCTGGAGTCACCAAGATTTCTGGACATACATCCAAATGGTATGGTCTGTTGGGGAGACAGATTTGGGGAGTGGGAGGCCACATGTATATTAGTAGTGGTAGGATTTTCCAAATGAAATAAAAATACCTCTCAAATTATCAGTGTGCTTGACTCTACAATACATTTTCTCCATTTCAATATTGACTTTGACAAGAAAGATTTATTTATGCTCTCACATGACTCAGCCTTAGTAAATTAGACCTGTCAAAGTGATTTTTTAGCACAATAAAGTTTGTTACATTTTTGACACCTGTTCAGTGAGGGAGAGGAGGCTGTTTTATGTAAATAGCTAGAAAAGACAGTATACAGCAATATGATCAGTGCCATTTTCTAAGTGGCATTTGGCTTTGTGGATGGTGGATCCTGGTGGGGGTTGGAACCTAGATTCTCCCTACTTCCCTGCAGCCAGCCCCACCACTATTGTCCCAGCCAGACTTACCTCATTGCTTCTTGTCTCTACCAACATTCAAGCCTCCTTGCTGGTCTCCCTGTGTCCAGACTGGCACTCTCAGAGCAAGCTTCCCTGAACCTTTTCTGCCTGAGTTATTTCCAGCCAGGCCATACCCACTACTTCCTCTGTTCTTTGCAGGGGGTATTTTCTTTAGCTGTAGTCACTCACAGGTCTGCCCCAAATGAGCACTTCCTGTGACTTGCACCCTGATGGGGCACTAGGACCATGATGGTTGTCCATCTTGCCTTCCAGGGAGAAGACCCAATCTAATTATTACAGGTCAGCAGCAAAACCATATGTCCCTCCCAGCTCTTTCAGAATTGTTCCTTTATTTATCATTACAATTTTGGTCAGAAGTGATTGACAGTCCTGATGCAAAGGGTATAGGAAAAAAAGAGCCCTGGGTTAGAAGCCAGAAGTCCAGTTCCGTGCTACAACCAATGCTTAGAGGTCAGAGGATGCAGAAGGGGCACTGTCAAGTTAACTTCCTTCTCTGTGCCTCTATTTCCTCATTTGAGAAATCGGAATAAATAATAGCGCTTCCATACAGGGGTTATGATTCTCTCTTCTTCCTGCACCATTTGGATGAATACTCACTGAGGCCCAAGGAGGTTTTTGTTTGTTTGTTTGTTTTTTCATTTCTTTTAGTCTGAATTTTTGTTGATTCATCTTCTACCTATGCACACAGTCAGTCCTTCTTGTGTCATTGCAAATCCTTTCAATTCATCATACACTGGCCTACACACTCCATCATTTCACTGAAATCTCTTGGCAAGAGAACTTCCCCCTTCCATGGAGTAGAAATTACTAGGGAACCATAGAAGATTGATCCTTCAATATATATGCAATGGCTATTCCGTGTGGGATATGGCTGGGCAGGCACATTTGGGAAGATCTCCTGGGACAGTACAGGCACATGTGTGAGCCTGGCTTGCTCCCCTTCTTTTCCACATCCCCTGATACCCTTTGGCAGGGACTCACCAAAACAGTGGGCCAAGTTGAAGAGACAGCCTGCTCAGTGGAACCATCCAAAGCCAGGCTCAAGGTGAATGGCATTGAATCCATGGGCTCCAAGTCACTCCCACCACTGTCTTGAATCTCATCTCCTCTGATGCCCTTCTACTGGCTTGCCTTGCCCTCGTCTGGGGTGCCCATGGCCTTATATTACTTCCTCTGTGCCAGTGGTATGGAACTAGTTCAGGTGGAATGTACTGTTTCATGGGACCAGGGGAGCAGTGATAGGCAGTATTAGAAAGAAGGAAGCCAGAAACCCCAGGAAAGACTTTGCTGGTAGAATATGTAATAGCACATGCACACAAATGTGCACAGACATGCACACTCACACACAAGCATGCGTGCTCACATGTGCATATATATTCTCATAGCCATGCACTTTCACACAGGTACACACATGTGCACACAGATGCACAAGGGACATATGCAGGCACACATACCTGTACACACAGCCAGCCTAAGTTTTATAACTCTTCACTTTGTGGACTGGCAGCCACAGCTCTCTTTACCCTTACCATCCCCTGCTACAGCCCTCCATTCCCCAGGAGGACTTGATATGATGGTCTCTTTGACCTCTATGGCATGCCAGTACAAGATTCTGGCCTTGGCTTTGTTTTTTGTCTGCTTTCTTTTATAATTTATATTGTCCTACTTCTATCATTAGATCTCTGCTGGACAGAATCAGGGGCCTTCTTGACTGATATGATCTTATAGCCTTACTGAATATATGACCTTGCTTCATTCCTTGGTATCACCTTTGAGCCTGGACCCTGGAGACTGCTGCAATGATCCAAGGCTGCTGGAAATGCTTGGGGTTGCACACTCAGCCTCATTGCTCATTGCCCAGGAAATGGGCTGGAAAAGGCAAGTTGCTTCTACCCTCATTGTTGCCTACCCAAGGGGAGCCAAGAAGGCCAGCTGTTCAGCAAATCCTAAGTTATTGTGTCACTCTACATTGTAGAAATGCCCATTCGAACCCCCAACTCTTTTGTTTTATAATTTGTGTAGCTTAGAAAAATATTTCAGTTTCCATACAAAACACTTTTCCTACAGCTGTCTTTGTGAAACCTTATATGAGAAGTTGTTTGTTGTTGTTTCAGAGTTGGGTAGGAGGAGGTTGTTTCGATTAGTTTGTTTTAGCTCTTTTTCCAAGCTCATAGCAACATCCTCCATTTTTCTTGGTGACCTGAACATCATGAAAAAGACCAGTCTGATTCTGCTAGAGATCATAAGATCACAGACAAGACAAGGAATAGACAGTTTCCACCCTTAAGTTTCCTAGAGCACTGAGTGACAGAATTTGGGTGAAATCATGTTATAAACCAGAAGTAACCACCCTTTTTTGTAGTCCTTATCACTAGATGAAGTGTTGAGTTTGGGGCCCAGTCCTTTGGGGCCCATCAGGATAAACTTTTGGCTACACTCATGCAGAGGGAACATGCTTCTTGTTGGCAACAAAACTCATCCTGGGATATTGTCTCATTTGAGTGGGCTGCTCAGGAACTCTGACCTGGCTCACTTAAACACCCTGACTTCCCAAACTTGAGAATGTCTGTATAGGATGTAATGAGAAAGCAAGACCCACTCCATCAGGTGCCTAGCTCATTCTAGTCCATACAGCCTTATACTGGCCCAGGTTCCCCACTCTTTGAAGTTTTGTATGGGGATCTAAGAGGCACACTAAGATCAAAAAGCAGCAGTACCCATATGAGAAGAGTGAATTTGCCCAGTTCATTATGTACTGCTGTGAGCTTTCCCCCACTAAGTTCCTGTGCTAGTTGCCTCCTGTCCCCAGCCTCATCCACTTAGAACCAATGGAGCCCTCACTATAAGCACTAGTGTCAGGCCCATTACCAATGAAGGGGCTCTCCTCCCATGCCTCACCTGATTGGGCCCTTAATCCAGCTTGCTGTGTGTCTTAACAGATATATATTTCTCATTTTTCCTTGTTATTCTGAAAAAAGGGGAATGGATGGTCTCAGATGCCTTTTAGAAAAGAATGTAGGAGAATGAGATTGTACTGTACTTGAGAGGCATTTCGACATTTATTTCAGAATATTCCTTTGGATGTTTAATACCATCACATGGCTGTTATAAACAAAGTGGTTGTATTAATTTACTAGAGAAGATAGTGGGGGTTATAATTCTTTAAAAAAAGATATTTATTATTTAGTTGTAGTTGGACACAATACCTTTATTTATTTATTTTTATGTGGTGCTGAGGATTGAACCCAGGGCCTCGCATGTGCTAGGCGAGCGCTTTACCACTGAGCCACAACTCCAGTCCAGTGGGTGTTATAATTCTAACATATCCTTTTGGGATGAATGGAGGGGGTACAATTCTACTCATAACAGTGGCTCAGCCTGGGCATCCTTAACCTAAATGGAATCTTCCCTATTTCAGGTACAGTAGGCTCATTCTCTCAAGATTACTGAGGCATAAGTTTGCATGGCCACTTCAGAACAAATAAGGACAATCCTACTGTCATCAAGGTCCAAGAGGCTTGGGAGACAGCTCTGAGGAAAGCACAGATCTTCAACAAGGGGCCAATTCCTCAGATGGTGCAGGTCCTTATTTCTTCTTGGGGACCAAGGAGTGGCTCTGAGACAAAGGGCAGGTTCACAGTCCAACAGCAGTGCAAGAAAGGGGTGATATTGGGTCAAATGTGGAAATTCTGGAAAATTAAATGCACTCCCTTTGCATTTGAATGCTTTTACATATTTGAAGAAAGCTCTAAAAAACTTGTTGGTGTTCCTGTGCTCTTTAACCAGGGCAGATGGATTTGGTTTGAGTGAGATGTTCAGTGTAGTGTCTCCCCATTGAGAACCAGCTGAGGAAGGCACTCAACAGAACCTGCTGCTCCCTCTCATAGGCACACCTGGAATTGGGCCTATTTTCCCACAGAGGAGAAATACTTGTATTTCCCCTTGTAGTGATACAGGGAAAACAGGAAATGACCTCTCCGAGACAGCTAACCCTACTTCCTTGGAGAAAATGGCTTCTTTCTATGACTTAAATGTACAGTGTAGCTAGATCATTATGCCAGTAAAATAGGACCCAAACCACAGAAGTAGCAACAATGAAATATGGTTTTCGTTTACTGCAAATAAATCTGAAACTAAATTGAAAATGTTTCTCCCAATCCTGTTTCACAGTAGTTGAGATGATGGCTTCTCCACTCCCCTAACTCATAGCAATCCTGAGATGTATTGGGCAAGATTTGTGTCTAAATTCAGAAGATGGCGGCCTCAGTGGCAGCTCAGCTCTCACTCTAAAGTTTCTCTTGCTTTACCCTTTGGGAACAACTCATTCAGAAGCTCTCTTCATTTCCTTAGGATGAGGCTGAATTTGCACTGTTCTCCTTTATTTCTTAACCATTCTGGCAATTTGGCCTGATGGAAGATAACCAAATCCCCTACATGTTGCTGAAAAATCAAACCAGCAAGCATAGTGTTTCAGTGATAAAGAAATGGCTCAGGATGGAGGAGCTGTGGAGCATCTTTGGCAAAACATCAGCTGTAATATGCCTTGACATCTGGCAAAGACTAGAGTAGTCTTAGCATTCCCCAAACCACAAACACATACTTATGCATGCTTGAGGGACAGACCCCGACCACAGCATGTCTATAGTGACAAATGGCCCAACTCTTTGGCTGATGTGGACCATAGCTACCCACTTTTTTCAGCCACAGAGAAATGGCTAAAGGCATGTGTGGGTGGATAAGCAACCATGGCTGAGGTAGACAGGCATTTCCCAGTACTCTAGGTGATTTCAGATTGCAGCACGAAGCTAGAGAAATGTGTTCATTCTCCCAATATCTAATACTGTTTGCTACTTAACCTTGACATTGACCAGAGGCCAAGATTTAGGCCCAGCCCATTGGTATCTTCCTGTTATTATTATCATCAACTATTGTGGTTTCTCAACTCAGGGCCTTGTTTAGCAACTCATTCTCAACACAGGAGTGCTTCTTTTTTTTTTTTCAAGAAGGATCCATAACAGACTGGCTAGTTGCCCTGCTCAGAAGCATATGCACTTGTGAATCTGTTAACTAACACTGGGCCTAGCTGGGCAGACACTGCCCGGCTGGAACCAACAATGTTTAAATAGAATAAGCCAATTTGTTGAGGCTTTGTTATGATTGAATGCTTGTGTTTTGAATGAGGTTTAATTTAAATTGAAATCTGATTTGTAAGGTCTCAGAGGGTAAGACTTTCAAAAATAAAGAGCTAAACAAGGTGGCTCATACTCTGTGTGAAAAATATAATTGCTACTCTGTTTCAGACTCAGGTTGTTTGTTGAAGGTGGCTGCCTCCAGGATGCTTGCTTTGTTTTGTTTTAATGTATTTTTTCACAGCAGATTGAGGAGAGTGCTTTTGAGTAAAAATATTAAAGAGCCCAATTGCTTTTGTCATGAGATGTGTCCTGATTCCACCTGGTTGCTGTGACAGCAGCCGGTGTTCTTATAGGGATGTTCAGTTACAGGGGATAAAGAGATGGGGGTAGCACTAGCCATAAATAAATAAATAAAGTATTTTGCCTCAAATGTTACATTATTTTATTTTAGAAAACAAATATCAATTAATCTAACAGGCCACTGGGTTTAAATAGAGGAGGTTCTAACTCAGATAAGGAAGCAAGAATTTCCCTGGTGAAGGGCTCCCTGTGGGCGGGACTTACCTCAAGAGAATGGTGTGAGGTCACTTGCTTCCACTGGGAAAAAAGGGCCACAGTAGCCCTGGGGCCTCTCTCCATGTCCTTGGAATGGCAAATCCTTCAATTTCAAGTTCTGAGAGATGGCTGATCGCACTATTTGCCTGTGCCAAGAGGGAGCTCCAGGCAGATAGTTATAGGCATTTAGGTGTCCCAGATTAGATTTAAGAATCATCTGATGCTCCAAAAGAAAAGTAGTGAGGAAGTGTCATAATCTGATATTAAAACTCTTCCCTGTCCTGAGTATTTACTTTCAACAGTTGGCCATCCTCTGGGAAATGACTTCCAGACAGGAGGAAGCATCTCCAAGACCCATGCATGCTTTGCTTCAAGAAAGAGCAACATCCCACCTACCAGGCTACCCAATTCTGTATGCCCAAGCCCTATAGTGCCCACCTCCTGCAACTGAGAACTGGAAAACAAACTCACTTCCACAAATTCCATAGCAACACTGCAATAAGGTTCTTGGATACTTACAGTTAATATAGAAGATGTTTTAAAATTCGTTTGCTTTTAGATTAAAGTTTTGCATAGACACCTAGGATAGTAGGAGTTGAGTTTAAGGGACTTAAGTGATTGTTTATCTTTCAAAATGTTTACTGTACCATCATGGAAAGGGACTGGTTTGGGGCACAGACTCTTGCTTGGCCTGGCCGTAGTCTGACTCAGACAATGGATTGGGACAAGTTCTTGACTCAATTTTTTTCCCCTGGAGGTACAATGAAGTTAGGCAACAAGAATGAATTCTCCAAGTCAATTATGCAGCTGGTGATGGGCTTTAGGTGGCAGGGAGTGTAGTGTTAATAGTCAGTGAGATGTAGTGTGAGGATGTCAGTCTCTGGTTAGCTGCTTTTCTGTCCTCTGATGACAGCAAGAACTCTGCTTTGGGTCCATGATACTTGTGTGGAACACTCTTCTAAACTTTTTTATTTGCATTTATCAAAAAAGAGAAATGTCTCTGGCATGAGCCAGTCAGCCACCAGGTTCTCGCTTGAATTTATTAACATGATTTAGTCTTTATTGTGATCATTTTATGGCAAGAAATACTATTTCATTTATACAATTATGGAATGTTTCCTTTTAAAATAAAATGAATTTAAGTAAAAATAGTGAGTCAAACTAAAGAAAATTTGCAATAAACAATAGCAAGCTTATGAAGCCTGAAAATTGTAAAACTCTGAAGCAGGTGGTGATCCCAGAGGATTCTCACAGCTTTGATGCTGTGGAACCAATGATCACTTAGTAGCAGAAATATTTGCAAATCAGATATTTGATAGAGTACTTTGATCCAGAATATATAAAACTCTTACAACTCAACAGTAAAAAGACAAATAACCCAACTGTTAATGGGCAAAAGATCCAAATAGACATTTCTCCAAAGAAGATGTACACATGTCTAATTATTATGGTGTGGACCTTTAATGTCCCCTATAAAGCTCTTGTGTTAGGCAATGCAGGAATGTTCAGAGGCAAAATAGATTATAAAAGCTATAACCTCATCAATGGATTAATTGATGGATTAATAATTTGAATGGACTACCAGATGATAACTGTACACAGGTGGAGCATGACTGGAGGAAGTAGGTCACTAGGGATATTCCATTGGGTATTATATATTGTCAGGTCCTCTCTCTCTCTCTCTCTCTCTCCCTCTCCCTCTCCCTCTCCCTCTCTCTTTCTCCCTACTTCCCAGCTCCCATGAACTGAGAAGCTTTCCTTCACCAAGCCCTTCTACCATGATGTTCTGCCTCATTCAGGTCCAGAGCAATGAAATCCACTGACTGTGGACTGAGACCTCTGAAACTGTGAGCCCAAAATGACATTTTCCTTCTTTATGTTGTTCTTCTCAGGTATTTTAGACACAGTGATGAAAAGCTGACTAACATACCAATGAACGCATGAATAAATGTTGAACAGCACTAATCATTAGGGAAATGAAAATGCCAATCAAAACCACAATGAGATCATACTTCATACTCACTAAGATGGCTATAATTTTTAGAAAAGAAAATAACAAGTGCTATGAGAATCTGAAGAATTCGGAACCCTGATACACATCTGGTAGGAATGTAAAATGGTGAAGCCATGTTGGAAAACAATCTGACAGTTCTTCAAAACATTAAACATGGAGTCTATAGTTTGACCAAAAAATTCTACTCCTAAGTATGTATGCAAAAGAACTGTAAAAAATGCATACAAAAACTTTTATATAAATGTTTATAGCACAATTATTCATAATAGTAAAAAGTAGAAGTGATGAAAATTTTCATCAATAGGTAAATGAACAAAATGTAGTATGTCCACAGGGTAGAATATCATTCAGCTATAAAAAGAATTAAGTGCCAATACATGCTACAATACAAATGAACATGAAATCATTATGCTAAGTAACAGAAGTCAGAAGAAAAGACCACATATTATATAATTCTACTTACATGAAATATCCACAACAGTCAAATTCATAGAGACAGAAAGCAGATTAGTAGCTAGGGAAGGAGGGGAAATGGAGAGTGTCTGCTGTGGGTGTAGGGTTTTTTTTTCAGGGTTGACAAAAAATGTTCTAGAATGTAGTTGTTGCACAAATATGTACATATAGTAAAACTTGTAAGTTTTCAATGGATTAATTTTATGGTATGTGATTTACACCTGATTTGTTTAAAATACAATAAACAAAGCAAAAACCACAACTCCTCACTGCCTATCCAAGAAATGCCAGAGAGGTAAGAGGGAAGTAAAATGAAAGGTACTTAGGAAAAAAATGACCAAATTATGTCATGTATATATATGAATTATATCACAATGAATCCTACTGTTATATAAAATTATAATTCATCAATAAAAAATAAATTTATATTTGGTATTAACCTTGGTGAGATCCAGGGATCTGTATCTTTTGGTCCTTTTCCAATTTCTAAACCTTGATTTCTCAGGCCTCTTTGACTTTGATCTCTGTGTTAGTCAGTTTTTCATCAATGTGACAAAATACCTGAGAAAAACTACTTAGATGAGGAAAGGGTTTTTTTGGTTGTTGTTGTTGTTGTTTGGCTCATAGTTTCAGAAATTTTAGTCCATGATTGGCTGACTCTATTGCTTTGAGCCTGAGATGAGGTAGAGAATCATGGTGAAAGACTGTGGTGAAGGAAAGCTGCTCAGTTCATGCCCACCAGGAGGCAGAGGGCGGAAGGGTCCAGAAACAGAAGAAAAAAAAAAATACCAAGGATGTAAGCATGTGCTAGGTCCCACTTCTCATAGCCTCCACCACTTCCCAGTCATCCATTTGGTTTAAGAATCTATGAATGCATTGATCCACTGATGAGGTTAGCATCATCATGAACCAATCACTTCCCAAAAGCCCCCCTTCTGGAAAGGTCCTCAAACCCAAGCACACCCATGGTGTTCTGATCCTGAGTCTATTATGGACATGTTCTTTGGCATGCTCTCAGCTTTCCTATCTGTTCATAGAGGGGCCTGTGCTAGGTGATGTGGACAGCCCTTCTACCTCAAACATCTAGAATTCCTCTCTGAGGGAGTTCTCATTCCTTCTTGCCACTGCTCCTTTATACGGGGAGGACAGACTGAGGATACAGCCAAGCCTCTCTGTGGGCTAGCCTTTTAACTTGTTTTTATTTCTAATATATGATGAGGAGCCCATTTATGCAGCTCTTATCTGAGCGCTCCCATTTTGCCCAGCCCAGCAAGCTTTGAAACCTCTCACTACGACAGAGGAGTGCTTTTGGGCCCTGTTCAAAGTGTTTTAGAAAAAAAAGGTCCCTAACTGAAGTGAGTATGCAGGGGATTGACCTAAATATGATTTGATTTGTAAGTCCTTTATTCCTGCTGGCAAGCAGGCCCAAGAGGGGTTCTTTCTTTAAAATTATTTATTGTGGTAAAATCCATATAACATTTACCACTTCAACCATTTTTAGTGGACAGTTTGGTGGCATTGAGTACATTCAATTATGCATTCATCACCACCATCCATCCACAACAATCCCAAACTGAAACTCTAACTAAAAGCCAGAATGTTGGAAGTCTCTGGATATGATCTGTAAGTAGGTGGACCAATCAATTTAGCATCATTTCCAGGGACCCTCCTGTGGCCCAGAGCCATGTTGGAGAGTGTGGAAGACAAGACCACCATTATGGATTGGGTGAAGAAGACTGGAGGATAAGTGAGTGAGGTAGAGACCGTGATGCTAGAATAGATCAGAGACTCTGGTGAGGTCCCCAGACAGCCCAACGGTGGAAAAAGGACCCCTGGAGATTTGATACAGGCTAGTCCTTTGTAGACAACTACTTTTATTCTTCTGGACCTAGTCCCAGCTTAAGTCAGAACTGACCAGCAGTTTCTGTAGCTTGCTGTTGGGAGTTTCCTCTGGAGAAGGAGAGCCTAGCCCCTCCCCTCTCACTCCTCAGCTTCTCCCTCCCTATCTCCTGTCTAGGATCTTTACTATGAACACCTTAGGAGCAGGAAATGAGATGGCATGAGGCAGCAATTCTGCAAAGCGGTCTTTTCCCCCTGGCTATTCTCTAGAGAGGCTGGCAGGGTGAGGGGAAAGGAAATGCAATTTCAATTGCTCCTCAGAGTCTTCTAAGAAATAGGACTATTCGGAAATGTTTGGGAGGGGACTACTGGTTGAATGGACAAAGTAAGTAAGGAAGGCCCTAAAAAGAACAAAAACCACCCTGTTGGGCTAAAATGTAATACAAACCTTTGCATTAATAAACACAATTAAATGAATAATTTAGTCCAGTGATGTCTTTTGTTTTAACCCTGAGTGGGAAGACTGTGGCAGATCTTAACAAATGCCCCCCAGTGACTTCTTCTGTGGCCAGGACATGGCTCTGAGTAGTGGGCTCTGCCCTCACCCAGTCCTACTGCATTCCCAATTAACACTTTTCAAAATGAAATTTAGGGTGCTTTTTATCCTTCTTCCTAATGAGGTTTCTTCCTTCCCTGCTGTCTTGCTACAAAGCTTGATGCCGTCTGAGTGTGTTCATATGGTGCTCGAGTGCGTTATCTGACCTTGATTGGTGTTTGGGGAGCCGGTTAAATAGATTACATGGGGGTTACCTTGGCAACTGTCTTCACTGATTTAGCAATGCGGTTCATTCTTGGACACAGGACTCTCGGCAACTCTGCGATCCCACTGCTGCACGTTAATCATTAACACCAAGTTGGACATCAGCTCTGCCAGGCAGCAGCCAGGAGTGAGGCTGGGGATGGGTTGGGGAGAGACTGCCTCAGAGTCTTTTTAGCCACTACTGAGGATCCCACATGGAACCCTAAGAATGAAGCCATGGGAAAAGGGATGACAAAGAGTCATCTAGAAGACTACCCATGGTCCTCAAGAGTGCCACAAAAGATCACATAGCTCTGTCCATTAGGCAACACATAGGCTTGTCATGGACATGCTGCCAACTTTCTCACTAAGCTGGTAGGATGTTGGTAGGATGTCATGGTGTTTGGGGTGTAGCACATTTGTACCTCTCCAGGCCCCATGGGGTTCCACAGAAGCACAAACAGGCTCTGTGGATGGAAGCTCTGGTCCCACTCTTTCCTTTATTCACTGTGTGACTGTGAACAAGTCACCTTAACTTCTAGAGACTCAGTTTCCTTTTTTAATACATAACATGGGACATCATCAGTACTGTATCCTTCCTAACACTGGTGAGGACTCATGAAGTATCTGGCACAGAAGAGGAACCCAGCCAAAGCCTGTGATTATTACCTGCCCCACGGCTGACAGAGTGTGTTCCTAATCATTGCATACTGATATGATTTTCAGTTATTTAATCTGAAGCCAAAATTCTTCCCATTCAGAAATAATTTTTACATTGATTTTATAGATAAGGCTGAAATGCTGGGTGGCTAAACAGTCCAGGCTGCACAGTTGGTGTAAGATGGAGAGGAGATTAGAATTCAGGTCAATCTGCTTCCTGCCCAGGGCTCTAGAGCTGCATCTGCCCAGGAACAGTCAGGTTTCAAGGTCAGAGATAACCACTGTTCCCTGGAGCATGCATCAGAGAAGTGGACCTGTCCTGAGCTTGTACTTTGAGGCTCAGGGAAGAAAACAACTAGTGAACCAGCCCATCAGGCCCATAGCCTATCAGATTAACAAGCATCAGGTGAGAAGACAACTTTGCCACCTGACAGCTAGAGACTTGCACTTTTTCTCTCTGGCTATAGGGAGCTGCTCCTTGTTTATCCAGTGCTAAGAGTATTCTCAGGCCTGCAGTTGTAGCTCACTGGAGCACTTGCCTTGCATGTGTAAGGCACAGAGTTTGATCCTCAGCACCACTGAAAAGTAAATAAATAAAATAAAGGTATTTTAAAAAGTGGGTTCTGCTTAGTAAGCTCACATACCCAGGAATGAAGCATTCCATGGTTTGCAAAGAATGTTCATGTTCACTTTTTCCTTAACCAACCCAACCACCCATGGATGGAAGGAAGCAAGGAATCAGTTATCTTCCCTTTGGTTAATGACGCCAAGACAAGTTATATCCTTTTTTTGTGGTGCTGGGGATTAGAACCCAGGGCCTTGTGTATGTGAGGCAAGCACTCTATCAACTGAGCTATATTCATAGCTCCAAGTTATCTCCTTGACTGTACATTTTCTATTAATGCACTCATGTTACATTATGAAAGGTTGATGCCTCAATATTAGCCAAAGCTGTAAATAGGCCTCAAGGAGGATAAATAGGGTAGACAAATGGCCTCCCAAGTCTTGGAGTTTGTGACTGTCCAAACTAAAAGATGTGTATGTGGCAGGGACGCTGAGGGATGCAGCAGATTGAATGCAGTTAAGAAATAACTTGCATTGCTTTTACAAACCTCACATTCCGACTGCTCCTAGTCCATGTGCTATAGGGAGAGAGCATGGGCTTTAGAGCCAAGCAGAGCCAAATTCACACCCTGACATGGCTATTGTTTCCTTCCTGAGAATCAGTTTCCTGGGATAATAGCTACTTGGCTTGGTTGTTATAAAGAATGGAGCTAATGTATTCAAATTCCTTTATCTCATAGGTAATGGAACACTCTTGAACATTTTTTAGCAAAAGGAGCATTAGATCTATGTTTTAAGAGCACACAAGCAGCTACAAAGAGGATACAATGGGAATTGGGGAGATCTAGCAATAATTCAGGCAAAAATGATGATGGCTTAGAGCAGGGTAGTAGCAGTGGAGGTGGAGAGAAGTGGGTGGATTCTGGGCATGTCTAGGACACAGAATGAAAAACAGAAAATGAGGGAAAGAGAGGAACCAACAATGGCTTCCAAGTTTCTGGCTTGACCTATTGGATGGCTGGTGGTGTGCTGGCACCTCATGTTAAGATCGTGGGCACTCTGCAAAAGGCAGGCCCACAGAAGGGGGAGGGAGGTGATACATTCAGTTTGGGACAGATTGGGTAGAGGAATCTGTAGATATCCAGGAATATATCTATGGGACAATTGGTTATATAGATCCTGACTCTGAGAATAGGGGATAAAGATGTGAGGCCCATCAAAGAACAGAGAAATGTTTGTTGAAAACATGGACCCAGATGCAATTTCTCAGGGAGTTGAGAGCATCAGAAAGCCATAGCAGTGTTTTAAACCAGGAGTAACGAGATTGAATGTGTAACTTAGAACTGTGGATGATACATTATCGAAAAAGAGGCCATGGGCAAAGGATCAATCAGGAGTTGATTGTAGGCCAGAGATTGCGATAGTCTGAATTATAGTAGAGAGAGTAGGCTTAGAAAACAAAAGACAGACCCCCGACATGTATTGACTGTCGAAACAATGAAGAAAGAGATCAAGGGTCCCTCCCAGGTTTCCAACTTGGATAACAGGGCAAATGATGGACCATTTACTGAGATGAGGAACAGGTCTCAGGGATCTTGCTACATGTAAGACACCTGTGGGATCTCCTGGAGTAGATTCCAGTAGCCAACATCAAGTGTCCGGGAAAGGAGACAGACAGTAGTAGTGTGCCAGTATCATCAATCCATCCTCATGTGGGGACCAAGCAATGAGGTGCTGCAAAGAGCGGCTTGCCCTATGGCAAGTGTAGGCAGCATTCAGTCTATGGGTCAGAGGTTCTCTCCAGGGACCCAGAAAGCATTGCTATCTTAAAACTTCAGTTTTCCTAACGGCGAAGTGGGAATCTGTCAGGATGCACACTTCAGTTCCTGGGAAAGGCAAAGTGAATTGATGGATCAGTTAGCAAAACTAAGAATGCAAGGTGTGGTATTCCACTATAGGGGATAGAGGGAGAGGCCAAGGAAAGTGAATACTTCACTTCTGTGCCTCAACCCAGAAACATCTGTTAAAACAAATGTTTCAAATTTCCACTAGGTTCTTTTTTCTTCTTTACCATTTGGTGTTTGAAATCAAACTCAGGGGTCTCATGCGTGCTTGGCAAATACTCTAACACTGAGCTATGCTCCCAGCCTCCACTATCATGCTTTCTAAGTACCTCTCTGGCTCCTGGTTCTTTTTTTTTTTAATTTTTTTTGATTGTAGATGAACACAATACCTTTATTTTATTTGTTTAGTTTTATGTGGTGCTGAGGATGGAACCCAGTGCTTTGCATGCACTAGGCAAGCACTCTACCACTAAGCCACAACCCTAGCCCCTGGCTACTGGTTCTTGACACCCCAGGCCTTGGATGCAGGCAGAACAAAATCTATTCTTATCATTTGACAGCTGGGAAAATTGAGGCTCAAAGTAGGATAGGTGAAGGGTGGGCCAATGAGTCCAGCTCCAATAGAACTATTTCTGGACCCAGAATTTCCCCCCACCCCCCCAACCCCCAGCCCGCAACCTAGTGCAGGCTCTTTCAGTGTTTGGTCTCAGGGAGTGGAATACCAGAGATAGACTCCACCAGTTCTCAAAGACAATCATTAAATTTTCAGAAATTTTGAAGTCAATGGATAGTTGACAGCATGTTGGCAGTTTAAAATCAGCTTTGGTATTTATATCAGGGAAGTCAGCAAATGCTACCAGCCCATCACTAGCCCTGGCCACTGCAGACATATCTTCTAGCACCAAGAGCTGTACCCATAAAGTCAAGGACATATGAGTTATGGTTCAGTAACTGTATGTGAAAAATATCCACCTCTAAATTAGAAGATAAAAGGATTGTGAGGGTCAGCACTTGGTCTTAAAATGTCTCTAGCACCTCACCCAGACACACCCAATAGGCTGTGCTGATTTACTGCTGAGATCAATAACCCAAAGAGAATTTCCACCTCCCCAAAACTTGTCACACCAAGTCTGAAACTGCCAGTTAGAATGAAGGGGGACTCTTTGGCATGGGTTCTCATTTCACTTCCATTATATTATTTTGGATATTGAACACATATGTCTTAGCCTTTTGGCCTGACTTATGCCATTAGGGAAAGAGGAGAAACATATCACATAAAATCCCAAGGAAGACTCAAAGATATAGAAATCCCAAGCAATGAAAGGCACTATTTAAGAAGGAAATCAGAGCTCTACAAAAATAGGTATATTATTTGTTATACATCATCTCATTTCTTATGTAAAAGCAAGATGAATTGGGGGGTTTCAGTCTCTTGGAGTGAAAGGAGTTACAGAGAAGATAATTTCTGCTGCTCATCCTTAAATAAATAGCTGCTGTTCTTGCTTGTTAAAATGTAAAATTTCCAGATCTAAATGTCAGAGAATTCTAGGAAAAATTGCAAAACCATTACTTCATAAACATGTAATTGTGCTATTACTGCTAAATGCAATGACATTCTATAAATATCACAGTTCAGGCCTCATGGTCTATAAATAGACCCAGTTAATCACCGGAAATATATTTTATTTCTTGAATTCTAATGGAGTAATTACAGAGTCTCCATTTTCTAGTGGCAGAGTCCATTCCCATTTTTTTGGTATCTTTCCTTCTACTTGGGCCCCTCCACAGGACTTAAATACTCTTCATCAACTATTAGGACAAGGACACTGAGGAGGACGTTTCAGAGTCTAGCCTAGAATCCCAGGGAGTGTTTAGACTATGCTGCTGAGGTCTGTCACCCAGCACTGGGATAGATGGGTGTTGGCACAGCCTACCTCATTGCTCAGGTTGCCATTGGTAGGAGTGCATGGCAGCTGATTAGATAAGCATGGGATGCTACAGACTTTAAAGTGGATGGAATGGCAATGTGGAATGCTCTTTAGTCAGTACCAAGACAGACAAGAAGACTAATTCAGGTGGTGGCTCCAAAGTGGTTTAAATTTTAGCCTTCAATCTGTTGTTATACTTTCCCAGAATTCCCTGCTTGTATCTGGCTGCTTGAACCACTTCACTAGGTCACAGATTTGGCTATTTTGTAGCTTAAACCATGTTTGCATTTACACAGTGAAAGTCACTGAAGGGTCTGCTACAGAACAGAAAGAATTCCCTCCTCCCCCTAACATTGTACACATCAGTGCTATAACTGGGTTAGATAAAAAAAATTAAACTTCCTTGGAGGTCTCAAGAATTCTGTGGCCAAGAGAAGTTACCAATACCTGCTTGCTGTGTCTGAGCCTCAGTTTGCCCATTTGTAAAACTGGAGACCAAGTGGGCTTTGATGAGTTAGAGTAGTAATTAAGTTGAGATATTCATTCCAATTCTTCACCTTGGGCCAGTCTTATCCTTTTTCTTGGTTTGGGGAAAGGAAGAGGGAGAATCTTGACCCCTTGCCTAATGCTACAGGCCTGCACAGTGGCTCAGTCAGCCAGTCATATCTTTTAGGAGACTCCCTGGAATTCCTCTCTGAGCACCTATACTGTTAGAGTTGGTGTACCACAAGACAACACTCACTAATCCAACCACACAGGTGAGTTATTACTGTTGTTCTAGAAACAATTTACTGAAAGCACCATTTATGTATGTCAACCCTAACTCTATAAAGAATTGTTGATAGAGTAGGCATTGTCCTAAGTTAACAAAATTGGAACACTAAAAAAAAATGAAGAATTACAGGGAAAAGGAAGAAATATTCTTATAATTCCCAGGATTAACATAATTTGGTGACTAAACATAACAATTATCCAGCAGTTTCCTGGCAGCCAGAGCAAAACAGAAAAAAAAATACATAAGACTCCTGAGTTTTCAACATCAGAAAAAAGAAAACACTTTCTCTTCAAAGAGATGTGTTTTCCCTCATTGATGCCAAATTGAGAATGAAAAATAATTTTTAACCTAGAACTTATAGTTAAGACACTCTGTGGAACACTAGTCAAAAGTTTCAAAGCAAATTCAGAAATTATTCCATAGGACTACTTCTAAAACCAATTTTTAATGCTTCTAGGGTTCAGGATTCACCAAGCTTCACAGGTACAGTTCTGCCAGGGGTTGAGTTGGTGAGTTCTCCAGCACTTTTGGCTTGATGTCAAATGTATTGAGATATGACTGACTTTGTGTGGTACCCCAAAATAGAGTAATAATCTCCCTTTAACAAATGTGTCTCATTCACTTTGGGTTGGTAGCTAACGGGAATTGGTTTTAATGACTGGGGTCAGTATGCAGTTAAATGAAATGCTTCATCAAGGGTCAGCACTGGGCTAAGTTCCATAAGCTAAGAGAGATAGAAGACATGGGGTCAGGCCTCAAGGGACTTTTATTCACGGAAGAGAGAAGATTCCTCAATCCAATGCTGACCATAGACTGAGAGGAAAGGAAAGGCTGGCAGAAACATCAACAACAATTCACCCATAACATTGGTTGGTGAACAGGGCCTGACAGTGGTTCCACCCCAGCATGAAAAGCTCCTGGATATCCAGAAGGCCTCATTCATCATTCCTTTAGAGTTGGGTCCACCTCACAAATCATGATAGCAGACCTCTAATGTGGGACACTCACAAGGCCCAGAGAGTCTAGGTTCCAGGGATCTAAATGTCATGTGTGCCAATGAGTTCCTAAGCCCATTGGGCTGAAGAGGCAATGTGAACAGCAAGCTCTTGGTTATATAAACATGTAATGGGCTCTTTTTCCTGTACTACTAAATCTGTGTCCACACAGAAACATGGTCTCTTAGGTTCATTCCATAGAGCTGTTCTGAGTATTTTATTAGACTGTGGGATGGCAACTACTAGCTACATTTATGTCTGGACCCATCTTTGCCTGGCACAGAAGTGGAGTACACATTCAGCAGTGTGGTGGAAAACATGTGAAGAATCATAAAGAAAGTGGGAGTCAAATGGCTAAGGGGGTTTGGTGTGCAGGTAGTGGCAAGCCATAGGGCCAAGATGTTGCAGGGTTTTGTTGGCCATTCTAAGGGATAAAGAATTTGTCTTCAGGACAATGGGAACTCATGGAAGTATTTGGAAGAGAGAAGTAGCATTGTCAAGACCATGTGTTTGGCACACTTTGGTTGTAGTGTGTAATACAAACTGGAAGAAGCAAGATTTATAATAGAATAAGTATTGGAGTAGATGTTAAGAGTTTCTGCAAGTACTGCAACTATTCTGTGGGTTGGGTGGCTAGAGAAAGAAAGGGCAACACTGTCCCTATGCGGGTTTGAGCTGTAGTTTGCTGGTTCTCCTTAGCCAGCTCTCAGTTACCATGAGACTCCCATACCCCATGGGCACAGAACTTTCAGTTCTCCAAGATATGTCATTCTGTCCACTCCTTACCAAATCCCTAGGAGATCAGCTTGACAGGGTTCCAAACTAAGGGCAAGGACCTTACCAGTCATACAGATAATTAGGACATGGCAGGAGGATGTTGGAGCCATGGTTCACTTCCAGATCTTCAGACATCTCAGCCAAGTTTTTGGCCCACTATGCCCTGTCACTGGGTATTAGACCTTTCTTTCTTGAGAATACTATGAGTGTGGACCCCAAAAGGCTGAGGAAGTAGCATTTAGACAACAAATAGCAAACTTTAAAGGCAAAAAAAATAAGGCAGTTTCATTACTTCCATTGATCCCTCTCCTTGTGTTGGGGCTCAATCCCCACAAGCCTGCTCCTTGTGTGCCTCTATCTCAGAGGACAATGCTACGGGTGTGGGTCTGTTTACTCTCATCCACCCTGATGCACTTTTCAGTTAGAAAATGAGTGTCCCCAGAGGCCCAGCTGGCTCTTTGTTCTCTTTGTTTGGAAATTAGTTTAGAGTTATCAGCTAGCAGATTAAAAAGCTCATATCAGATCTGTTAAAATATCTTCCCATCCAGATTTCATTTCTGCTCCTTCAGGAAATTTCTGCTGTTCTTTTAGAATGATGGATTTTCTTCCTGTTTGACTCTGGGGAAAAATGATTCTTCTTAAAGAGGGGTCCGATGAGGTTTTACACTGGAGGACAGTGAGGGGCTGTGGCATGGCTCACCTTGCTCTCTAGGTCTGGAGGCCCAGCAGGCCTCATCTCTAAGGTAATACAGCATCCTCCAGCCTCCACCTCCCTTCTCATTTTGTTCTGTTTTCTAACAAGGCAGACCATAGCAGTAGCTCCTTTCCCTATATACCCTAGGATGGCATAAGATATCAGTGCCTTTGCCCTGGGGATCTGAGAGGGAATCTGGATCTCTGCTGAATGTACCATCCACAGTGCCTAAACTGGTAACAGATGGGCACAGTGCATGGTGTTAAATGTTTGATCAAATATACTTCATACTGTCTAGAGCATATGCTAGATTGTCCCATCAGTTGGGCACAGTACTCAACTCTGCTGGTTTCTAGAGGTGAGGGTAGAACAAGTCCTCACTGGTAACAATTGTGTTTTCCATCAGGTACTCTCTCTGCTGAATGGCCCAGCTCCAACCAGGAGGGACCTGTTAGAGTCCCACAATACCTTACTGTTTGTGGTCCTCTTTGAGAACCACACTCAGAGAAACAAAGGTATAGTGATTGACTAAGGGCTAGGTGAAAGTAAGGTGGTAAGATGTGATTTAAACCCAGATCTGTCTGATACCATTAACTGGATATGTTCTACTATACTGCAGCTGGGAGCTGGTGGCCACAGAATGACTGCCATGGTCTGCTTGAAGACTGGAGTGGCCTTCTAAAATCTCAGCACTGAAGAACACTTTACTGCTGAAGAACACAGGAAGAGCAGATGAGCTCCTATTTTTTTTTTGTTTGTTTTTAGATGAGCTCCGTTTTTTTTAGATGACTAAATACAGGAGTCACAGAGGAGACAAGCACGCATGGCACCAAACACCTCTGGAGACAGTGAAAATACTGTGTGAGGATAGAAACAAATGTTAAGTTAGACAAGTACAGCACCAGTAGAAAGCAGTTCCCCTGATTAGGCTCTTACTAGGGGTCATGAAAGGAATGAGAGCAGAGGCTTGGGACCATGTGGGCATGTAAACTAAGATGCCCAATAGAGAGCCATCAAGATATATGCTAGAACTCCTAGTAGGTAAGCAGGAAAAAAACAAGAGTCAGAGACTAAGCTGCATCCAGTTTTGTCCCTTTCTAATGAGCAGCTTAGAAACCCTGTCTGGCACGCTTGTGGGGAGGACTCAAATGATGCAGAAATGTGCTGCACATGGGATCGCATGCTGCCAGTCTGACGGCTATAGCCAATCAGCTACTCAAGGAACCTATTTTAAGCCCCTGCTATATGTACTAACTTGGGCTTTATGAGGAGGCCATTCCTGGCCAGAGAGAGAGAAGATTTGAGGCAGAGTTGAGGGCAAGTCCCTTACTCTTTCTGGATTGAAGAGAAGCCTTTGGCTTGGACATGCACTTTGGGTTCTTTGAAAGCCCTGTCTCTCTTTCCCTTAGTGTGAAAGCATACAATAGATTGGGCTGGTGTAAAGCTAAATTCAGTCTTGGGTAGGACTCAATTAGCATGGATGACCAGATGCCCTCCAGCTGGCTTCACAGTTCTTTTCCACACAACTTTCTGAAGGAATATCATTATCCTAAAGTTTTGGTCTTTCTCCTTCATTAATCTAAAAATATGAGATCTAGTCAAAATTTTAATGTTATATATCCACCAATAAATTCTTCAGCTTAAACAAAATTGCATTCTCAGAAGCCACAGGTGATAAGACAGCCATGCAACTGCCCACAGACCCTCTTTACCTTACTTCTAACCAGGATGAATTATCCTTGTTTCCTGTTGTTCAGGTACACTCAGCCAAGCTCCCATGCCTGTCAATCAAGGCCCTTTGTGACTTGGCCCTGCCTTTTTCTCTAACTACATGTCTCCAAGTTTTAGCCTCCAGATGGGGACAGGGGTTACCATTCCCTGAGTTCCCTGTGTTTTTCCCAGACTGATTGGCCTCATGCTATTGTATCTACCTATAATTCCTTTCACCTCTTTATTTTTGGTAATCCCACTTATCTTTTAAGGCCTAGTCCAATGCCAACTCCTCTAGGAGACCTTTCTTCATGGCATGGCACATAAACTGATTAACACGGCGTTTGGGCCAGAGGAAATACTCAAGAAAAGTTTGTGTCAGTTCTCTTTGCTGACAGTTCCTCATTCTCTAGGAGTTATACATCTCTCTTTCTTCTCTGTTTCCACTGCAGTTTGCTTGTTCCTTGATCAAATGAGCCTTTTATCCTTGGAGTTCAAGAGTCAGATACCTGTAGATTATATGCTAGTCCTGTAAACCTAGGTGAGTAATTTCAACCCTGAGACTCAGTTTTCTCGTTTATCAAATTGGTATATCAGTACCTGTTTCACAACATTGTTATGTGGATAGAATAAAATATATATAGGAAGGTTGGGTAACAAAGAGCATATGACATATAGCAAGCAATCAATATGGTTTTATTGTTCTTATTATTGCTATTATTATTATTCCAATAACATATAGAGACTTGCAGGTCTGGTCATGATGGAATAGCCCTGTTCATTCTGTGACAATTAGTTTTCTGGACAAAATACAGAAAACAAGCATAGCAAGGGTCAAAAGGTAGAAAGAACTGTCTAGGGACCTTTGTACTTGAGGTATGGTATGGCAGTGAGTTTGTGGGTTTTTCTTGTTGCCTTTCATATATTTTGAATGTGGCACTTTAGATAGATACTCCAACCTGGGACATCCAAAAATCAGTTTAGGAAAAAAAAAAAGCAAAGAAGGGGCTGGGGAAATAGTTCAGTTGGTAGACTGCTTGCCTAGCATGTACAAAGCCCTGAGTTCAAACCCCAGCACCACACACACAAAAAAGCAAACAAGCATAAAATGCCTTTTCCCACCTTTCCTCAAGGGACTAAGGAAAAGGTAACCTAGCAGAACAAAATAAATTATTTATTTATTTATTTATTTATTTTATTGAGACACAATTGTGTACATCTTCATGGGATACAATATGATAATTCGATACGTGTAATGGATCAAACTAGAGTAATAAGCATTTCCATCTCTTCCAATGTCAATCAGTTTTATGTGTTGTGAATATTGTACACTTTTCTGGTTATTTTGAGACACATCATAGATTGTTACAGCCAGTAGTTACCCTACTGTGATATACAAAACCAGAACTAATTCCTGCTCTCTTATTGTATTTTGGTGCCCTTGTCTAATGTCTTTTCATCTCCCCTCCCCTGCCACTCAAAATATCTAGTAACTGATTTTCTATTCTTCAGAATGGATAAGGAAAATGGGGTATATAAGCACAGGTTAAAAAAATCAAATTCTGACATTTGTAACGACATGGATGGAACTGAAGGTCATTGTAAAACAAAAGAAGACAAACACTAGGCTAGGGTTGTGGCTCAGTGGTAGAGCATTTGCCTAGCATGTGTGAGGCACTGGGTTCAATCCTCAGTACCACATAAAAATAAGTAAATAAAAAATAAAGGTATTGTGTTCATCTACAACTAAAAATAAAAAAGAAGACAAATACCACATGTTCTCACTCATTTGTGGAAACTAAAGACATTTTTTTAATATCTAGCCCTACTCACCAAACAAGAAAGGAGAACTTCCTCCCCCTCAGCCCACACTGTCAGCCAGATTAAGCAGGAAACTGAATTTCTGGCCCTGCCCTAGTAAGAGGTGGAACAGGATAGTGAGAGTTTGTGCTAGTAGGACTCTGTTGTCTGAGACAGAGAAGTGTCAAAAGGATCCAGTGGGAAGTGAAATTTCACCCTCACCTGTTGACAACACACTAGTCGAAGGTGGTACAAGTTGGCAATCTGCTCAGTTGGTAGAGTGCTTGCCTCACGTGCACAAGGTCCTGGGTTCAATCCCCAGCAACGGCAAAAAAAAAAAAAAAAAAAAAAAAGAAGAAGAAGAAGAATCAGGGCAATACCTAAGTAGGATAAACTCAAAGAAATCCATGCTGAGCCACATCCCAGTTAAACTTCATAAAGCTAAAAACAAAGAAAAAAAATCTTAAAAATATTTAAAAGGAAATGATTAATCACCTATAGTGGCATTTCTCTGTCAGTTTCAGTTGCTCTAAGAGAATAACATAAACTATGTGGCTCAGCTAACAGAAATGCATTTCTCACAGATGTAGAGGCTGAGAAATCTGAGATTCTGGCATCATTGTGGTGAGGTTCTGGTGAGAGCCCTCTGCTTGGTCTGAAAATGTCAATCTTCTTGCTGTGTCCTCACATGGTAAAAATAGAGACTACAAACTCCCTGATGACTGTCTTGAAAGCTCTACCCTCATAATTACCTCTCAAAGACCCCACTTCTTAATATCATTATGTGAATTTGGGGGGACACAAACATTCACTTGATAACAAGGTGAAATGATTTGAATGCCAGTGTATTTCTCTTCAGAAATCAAGAAGGCCAGAAAGTTGCATAGCATTTTTCAAGGACTGATAGAAAAGAAATATTAACTTTGAATTCCATACTCAGAGAAAATACCCTTTAAGATACAAGGAGAAATGAACAAATTCTCAAATGAAAGAAAAACCAAGAGAATAAGTCATGAATACATGTATCCAAAAACATGGCTGAAGAGAATTCTCTAGCCAGGCACAGTAGCATGTGTCCATAATTCTGACTCAGAAGGCTGAGGCAGAAGGATTGCAGGTCGGAAACAAGCCTGGTTGATTCAGAGCTTCTTAAAATTGAAAAAAAATAAAATAAAATGACAGAGAAAATGACAAAATCAAACAGCTCAGTGCACACCAGGTTCAATCCTCAGAATAAAGAAGAAGAAAAAGGAGAAGGAGGAGAAGAGATAAGGGAAGGAAGAGAGGGATGTGGAGAAGTTAGCTTCCTAAAAAAAGAGGTAAATGATTAAAATGAGTAATTTGGAACATCAGGAAGGAAGAGCAACTGAGAGTAACAACAAATGCAAAAATGATAGTTGATCCTCTTAAGTTTTCTACACTATATTGATGATCAAAGCAAAAGTTATGGCATACTCCAATGGGAGTCTAAACAAAAATATTAACCCACTTGAATCAAATGTATGAAATATGATATGTCAAGAGCATTGTAATGTTTTGAGCAACCAATAAAAAAAAGAAAAAAAATTAAGAAGATTGTACTGTGAATGAGAGGGATCAAAGGGACACAAATGGAGGTAAGCTTTCTACATTTTACTCAAACTGGTAAAGTGTGACACCAGTACACTGCAATAAAGTTATGTGCATGCACTGAATGCCTAGAGTAACCACCAAAATAAAAAGTATACAAATAGGGGCTGGGGATATAGCTCAGTTGGTAGAGTGATGGCCTTGCATGCACAAGGGCCTGGATTTGATCCTCAGCACCAAAACAAACAAACAAAAAGCATACAAATAAACTGGGTGTGGTGGCCCATGCCTATAATCCCAGTGGCTCAGGAGCCTGAGGCAGGAAGATTGTGAGTTCAAAGCCAGCCTCAGCAATTTAGTGAGACCCTGAGCAACTCAGCAAGACCTTCTGTAAATAAAATATATATATATTAAAAAAGTGTGGGGAAGTGACTCAGCAGTTAAGGGCCCCTGGGTTCAATTCCCAGTACCCCCCTCCCCAAAAGACTATTCAAATAGATGGTCCCATAACACTATAGATATTTCAAAGTAGGATTCTTAAATGACAGATATTAGCAGAATGGGTTGAAAAGCATGACCCAGCTACATGTTTATATACAAGAAATTCATTTCAATATAATAATATAGTTAGATTGAAAATATAATGATGAAAAAACAATATCATGAAAACAATTATCAAGGGAAAGCAAGAATCTCTATGTTAATATCAGATAATGTAGACTTCATAGCAAGGAAAACTACTGGAGACCAATGGGAGCATTATATATTTAATAAGAGTCAATCCACCAAAAGACATTGCAATCCTAAATGTGTATAAACCAAAAAAATAGCACCGCAAAGTGGGTGAAGTAAGCTGATAAAATCAAAAGAAGAAATACACAAATCTACAATTATAGGTGGAGATTTTCACAACACTCTCTCAACAATTGGTATAACAAAACACAGAAAATAAGCAAAGATGTAGAAGAACTGAACAACACCATCATATAACAAGATGTAATTGACATTTTTAAGAACATTTTACTTAGCAACAGCAGTACAGGCATTTTCTTCAAGTGCCTACAGAACAGTCACAATGATAGATCATATTCTGGGACATAAAACAAACCTCAACAAATTTACATTACACCAAAGGTAATTACACATTATGCAAATCAATAGTCAATATTGTAAGTTCCTATTTTAAGAATGTAAAAAACAATAATAAAATAAACCCAAAGCAAGCAGAAAGGAGAAATAATCAAGAACAGAATCCAATAAAATTGAACATAGAAAACAAGACAAAAATCAATGAAACAAAAAGTTGATTTTCTAAAATGGTCAGCAAACTTAACAAACATCTAGCAATACTGACAAAGAAAAAAAGAGAAAACACATAATTTACCAATATCAGGAATCAAACAGAGCATATGATTGAAGACCCTGCAGCCATCAAGATAAGAATAGGGGCTGTGGCTGTGGCTCAGTAGTAGAGCACTTGCACTGGCATGTGTGAGGCCGTGGGTTCAATCCTCAGCACCACATATAAACAAACAAGTAAATAAATAAAAGATTGATTGACAACTAAAAAAATATTTTAAAAAAGATAAGAATAAAGCTGTGAACAACTCTACACACACAAACTTTCAAAAATTAGGTAAAACAGACCAAGCCCTTGAAAAATATAAACCACCAAAATCTATCTAATACAAAGACAATAATTTGAAGAAAGATGATTAAAAATTAAATTCATAGTTTAAAAACACTCTGAGAAGGAGACATCCAGGCCCAGATGGTTTAATTAAAGCAGTCCCCAAAAGTAATGATTAAGGAAGACCAATTTTACAGTCTGTTCCCAGAAAACAAAAGAGGAAAACACTTCCAATCCCATTGACTCCAGTCTTGTCAGATACCAAAGCTACAAACAACAGTTCAAAAAACTTAAAAACCTACACACCAATATTTTTCATGAAAAAAAAAAAAAAAAAATATATATATATATATATATATATATATATATATATATATATTCTTTCAAAATATTTTAGCAATAGGAGGGCTGGGGTTGTGGCTCAGTGTAGAGTACTTACCTGGTATGTGTGAGGCACTGGGTTAAATTCTTAGCACTGAATACAAATAAATAAAATAAAGGTCCTTTGACAACTAAAAAAAATTAAAAATATGTTAGCAATAGAAATAAAAATATGAAAGATTTCTACTTCATGACTAGATGTGGTTTGTTGCAACGTACAAGTCTGCCTCAATATTTGCAATCAATGTAATCAATTATTTCGACTGGCTAAGAAAGAAAAATAGTAATCAATTAAAAAAAGTACCATGTGGAATAATCCAACAACCATTTATGAAGTTTTCTTTAAAAAAAAAAACTCTAAGAAGAGAGGATGTTATGGAATGAATTGTAACACCTCCACCCCAATTTATATATGGAAGGTCTAACCCCAAGATGCCTGTATTTAGAGGCACATTTGGGGCCATAAAGAAGACAATTAATTTAAATGCAGCCATACGGTTGAGTTCCTAGGCAATAGAATTATAAGAAGAGGTAGAGACACCAGATATTGGTCCCTCTGTCCCCACCTCTCTTATTTAAGCCAGCAAGTCTGTGATATTGTGTTTTTGTAGTCAAAGCAAATTAATACAAAGGGAACTTCCTCAACTGATTAAGAGCAACTACATAATAATACCTGCAACTAACATCATACTTAATGGTGGAAAATTAAGCATTTTCTTAGATCAAGAATAAACAAGAATATTCACTATTACCACTCTTACTCAACATAGTGCTGGAAGTCCTAGATAGATCAATAAGAAAAATAGGAAGTAACTGAAATACAGATTGGAAAGAAAGAAATAAAACTGTCCCTACTTGTAAATAAAATACTGTTTATGCTAAAAATCCCAAAGCTTGGGGATAGGGGTGTAGCTCAGTGGTAGAACATGTGAAATCCTGGGTTTGAGTTCTAGCAGTGAAAAATCCAAAAACATCTAGAAAACAAGTCATGAGTGAGTTCAGCAAGGTTAAAAAATGCATGATCAATACACAGAAATCAGTTTTACTTCAATATATTAAGAATAAGCATTAGGAAACCTAAATTAAAGGTACAATACCATTTACAATAACTTCAAAAAAGAAGGAAGTATTTAGCTATAAATCTAAAAGCACATGCATTGTATTTTTATGCTATAAAAGTATAGCATGCTAATGAAAGAAATCAAAGAAGAGCTAAATATATTAAGAAACTTATCATGTTCAGGTATTAAAAGCCTCAACATAGTAAAGATGTCAATTCTCTCTAAATTGCTACATAGTTTTATTGAAATTACTATCAAAATCCCAGCAGGATATTTTGTGAATATAGACAATATTATCCTTAAATTTATATGAAAAAAGAAAGGAACTAGAACAGTTAAAACAATTTTTTAAAAAAATTAATATTAAGTAAGAAGGATAACTCAGTTCAATGCATAACAACAGTATCAGGATAGTGTGGTTTGGGCAGAGGGATAATTACATAGATGAATGGGACAGAACAGAGAACCCCTAAATAGACCAACATAAATATGCCCAACTAGATTTAATTTTTAATTAATTAATTAATTAATTTAGGTACTGGGGATTGAACTCAGGGGCACTTTACCACTGAGCCACATCCCCAGGCCTTTTTATATTTTGTTTTGAGACAAGGTCTTACTAAATTGCTTAGGGCCTACTAAGCTGCTAGAGATGGCTTCAAATGTAGGATCCTCCTGTTTCAGCCTTCCAGGATGTTGCAGTTACCAGCCCCAACAGATTGTTTACCAAAGCTTGAAAAGCAATTCAATGGAGGAAGGGCAGTGTTTTCAACAAGTGGTGCTGGAGCAATTACATAACTACAAAGGAAGGAGGAAGAATAGGAGGAGAGAGGGAGGAAGGAAAGGAGAGAAAAGGATCCCAACCTTTTTTATACTTCATGCAAAATCCACCTCAACAGGAACAGCAGATTTAAATGTAAACACAAAATATAACACCTTCAGAAGAAAACAGGAAAGTCTTGAGTAACTGGCACCTGGTGAAGAATTCTTAGGCTTGATGTGAACCATAAGAGGAAAAAACAGATTAATCGAACTCCATCAAAATTAAATATTTTGCTTAAGAAAGATGCTGTTAAGAGGATGAAAAGAGAAACTACAGACTGGGAAAAATATTTAAATTATGTATCCAATAAAGGACTTGTATCTCAAATATACTAAGAGCTCTCAAAAATCAACAACAAATGACAACAACAAAACATTCCTATTTGAAAATAGAAAAAGACATGAAGAGGCATTTCACAGAAGATAATCCAGAGATGGCTAATGAGCAAATGAAAAGATGCTCAACCTCACTAGCTATCAGGAAAATAAAAATTAAACTCACAATGAGATATCAATTATACACCTATTAGAATATTTAAATTAAAAAAATAGTGACACACCAGATGCTGGAGAGGATACAGAAAAACTGCATCACTCATACATTGTTGGCCATAATGTAAACTGCTACAGCCACAGTTTCACAATTTCTTGTAAAACTAAATATGCAACTAATGTACAACCCAGCAATCACTTTCTTGGCCATTTATTCTAGAGAAGCAAAAACATATTTTCACAAAAGAAACTTATATGCAAATATTCATAACACCTTTAATTTGTAATAATTCAAAATTGGAAACACCCCAATTGTCCTTCAATGCATAAATACTTAAACAAACTATGGACATCCTTACCAGGAAGGGAGTATTCAGTAATGACTAAAAATGAAATACTGGTATGTGTAACAACTTGGATGGATCTTAAGGTTATTGTGACTGTGATAAGTGAAAAAGTCAGTTTCATTTAATATTCTCAAAATGAAAAAATAGGGAGATGGATAAAAGATTTGTTGTTGTCAGGCTTAGGTATGATAAGTGGGAGAGTGTATGTTTGTGTGTCTTTATAAAGTGATAGAACAGGGAAAATCACTGTGGTGATGGAAGAATTCTGTATCTTGATGGCAATGATAGTAACAGGAATCCACACATGTAACCAAACAACACAGAACTATACATAGGTTAGAGCAATGTTAATTTCCTAGTTTTGATATTGTACTGCATTTACATGAAATGTTAAAATTGGGGAAAACTGTATAAGGAATACAGAAAGCCTCTCTTTAGTAACTTCTCTGTTTCCTGTGCATCTATAATTATTTCACAATTAAAACTTAAAACATTAAATTGGTACAGCCAATATGGAAAGCATTATGCAGATTCCTTAGAAATCTAGGAATGCATCCACCATTTGACCCAGCTATCCGTCTCCCCAGACAATACCCAAAGGACTTAAAAAGAGCATACTACAGGGTCACAGCCACGTCAATGTTTATAGCAGCACAATTCACAATAGCTAAACTGTGGAGCCAACCTAGATGAATGGATAAAAAATGGAATTTTACTCAGCACGAAGAGAGCATAAAAATAATGGCATTTGCAGGTAAATGGATGGCGTTGGAGAAGATAATGTTAAGTGAAGTTAGCCAATACCCCCAAAAAACAAATGCCAAATGTTTTCTCTGATATAAGGAGGCTGACTCACAGTGGGGTAGGGAGGAGGAGCATGGGAGGAATAGAACTCTAGATAGGGAAGAGGGGTGGGAGGGAAAGGGAGGGGGTAGGGGATTAGCAAGGGTGGTGGAATGTGATAGACATCATTATATAAAGTACATGTATGAAGACATGAATTGGGTGTCAATATACTTTATATATAAACAGAGATACAAAAATTCTGTTATATATGTGTAATAAGAATGGGAATGCAAAAAAACACAAAGTATAAAGGCATGAATTGGCGTGAACATACTCTATATACAAAGATATGAAAAATTGTGCTCTATATGTGTAACAAGAATTGTAATGCATTCCACTGTCATGTATTTTTAAAAAATCAATAAAAGTAAAAAAGAAACATTAAACAAATAAAATAAAACCAATTAAAAAAGTTAAAACAAAAAGATAGTAGGCTCCAAGGTGTGTTACAGTGGAAAGAACATGAATGTGAAGTTAGCTCATTCTGGGTTTGAAGCCTGTCTTGACTTCTTGAGTAAGTTACTTTATTTCTCTGAGCCTTGATTTTCTGCTGTATAAAATGGGGATAATAATGGGGCCTACTCTACAGGGATAGGGGTAGGATTCAATGTGAAAATGCTTGGCTCAAGACTGGTCTATAATAAATATTCAAGGAAATGAGCTTCCTTATGGTAGCCTGATTTATTATGACTTGGCCTTTGTTTCATTTGTCTTAACATGAAAGCATGTGGATGCCTGGGCCACGTCTCACCACCAGACAAAAAGCATCTTAGGTGCAGTGAGTATCCACTATTTGGTTTTGTGTCCTGCTTCCTAGGTTATAGCCCATGTCCTGACTCATGACCCATCCAACACGGATCTAGACTTTAGACATTTCCCAGTGTGGCTCCTCCATTATGTAAACTTTATTCTTGTTTGTCTTAGACCATTTTACAGTGCTACAACAAAATGCATGAGACTTTATAAAGAAAAGAGGTTTATGTAATTCACAGTTCTAGAGACAAAAAAAAAGTCCAGATTCTTATAGCTGCGTCTTGCAAGGGCCTCCCACTTATCACAATATGGTGGATGGCATCACATAATGGGTATGCATATGAGAGTGGCAAGTGAGCTAATGTGGAAAGGGCCAAAACATCAGGGATTTAACTTGTGTTTTAACAACCCACTCTCATGGCAACCAATTCAGTCCTGTGAGATCTAAACTACTCCTGTGAGACAGAGCATCAATCCTTTTCAAAAAGGGTGTTGCCCCTATGACCTAAGTACCACCAGAAGGCCCCACCTCTTTTAAAAAAATATTTTTAGTTGTAGATGGACACAATACCTTTAACTTATTTATTTATTTTTATCCAGTGCTGAGAATTGAACCCTGTGACTCATATATGCTAGGCAAGCACTCTACCACAGAACCACAACCCCAGTGCCCAAGGACCCACCTCTTAAAGTTCTCCCCTTCCACTAGCACCACTCCAGGGACCAAGCCTCAACACAAGTTTTGGTGAAGACAAGCCATATTCAACCTTAGCAACATGGAATGGTTCCTGGGTTGAAGGATGAGGAACTCTATAGTGCAGAGACCTTGGTATGCTTCTGGACACAAGTAGACATGAAACATCTGTTTTCACAAGCTTGCTCAGAATCTGTGCTCCAATATCTTAACTGGGCTTTAAATTGCTTGTCTAGAAATGTGTAGTGATAACAGATATAATCAGTGGGCAGGAACAGAAAATTTTCCTACTATTTCATTAATCTGGTTATGTCACTCCCTTCATCCCACTTTTGCTCAAAAATACCACTTTTCCTCAAGAGCCCTTTACCTAACCTTGCAGGTCTTCCTCACTGATGCTCAAACCTGCCTTCCTCCATCCACTATTACTCCTTTTCTATATTCTAGACAAAAGAAACTACTCCATCTTCTACAATTTACTCCCTCCAGACCTTCACCCACTCTGTTCCCTAGCTTAAGAATTTTTTCTCTACTGTACTGCCATTATACTTTTTGCATGGCTAAATCCTCCTCCTCCTCCTTCTAGGCTCTCTCCTATCAGCTCTTTCTCCCTCCTCCAGTCCTCTTGCTAGGGTTTTAAGTCATGCTTATAGATCTTCATGCTTCCTTGAGTCCTGTCCCCTAAGCTGGTGAGCTCCTGGGCATCTAGTGGCTTCTCAGTAAATGTTAGATGAATCAATGCCTAATGCCCACAGCTTGCATACAATAAAGAGTGCTCTGATCCTTGCCAGCCGGCAACTGTGCTTGCAGTGTCCCCACTTATGTTGTGGAAGATGGAGACTTTCCAGTCAACATGAAGGGGGAGCAAAAGCTGGAGAGTGTGAACTCTGTCATTGGTTTGGCAGTTACCCAGCATGCTCCTGGCCAGGAGGTTCTGGGCAGCTCTGGGCTCACAGACAACCATTGAGCAAGGCTCATAAAAGGGTCTGTGTCCATAGGCCTTACACATCTGGGCTGGGAGCTTGCAAAGCCAGTTGATATGCTGGATGGCACAGGCAGTTTCCTGTGAGTTGTTGTGGCCAAAGGCCTATCCCTACCCCCACTTCTTTAAGCTTTAACCAGAATCACAAATATTCTCTTTGGCTGCTATGGGCTAAGAGGCAGTAGATGTGGAAAGGACATTAGACTGAGACTCCAAAGATCTAGAGTCAGTATGTAATTCTAACTGATAAGGACATTTTGGAAAACATGTTTAACATGTTAGGATTACAACTAAATTAACAGTGATTGCTTATTACCATCACATGCTCAGTCCACACTAAAATTCTTTTGATCAATCCACACAAAGTTCTTCTACTGTCTTTCTCTTTTATTCTTTAACCCCATTTCACTTTTTAACTCCTTAAACTTTTTATTATGGAAATATAGAATACTATAGTATTAAATGGTATTGTTGATTCTTTCTGAAACATAACCACATTACCATTAGCACACTTAAAATAATCTCTAATTACTTAATGGTGAAAGACTGAATGTTTGCCCCCACCCCTTGACATAGCAAAGCTATCAATTCTTAACACTTTCACTCACATGGTACTGGAAGTCCTAGCCATTGTAATAAGGCAAGAAAAGGAAATAAAAGTTACACACTGGACAGAAAGAACTAAAATTGTCTCTATTTTCAGATGACATTATTGTGTACATATATATAAAATCCTAAAATATTGCCAAAAAATATTCCAAGAACTAATGAGTGAATTCAACAAGGGAGCAGAAGCAGAAGACAAGATCAGCATGCACAAAAACCAATCATATTTCTGTATACTACCAATAAATAAGGGGGAAACTAAGATTCAAACATAATGCCATTTATAACTGTGCAGACCTGGGCTCACATGGATATATATATATATATATATATATATATATATATATATATATATATATCTCCATTGTGTTTCTCTGTAAAATCCTGACTAGTACACACAAATGAAAACATGTAAAACTGGGTAAATAAGAATAAGATTAGTGGATTATATCAGTATCCATTCCATTGGGGTTGAAAATTGTGATAATCCACTTCCTTTTTCATTTATTAGTTGGGAATATTTTCATAAAAGGAATTCTCATAATCAACTATTTGATTACCTTGAGGTACAGTTTGTATAGGGAAGGTAGAAGAAATACTTCATTTCCTCTATTTATTTACCTGTTTTCAAAGTAAAAAGTTAGTTCCCTAGCATGTTCCAAATATGAACACAAATAAGACATATTTCTTTTTAGTTTTGGATATCATAATGATTCACAGATTTAAATATTTGGTGTGTTCCAATCTTTTGTAGTAATTATACTTGTTGATGTTGATGCTCAAAGTGTTATACCTTTGGGAAGTGGGAGAGCTTATAAAGGTTGGTTCCTGAGTCCTTTTGCCCTGGCCCGGTAACCCTTCATAGCTTCTTGCTTTCTGGTGTGACAAGATATTCTAGAGTTCTCTGGTGAGTTTCTAGTCCCCGATCTGGAGTGAACCAGTTTTTCAAGGAGATTCAGGACTACAGGGTTTTGGATTTCATTTCTTCTATTGAATAAAACCAGCACTGTCAGTGATTTATCCAACAATACATGTGTTAACAGTCTCAGAATGATACAACTAACATTACTACCAACAATACAATTCCAGAAAACACTATGCAATTCTTGTGGGAAAAATTGACTAAATTGTGCTATGTACATATATGAATATACCACAGTGAATTTCATGTTTATGTATATACCTAAGCACCAACTAAAGAAACAATAAATAAAAAGAAGGAAGACTTGTAGAGAAAAGAAAGCAGGGGGAATGAGAAGGGGAAGGAAAGAGGAAGTACCAAAGATTGAAATAAAGCAAATTATACTCCATGCATGTACAATTATGTCAAAATGAACCCCACCATTATGTATGATCACAATGTATTAATAAAAATATAAAAATAAGATCATGCAATGGCACATACCTGTAATCCCATCATCTTGGGAGGCTGAGGCAGGAGGATCACAAGCTCAAAGCCAGTCTCAGCAACAGCAAGGCACTAATCTACTCAGTGAGACCCTGTCTCTAAATAAAATACAAAATAGGGCTGGGGATGTGGCTCAGTGGCTTAATGCCCCTGAGTTCAATCACTGGTACTCAAAAAACTATATATATATATATATATATATATATATATATATATATATATACATATATATATATATATATATGTATATATATATATATATATATATATATATATATATATATATAATATTTTATTATATATAATATTTTACAGTTCTTTTTCCCCCCTTAGGACAAATCCAATTAAAATGCTCCAATTACTGTTTTGTAAAGTCTCTACACAGTTTCATGTTACTTTGGTTTTTGTTTTCATTTTAATGTTCACATATAGGGATTGATTTTTATGTTTAATTTTTTTGCAGCTAGGTGGTGTACATTTTAATCCCAGCAGTTCGGGAGGCTAAGGCAGGAGGATGGCAAGTTCAAAGCCAGCCTCAGAAACCCAACAAGGCCCTAAGCAACTTAGGAAGACCCTGCCACAAAATTAAAAAAAAAAAAATTATAGAAAAGATTGGGGAGGTGGCTCAGTGGTTAAGTGCCACTAGTTTCAACCCCTAGTACCAAAACTAATATTTTTTCCTTAATTATGTAAAGATTTACTTGGCTTCTGCTGTGCTCTAAATGCTTATATTCCCCAAATTTCATCTATTGAAGTTCCAGTTTCCAAGATGATGGCATCAGGAGGTAGGGCCTTTGGTGGGTGATTAGGTCGAGAGGGTAGAGCCCTCATGAATGGGATTAGTACCCTTATAAAAGAGATTGTAGAGTTTGTTTGCCTCTTATGCCACATGAGAACACATGAGAACTCCACAGTTTACGGCCTAAAAGAGGGCCCTCACTGGAACCTGACCATGTTGGATCCTGATCTCAAACTTCTTAGCCTCCAGAACTATAAGAAATATATTTCTGTTCCTTACAAGTCACCAAGTCTATGGAATTTTGTTGTAGCAGCCTGAATGAACAAGGAGCTTTAAAGTGAATCTGTGAGAGTTTGGCCTCTCTGTGGTGACAGCAAGAACCCTGTAATGAAGACTGGCTTTTTTGGCTTATTAAAATTACTTATTGAGCTGGATGCTGTGCCACATTCCTGTAATCCCAGCAGCTTGGGAGGCTGAGGCAGGAGGATCATGAGTTCAAAGCCAACCTCAGCAATGATGAGGCACTAAGCAACTCAGTGAGACCCTGTCTCTAAATAAAATACAAAATAGGACTGGGGATGTGGCTCAGGGGTTGAGTGGCCTTGAGTTCAACTCCCAGTACCAAAAAAAAAAAAAAATTGCTTGTTGACTCAGTCTCTTCTGAGCTCCTCCATCAGCTCCATGAGGCAAAGGCCTCATGTCCACCTTTAAACCCCACTGTCTGGTATATCGTACATATGGTGTGCTCAGTGAATATTTTTTGTACCAGGGATTGCACCCAGGAATATTGATTGAGCAAATAAACTTAAAGAGAGTGCCCCAGGGTTTGGAATAGAAATCATTATGGTGACACTATGACATATCTCCTTACCAGGGTCCAAGATAAGGCACGCCATCCTCAGCCCTCTCTTAGATGAGAAAGCATTTCTGCCCTCTCTTCTTAGTCCTATCAGCCTCAATATTGGTCTCAAAGATTTTATCCCAGTGTCACAGTAACACAAATGTCACTACTGATGTTTCTCTCAAGAGATCTACAGATCCTTAAGGAAATAGGACTCCAGGTAGCAAATTTGACATCCCATAACTGTTAGGGAAGGCATGAAGACTCGACACCTCACAGTGATCATCTTTTTAGAAAGTCTTGATTCTTTATATAGATAATACATTCTAGAGAATGCTAAAGATTTTCCAGAAAATTTTCCATATTACTACACAGCATTATATTGGGAGATGCAATTAAGATTCAATTTTCCAGTTGTGTGCATCTTAGGTTTATTTTATTTGTTTTACATACTAAAGTAAGAAGCCATAAAGAGAAGTCCCGAAGCTGTACCATGGATACAAGGCTCTTTCTATCCCAGGGATCAAAGAAGCATGGTCCAGTTGTGGAAGAAGACAGAGGGAGCCCTGGGTTCTGGCCTGCTGCTGGTTAAATGGTCCCATCCCTCCCCCATGGAGGGAAAAGATAGTGGCTTCTAGAGCCTTCCTATCCTTCTAGGGTGATTGAAGTCTTTGTGATGATGTTTTCCCCTATGACCCCTGCTCTTGCTCACTATTAGAACCCCTACTAATGGGAGAAGTTGAGGACTATCTAATGCCCTTTCAACAAGGTCGCAATTCTTTAGCTGTGATTGGCCCGGGCAGTCTGGCTTAAGAACAAGCCATCCTTAAGTTCTCCAAGAACCCAATATTTTCTCCAATCCTTTGAATGCCTAAATTCAATTGGTCAACTCCCTAACTATAAAATATATTATTTATCTTTAAAAGTATTCTCTTTTCTCCCATGGGAACGGTCCATGTAGGTGTGTGGAGCTGCAGTCAGGAAAATTAAAATATGCAAATGAAAAATGCAAATGAAAAAAGCTAGGCATGGCTCACCATGGTGCTCCCAGGGTTTTCTTGAATAGCAACAAATTAAAGAAATGCTATGTAATCAAAGTTTATATCAAGCCTCAAGAAAGAAAAACTCCATTATCTCTAAATATAGAGATGTGTTTTAATGTGTTTCTCTGTATCTTGAAGTTGTGTGCGGCTCACTGAGCCAGTGCACACACAGATCATTGGGTTTCCTCAGGATGAAATGGGGGCAGGGCTTAAGCATTTTCTACCCTTTTTTATAATGTAATTAACAGATGACAATTAACAGAGAAATGCAATTTGCACCACAAACCCTTTTGGCCCAGATTTGGTCCCAGTTTTTCCTCTGTGCAACTCAGCTTGCAAATTCCCAGTTTTAATTCCCAATCTCAGGAAGAGGTTGGGGCAGGAGCAGGAGTAGGAAAGGCACTTTTTGCGAGGTGGGACCCCTCTACTTGGTCCTTGCTTGGCAAGAGTGAGTTGAAGTGCCACCCCTGACAGGTACTAGCTGCTTTTTCTCCCTTCTGGGACCACTGGGCTTCCTAGACCAGGCATTGGTGAGTTGCCATGCTGGATTTGGACTTGGCAAGTGCTGCCAGACGAGTCAAGACCCTCACCTGTGCAGATCTCTATCTTGGATGTCACACTTCTCAAGGAACCTGAGCCCCAGAAGGCTGAATTGCAGCACAGCTCAGCAAAAAGTTCAGCCTGCTTCCCTTGAGGTAGGCATTTGCTTTGGCCGTTTGGTAATGCTTGCTATAAACAAAGTTGATGTTTTGACTAGGGCTTGAAAGATCAGCAGTGTAGCTTTCAATGCTATACTGTTAGGAGCGGCTTTGGGCACAAGAGTATAGGGAGGGACCCCATGCTTTAGAGGTTGAAAAGGAGCTGGCAACAAAGTCCCTGCTTCTAAACTAAGGAAGATTGAGAAACAGGGACCATTTACAAGTGTCTTTCCATTTGCCCTTAATAGACTGGACATACAACACAGCATCTCTGAAAGGGTTTATACAACTTTATGATCTTCAAACCAAAGTCAGGCAATTTTCTGTTGAACAGAAAAGCAAGATGACTTCCTCACCCCATTTTTTTATATTTTATTCAAGCAACACTTATACAGCACTTGTTGCATTCATGGTTCCATTCCAAAACCTTGTCAAATATGAACTCATGTAATCCTCACAGCAACACTAGGCAGTAAGCTAGTGTTATTTTCTAGATCTATGGGGAAGGAACCAAAAGCAATGGGGGTTTAGTGACTCATCCAAGGTGTTTTAAGTCAGTTTCTTCATCACTGTGACCAAAAGATCTGAGAAGAACAATAGAGGAGGAAAATTTTATTGGGGACTCACAGTTTCAGAGGTCTTAGTCCATAGATGGCTAGCTCCATTTCTCTGAGCCCCAGGTGAGGCAGAACATCATAGTGGAAGGGTATAGATGAAGAAAGCAGCTCAGGACATGGAGCCAGGAAGCAGAGAAAGAGAGAGTCAACAAGGACAAAATATATACCCTAAGTCATGCCAACAGGAACATACCTCCCAACCAGTGTTCAGTTGCCATTCATTGCATTCTCATAAGGGGATTCATTCACTGATGAGATTTAGCTCTCATAACCCACTCATTTCACCTCTCAACTTTCTTGCATTGTCTCACACATGAACTTTTGGGAGATACTTCATATTTAAACCATAACAAGGCCAGCCACCTTTTCAAGGAGTAAATGGAAACATAAATTGTGTTACATCCATTCCCATGGAACACCATCAGAAATAACAAGGAACTATTAGCACACAAAACAACCTAGATTGATTTAAAGATAATTATGCTGAGTGAAAACATGTAATTCCTAAATGTTGCCTACTGTATGGCTTCATTATGTACCATTCTTGAGATGACAGCATTATAGAAATGAAGAACAGATTAGTAGTCACCCAAGATTAAGGAGGGCCATGGGATGTAGATGTGACTATGAAAGAACAACAAAAGGGATTTTAGTGGGGATGGAATTATTCTGTGCCTTGACTGTACAATGTCAATTGCTTGGTTGTGATATTGTTCTAAAGTTTCTAAAGATGTTACCATTGGGGGAAATTTGAGTGGAGAATACATGGGATCTTTCTTACAACTACATGTGAGCCTATGATTATCTCAAAACAAAAAAGTTTAAGACATTATATTGCATGTCTTTCCCCTTCCAGAAAACTTATCAATGAAAGCCTGCCCCACCTTCACCCCTTATTTAACCTTTAATTTAACACTTTTGTGCCTCAGTGGCCCATTTTGGAGTATTGGGGATCAAACCCAGGGCCTCGTGCATGTGAGGCAAGCACTCTATGAACCGAGCTAAATCCCCAGCCCCTCAGTGGCCCATTTTTATCAAAGTAATACTTGTAAATAGTTTTAAAACCTGATTAGAACACTAGAATTATCTAATGCCATCCCTTGCCCCACCGTTCCCTATCTCTAATCACTACTCCGCAGGGGAAGCCACTTTCCAAATGTATGCTCCCATTTTTCTGTATGCACATCTATATATTTCTATATGGTTTCTTTCTCCTGATGTTGTTGGACCTTACCATTTTAGAAAATTATTTAACTTCATCATACAAAAAAATAAGATTGAACTCTTTTGGACCACCCCCATATAGTCTAATCCTCCCCTACCCAAAACTCCCAGTATAAACACATCAGTATTTTTACTTAAATCAGGATTTGGTGTTTCTGTCATTATTACTATGTGAATCTACTTCAGAACAGAGCAAGGTAGTACACTATAGCTCTGTTCAATTTCTCTTCTCTCATATAAACTCTTTCCCCCATGGAACTCATAATTGCCTCAGTTTTTCTTCTTTTTTTCATAGTGTACCTATCATTTATTCATCTCCAAACTCTGAAGAGTCAACATACTATCAAAATGGTTCAATGAAGCACATAACTACTGTAGTCATCCTGGGAATTCTTTTTCCCTTTCTCCCATTTCTTATACTACATATTTCTCTTTCTTAGCTTTCTTGCTCATATTGGAAATCATATTTAATTATCTTTCTGAGCAAATGTCTGTATAATATCCACCTACTTGATGGATAAATTGTCTGAGTATGAAAATTTAAGGTGGAATGATTTTCTCACCATCACCTACCCCTCACGTTGGCACTGAGAAGCCTGAAGACACTCCTGACCCAAGATGATTGGAATTTGACCTCTGTCTCTCCCTTTGGACTTGAGGTTGAGTGCAGATATAGGAGCTTACAGCTTTATAGGGTGCACTGTGAGCCCACACACCAACTACATTCGACATAAGGAAACATCATTACAAGATTCCAAAACATCAGGAATAATGAGAAGATCTTAAAAGCATCCCTTTCCCCATTGTTATTCCCATATACTTCCTGCTTCCACACAATACAGACTCCTCACTATAAATATTTTGCACCAGAAGGGTACAGTTGTAACACTTGTTATCATTGATTAACCTACATTGACAAATCATTGTCACCTGAAGTGCACAATTTACGTTGGGGTTCATTCTTAGTGTTGAACATTCCATGGGTTTGGTCAAATAGATAATGATGTGTTTCTACCATCATAGTATCACACAAAGTAGTTTCACTGCCCTAAAAATCTCTGCACCCTGCCTATGATCCCTGACAACCACTGATCTTATTGACTGCATAGTTTTACCCTTTCCCAAAATATCATGTAGTTGGAATCACATAGCATGCAGTAGTTTTTGATATATATTTTTTCCTGTCTCTCTAAAGATATTAATATGTATTTTAAAAAAATGAAACATTATTATCTTATAATTCTAGATGTCAAAAATAAAAAAAAATAGTGTGAATATAACAAATAAAAAAATAAGTCTTAGTGGGCTGAAACCCAGAGCTGTATTACCTTTGTAGGCTCTAAGGGAAAATCCATTTCCTTGTATTTTCCTGCTAAGGATATTAATTTTAATCTTTTTGAAGTTTTCTCTAGCTGTCTGCATTGTCTTTGCTTTCTTTGAGTTCTTTTTACTTGGTGGTTGGTTTCAGTCTCTATTTTCATATAAGAAGTTTTCCTCAAATACGAGGGACCCACTGCCTATCTATTCATGGGGGCAGTAACATGCTGTTAGAAGCACTATGTTGTAGGGGACAACCTTGTCACTTGACAGGCTTTACTGTAGGGTGATCTGATAGGGACTCAATTTATTGGGGGCTCTCAAGTGTCATTTTTTGCTGATCTTTTTCTTGGGCTGGCCAGTCCCTCACAGAGGTGACCTCCCATCTTTTGCCTGAGGGAGTATAAACCTAGCTATGGCATTCTAGAACCCAACTTGGGGAGAAAGTTATGAGGCTTTCAATTAATCCTTTTGTTTTTAGTAAGTTCTTCAGCAGTGTGTTCAACTGGGTACTCCTCTGGCAAGAAAACATCCCATCTTCTTTCAGAGTGGTTGAGCTCTGAGGCATGGAGGAGAAAAGAGGACTAAGTACTACTCTTGATATACATTTTTAATACCTTTATTTATTTGTTTGTTTATTTATTTATTTATGTGTGCTGGGAATTGAACCCAGTGCCTCGCACGTGCTAGGAGAACATTCTACCGCTGAGCCACAACCCCAGCCTCTTAATATACATTTTGAACCCAAGTTTTCTTTTCCTCAACACTAGTCCCTATCATCCTTTCAGAAGACCATGGTACCTCCAATTCTTGAGTCTTACCAGTTTCTCTTATAGTTTTCTTTGCTACTTCCTGGCTTGCACAAGTTTAAATTTTTGTTTGCTTCACTCTGATAATCCCCTCACCAAATATCCATTCACTTTGCAGCTACTTCTCTCTTCCCCTTCTTCCACTCCTATGGATATGGGCCTTGATATTTTATTGTTATTTGAGTGGGCTTTGGAGAGGGAGCATAGATAAACATGGGTGCTCAACTCATTGTGTTGAACCAGCACTCTACACAAGACTCTTGAGGCCAAGAGTTTGGTTGGAAAGAGAAGAAAAGGTTATTTTATTTTTGTCTCAACAACTTCCTCTGCTCTCACAGAGCCAGCACACCTTCATGACTGAATGCAACATATTCAGGCCAACCTGTTCAGTTAAAGGTGTCTAAGGCCTGGAGGGCCTCCTGGAGCATTAGACTCTTTGGTAACAGCAGAGTCACCAGGCTAAAAACCATTGCTGGCAGACATTGAAAAGCTTTCAGTCAGAGAAAACAATGATTTTTCTCAAAGAATATTGATTTGCTTTCAATTCTGAGAAATATTCTCAACCTTGATGGCTGTAGAAGATAGAGGTCACGTCAGGATACAGTGAGAGGTATCTTATTGTGGTAACTTCATTTTCTTTCCTGCAAGAAAACACCAGATATCTTGCCTGATGTTATAGAGCCACTGAGGCCCAAAGCCATTTCACCCAGCTGGAACTTTTGGAAGCAACAACAATACCAGCAAATACCTGTTACCCACTTGCCACCACCACAAAATGAACATCAATTGAAACACAGGGACCAATGTGACTTGACCAGGGAAATCTACTGAGATTTTTAACCAAAACATGCACCATCCCCCACTTCTATCCTTAATATGACCTGCACATTTCTGTGAATCCTCCTGACTAGGATGGCAAGACACTTAAATAGATGACATCACCCCTCCTTTCTGCTGATCTGGCAGACATTGCTAATCAATCACTGTGTTTGTCCCACTGAATCTGGACTCAACCACTTCTAATCTGTGGGCATTGGAACACAAGAAGAAACTCTGTTCCTTCCTTTTCTTGGAGTCTAAAGGTCTTGGTCATTGAGAGGAACTGTTCCTATCAGCAGGCAGAAGTGCCTTCTAAGTATAGAAGGGCTACAGATGCCTTCCATGTGGTCTGTCTGCCACACACTCCTTCAAGGATAAGCCTCACTGGAGCCAGATCACAGCCAAGGTCAAATGGGAGTGAAATAAAGCAAATTGTTCTCCCCAGTTCTTTACCACCTCAGTTCTTTGGGCAGCATGGACTTTAAAACCTCAATATCTGGGAGCAGCTGGGTGGCAGAACATACTCTCTGAGACCCCCATCAGGAATCCAAAGTGCTATATGTCCTCAATGAGTTCAAGTGTCAAGGAGATATATTGTATCCAGAAACCTTGACTTCCTAGATGAAAAATTCCACTCCCAGGTGGATTCAAGAGCCGAGTCTTTCCTGAAGCAGTAATGCCATCTGTCCCCTGGACAAACTTGTCAACCATTCAATGCCATTGCTTGCCAAGAGTGTAGTCAAGGCATCTCCAGGTCACTTTGTGACCCCCAAGGGAATCTCTAACAATTCCCCAGGCTTCTGTGATGGGTTCTCCTGAAACCAGACTTAGAACCCTAAATCCCATATGGTATTTCTGCCTATGTGGGTATTTGTTGCTTCTCTTCTGAAAGATGAGCAAGATACTTGAGAACAATAAGAAAGGCATCCTAACTGGAGGAATCAGGGTTAAAAAAGAGGGAGAGCTGTGTCTTGCTTCTTGTCTTTTCTGTCTCTGCCATTGCTATTGTCTCATCCCCTCCACTTTACAGGCCACTTAAAGGTAGTGTGCAGAGAGGCACTGAGCCTTTTCAACTGTGACAGTCTGAGGTCTCACTTCCTATAGCACTGTATATGCACCTGCCTCCCCATAGGCTGTGAGCGTCCAGCAGGCAGAGACCCCAGGGTGGCTGTGTCACAGCTGCATGCAACAGGTAAGAAAGACAAAACTGCAAGCCAGTGAGCAGATCGACACCAGTGGGCATTAACCACCCAAGCCTCCCCCTACTGCAGGAGCCAGGGACACAGCCTGAAAGAGCATAGGGCTCAAAAATGGGGGACCCAAAGGCCAGAAAAGGACTGAAGATCTAGCCCAGACCCTGGTGGCTTTAGTAATGGCATGGCTTCACAATTGTGCTGTTGTTGGAGTCTGGCCTTCAAGTTCTCACAAGCATTCACTCTTCATCTAATAACCCAGTTGTGAAGACAGTTCTGGTATGTCTGTGGCTTAGCACCCGCCTCCTCCGATATGATCCCATACCTGGCACAGGGCAGAGCATAGGAGTAGTTCACATTCCTTGAAGCTCCTTTTCAAGAAAAGTCCTTGCCTGTAAGTCTCTGTTAGGACCAGGATAAGTGACCTGGACTAGATGGGTTGGGCCTGTTTTAGACAAATTGGATCAAGACTCAAAGAGAAAAGAAATTATCACCTGGTCATGCAGGATACAAGCATTTGGGAAGGTGAGGTGGGGCAGAGGGCTTCAATTTCTTTCCATTTCCTGTATATTCTGCACTACTTTCAGGGTTTTAATTGATTATATCAACTGTGCTCATTTCCCTGGACAAATTAGTCTTTACGCAGAAGAGGCAATTACCTGGGCTTGTTCTGTACCAGTCTGCAGGAGTGAACAGGAGACTCTTGGGGCCACACAAGATAATGTTATCTGAAAAGACTCTGAGATTCAAAATGAGGACATTTATTTCAGTCTTATAAGCCTTTTTTGTTTGTTGAATGATATCTGGCACTGGTTTAGGTCCACCAGGGTGGGAGGAAGGACATCTGTGTCTGCCTAGAAACCCTGAGCTCAAGAGTTTTTACCTGGTCACTGTGGGTGATACAGGCAGACAGTAATTCTGAGGGACAGTGCTGGAGGACAAGGAGACAGGGCAGGGGGAAGGGCTAGAGTCAAGCCTAAGCTCAGCCACCTGTGGGCTTTATGGCCTTGAACCACTCAGCACATCTGAGCCTCCGTTGCCTGATCTACAAAAAGGAGGTAAAATTCTTTGTCTGGCCTCCACTGAAAGAAGCCTGTTAGACCCAATATGATAATAAATGTCAATGTATTTTGTCAACTTTCAATGTTTTGCCTTTGAGAGGGTGACCCAGGAACTGGACATGTTAAAAACTGGTCAGATGGAGGAACATTCCCCCAGGACCAGCAGAGAAGCTACTAGAATTTGGATCTTGGATAAGGATTAGGGTGGGGCCAATGAAACACAAAAGGAGGCCTCACTTCAGGTTACGTAAGTGGTAGACCCTATATAGGGCTTTCACTTTCAGCCAGTGCAGTCAGGCAGGCTGGGCTTGAGCTGAAACAGCTATGGACCCTTTACTCTATATCCTGATTGTTCTACAACAAGCAGAAAAAGTGCTGCTTGTCTCCTTGTTGTAGACAAGAAAGCAATGTTCAGAAGATGAAAGCATGTGCCAAAGCCACCCACAAGTAAAACTTCTCAGGAGACCAGTAGAATAGAGGAAGGGGACCAAAGGAAGGAAGGTGAGGAAGGAAAGGGAGGTCCTGGAGAAAAACTTGACCAAACTTTGTTATATGCATGTACAAATATGTCACCATGGATTCTATTATTATCTATAATTATAATGCACTTTTCAGTTAATTTTTTGCAGCTGTGACTAAAAGACTAGACAAGAACAATTTTAGGAGGAAAAATTTATTGAGGGTCTCACAGGTTCAGAGGTCTTAGTCCATAGACAGCAGGGTCCATTCCTAGGATCTTGAGGTAAGGCAGAAAATCATGGAAGAAAAGTGTCACAGAGAGAAGCAGCTCACATAATGATCAGAAAGAAAAGAGAGGAGGAGGGAGAGGGAGAGGTGGAGAGAGAGACCCCACTCTCCAGATACAAAATATATTCCCCAAAGGCATACTCCCCAGAAATCCCCCGCCTCCAACCACACCCTACCCATCTTCAATTACTACTCAGTTAATCCCATCAGGGGATCAATTCACTGATTGGGCTAAGACTCTCATAACCCAATCATTTCTCCTCTAAACTCTCATGCATTGTCTCACACATGGGCTTTTGGAGGACACCTCATTATAAACCATAACATTCCTCCTCTGGCTCTCAAAAGCTCATGCTCATCTCACAATGCAAAATACATTTAGTTCATTTCCAAGACTCCCCATAGTGTCAACAGTTCAGCATTGCCCAAAAACTCAAGTCCAAAGTCTCCTCTAAGACTCAAGAGAAACTCGCATTATGAGCTCCTTTAAAAATCAAAAGCAATTTACATCTCCAGAGTAGTAAAGCCTAAAGGTAGCACGGCTGCAGCAGTGCCTGAGCATAGTGAAACAACTTCTTAAGCTTCCTAGGCCCTCTTGTGCAAGTAGAGTACCCCATGAGTCTCTTTACAAAGGGAATTTTACTTTTTCTCCTTTGAGCCTGAAATGGATGTGGTCTTGCCAATTCCTGAGATGCCCTCAACAAGTCTTTCTTACTATCTTTAGCAAATTCTTTAGCATTTATTTCATGGCATTAGTGTCTTTAACAACTGCAACTTCCTTAGCCCCAGTTTTACTCCCACATTTCAAGTCAAAGCTTTTCAAATCTTTCTGCTCGGGCTTTCTGTTCCTGAATATTGTTGCCATAAGCTCAGTCCTTGTCCTCAATGCCAATCTAATAACAAGGACATGGTTTTGAGAAAAAAGAAAAAAAAAGTTTATTGCTTTGCTAGCAAAGGAGAAAAACAGGGGACTCTGTCCCACAAGCTCTGATTCTGCCCCTCAGAAGGAACAGGGGACTTTTAAAGAGGTGATTCAAAGACTACATTCCACATGTTCTCTCTTGGAGTTGTAATTTCCTTGTTAATTTGGGAGACAGTCATTTCTGAGATCTTCTGGTACCATCTCCAAAGTCTGGATTACTTTTTTCATATGGTGGAAAAAAGTTATCTGTACTCAAGGACAGATAACTCTGCCTAGGTTGGGGAGGAAAGGTGATTTTGTTTCCCCTGAGATTAGGGAAGGGAGATGTTAGGGAGGAGCAGAGAGAGAGAGAGAGAGAGAGAGGGAGAGAAACACATCCATTTTAAGAATAACTTGCAGTGACAGAGCAGCTAGGGTTGTATTTAAAACATAAAATGGACCACTGTTACAATATCACAATAAACTTGGCTAAAAACTTCCAGCAATACCCATGCCACCACCTGAATACTACGCTGTCTAGAAATTTCTTCCACCAGATTAATAAATCCATCACTTTTAAAATCAACCTCAAAGGGGCTGGGGTTGTAGCTTAGTGGTGGAGCACTTGCTAGGCACTTGTGAGGCACTGGGTTTGATCCTCAGCACCACATAAAAATAAATAAATAAAGGTATTGTGTCCATCTATAAGTAAAAATATTTTCAAAAAATCGCCAAAGAAAGACTCAAGACAAGGGCAAAATGTAGAAAATTTATTAACCAGAATGTAACACAAAGGGCCTCTAGTCCAATTACCAATAGAGTACTCCTTTTCCTTAGAAACTTATTGAGCCCTGTCTTTCTTTACTATCCACAGTTGTATGGGCCTTCTGATCTTCTGAGTGCCCACCAGAACTGCCCATTAAGTTCCACTTAACATCAGTCTAAAGCTTTTCCAGAAGGGAAGGAACATTCACATGAATGACACAGGACTCAGTTGCTTGCTGCTCTTTGTACCTACCCAGAAATGAGGTGTAGGAAAGGCCCTGTGGGGTAAGCCCTTGAACAATGGAATATGAGCTCCTGGATACATTTTTCCCTTTTTCCTTCCCTACATACAACGTTCTGGTTTCGTGGACCTTTTCTTTCACTCCTGCTCTCTGAGATCTCACTGCCCAAGACAGGGTTGCTATGAGACTATTTCCAATGAAACCAAGACTAGGGCTAGGGTTGTGGCTCAGTGGTAGAGATCTCCTCTAGTGCGGGAGGCACTGGGTTTGATCCTCAGCACCACATAAAAATAAAATAAAGTTATTGTGTCCAACTACAGCTAAAAAATAAAAAAAAAAAAAGAAACCCAGACTAAAACTCCCTGGTGTCCCAGCACAAAGCCTGACTCATGATAGGTGTTCATTTGTCAGGGAGAGGTAAGGTATACTACAGAAAGCAGACTTCCTCAAATCCCACCCTGCAGTTCTCATGCATGCATGGCTCAGGGGCCAGCCAGAGCCGTGCATGCATGAGACAGTGCTTATACAGAAAATCTGAGTTTGGTCCCCGCCCCTTCGCCTGCGCTGGGCGCGGGCCCTGAGAGGTTCGCCGGGCGGGCAGAGCCTCGGGAAGGGCGTCTTGGGCAGAGGCGGCCGCAAGGCTCCTTGGCAGGGAACATGAGGAGCTTCCCTCCGCCGCCAGCTGGGGACAAGGACACGGTGGCGCTCCCGCCCCACTGCCCGCGATCGCCTAGGGGCCGAGATGTCAGTCGCCGGCGCCCGCGGCGGGCCGGCCAGCTACCACCGGCTCCTGGATAAGGTGGAGCTGATGCTGCTGGAGAAGCTGTGGCCGCTGTACAACCACCCGGCAGGCCCTAGAACAGTTTTCTTCTGGGCTCCAATTATGAAATGGTGGTTGGTGTGTGCTGGGTTGGCTGATATGGCTAGACCTGCAGAAAAACTCAGCACAGCTCAATCTGCTGTTTTGATGGCCACAGGGTTTATCTGGTCAAGATTCTCACTTGTAATTATACCAAAATATTGGAGTCTGTTTACCGTTGATTTCTTCGTGGGGGCAGCAGGAGCCTCTCAGCTCTTTCGCATTTGGAGATATAACCAAGAACTAAAAGCTAAAGCAATCAAATAAAAGTGTTCCTGATCACCCGACCCTAGATGTGGACATAACCACTGGGACCTAGCTTATTATTTGGTTATTTTAAGGCATTGCTCTAGCTGTGCTGACATTTGGAAGGCACAACAAAAATCTTGCTGAAACTGGTAGCTAGTGCTTGATTCCATAGAAAATAAAGTAGATTTTAATAACAAAAAAAAAAAAAAGAAAGGAAATCTGAGTCTCCTTTCTGCCTCTTACTACTGAAGGATTTCCCCTCACTTTCAGCTCACTTTGCAGCAGTTGGGATTGTCCTGAACATGGTTCTTTTGTTCTGTAAGCTCCAGAAAGACTGTAGGTTTCCCTAGGAGCTTTAGGCAGCGTTTGAGGTGCAGAGTGAGGCTCCCAGAAGATAGGAAAACAGGAATCCCACAGAAGGCTCTTCCAAGCTCACAGGTGTTGATTTCCTGTCAGAATCTGCCCACCTTGGGTAGCTCTCCAGTGCCTTCAGGTGCGTTTTGTCTTATTTTTATGTTTTTCCTGAATCTATAGTTCTCTGAGGAAGATACAACCTAGCTCCATCCACAGGCTAGCCTGCTCACTTCTGTCCCCAACTGTCTGTCCCACACCAACAATGCCACCAACACCCTGAGCTGCCACAGATAGGGCCAGGAAGCCAAATATCCCTTGCCTCTGGGTGCCTGTCTCATAAGTGACTATGGTCACATGCCCTTGAACCACAGGCTGACTAACCAGTAGCTCCCTGAACTAGTTGGGAGAGAGACTGGTGTCAGGGACGAGATAAGAGCCAACACATTCTCAAGAGAGAAGGCAAGTGTCAGAGAGCAAGATGAACATGGGGGATGGGTATCAGTTTCCTATGGTTGCTGTAATTAATTACCGCAAACTTAGTGGTTTAAAACAACCCTAACCCACATTTATTCTCTTCCATCCTGGAGGTTAGAAGTCTGAACCCAAGGTGTTGGCAGGGCTGATTCTTTCTGAAGGCTGCAGGGGAATATCCATTCCCTTGCGTTTCTCAGCTTCTAAAACCTGCCTGCTTTCTGGGGTTTATGCCCCGCCCCACCCCCCTGCTGACCTTCCTCCTTCTTCAAAGCCAGCAGTCTATTGCCTCTAAATCTCTTTCTCTGAGTGCACCCCTCCACCTCCCTCTTTCTCTTTCAAGGGCTCTTGAGATTATAATGAGCCCACTCAGATAATCCAAGATAATCTCAGGATCCTTAATTTAAATACATCTGCAAATTCCCTTTCTCCTAACATGGTGGTCTCTAGTTCCATCCATTTTCCTGCAAATGCCATAATTTCATTTTTCTTTCTGGCTGAATAAAACTCCATTGTAGGGGGGCTGTGTTATGTGGCTCAGTGGCAGAGTGCTTGCCTAGCATGCAGGAGGCACTGGGTTCGATCCTCAGCACCACATAGAAATAAAATAAAGACATCATGTCCACCTAAAACTAAAAACTAATTATTTAAAATCTATTTTTTAAAAACTCCATTGTGGAGCTAGGATTATAGCTCAGTGATAGAGTGCTTGCCTCGCACATGTGAGGCACTGGGTTCCATCCTTAGCACCACATAAAAATAAATGAAATAAATAAAGATATTGTGTCCATCTTTAAAAAAAACCTTAAAAATACTCCATTATATATGTGTGTATACATATATGTGTGTGTGTGTGTGTGTATATATATATATATATATATATATATATATATATATATATAATATTTCCTTTATCCATTTACCCATTGACAGACACCTAAAGTGGCTCCATAGTTTTTGTGAATTGTGCAGCTATAAACATGAGTATACATGTATCACTGTGGTAATATGCCTTTAATTCTTTGGGGACCATCATGTTAAGTGAAATAAGTCAAACTCAGATGGTTAAGGGTGGTAGTGCTTTCTCTCATATGCAGAAGCTAGAAGGGAAAAAGGAAAAGAAAGGTGGATCTCCTAAAAACGAAAGGGAGATCAGTAGAGGAAAGGGACCAAGGGGTGGAAGGTAGGGAGGAAGGGCAGAAATGCTGAGGAATGATGTTAGCCAAATTACATTGTTATATTGTGTGCATATACAAATTTGTAACATTAAATCCCATCAATATCTACAACTATAATAAAATTGTGGGGGAAAAAGAATACAAAAAAAACCCAATTTATTCAAAAGAGTTTATGTTTTTTAGGGGAGTACTGGGGATTAAACTCTGGAGTACTCAACCACTGAGCCCCATCCCTAGCCCTATTTTATATTTTATTTAGAAACAGGGTCTCACTAAGTAGCTGCTGGGTTTACAGGCATGCACCACGGCATCCAGCTGATAATTATTAAAATAAGTTATTAAAAATGATTATTTTCTCAAGACAAAAGAGAGAAGATGGAAATGGAAATCAACTAATTGAAAGGAGCAAGGAAATTTTTCAGTAAAAAAATGATTATTTTTTTAAATTCCCCTTTGCCATATAAACTGGCATTCACAGATTCCAGGGATTAGGGGATGGCCATCTTTAGAGCAAAGAGGCATTATTCAGCATACTTCAGGCTGGGAGGAGCTGGGACCATGCGGCAGGTAGGCTCCCATCTTAGCTCAGGTTGCCATAACAAAATACCATAGACTGGGCAGCTGAAATAATTGACATTTATTTTCTCATAATTATCAGGGATAGAAGTCTAAGGTCAAGGTAGTTGGGGGCACTCTTCTTTGCTTGTAGATGGCTGCTTTCTCACTTTGTCCCTATAAGATAGAGGAAGAGGAGAAAGAGAGAGAGAGAGAGAGAGAGAGAGAGAGAGAGAGAGAGAGAGAGAGAGGAGAGAGAGAAACACAAGGGCTGGGATATAGCTCAGGGGCAAAGCACTTGCTTTGCATTGGTGAAGCCCAGAGCTTGATCCCCAATTCCAAAAAAGAAAAGACAGAAGAAGAAGAAGAAGAGGAGGAGGAGGAGGAGGAGGAGGAGGAGGAGGAGGAGGAGGAGAGGAGGAAGAGGAGGAGGAGATAAAGAAACACACACACACACACACACACACACACACACACACTGTGGGTCACCTTGGGAAGTAACCTCACCTCTCTGTGGTTCAGGCCTCCCTGTGAAATGAAGGAAGTGAGAGGGTCTTTCTGACAGCTGCTGGCATCTGTGGAGTAGCTTGGTGTCAGACAACAGTGAACAACTGTGTGTCTTTTTAATATATAGGAACTTTACCTGAAAATTCCAAAGGATCAGTCAGAGTTCATTTGGGCATGAGGATATGAAGAAGGTCACCTTTATTATTCAGAGTCTGTGCTTTTTTTTTTTTTTCTAGAAATTTACCCATGAAAATCCAGAAATATAGTGTTGATCTTTCACAAGACAGCTGGCATTTCTCTTAGGAAATGGCTTTTATTTTTAAATGAATAGCAGCACCCTTTCCAACTCTTCCTGGCTGGCTGGTATGGCACTTGTATGGTGATGGCCTTGGGGACAGTGGTCTTTGGCAGTATATTAGTGAGATTGGCCTTAGTCTCCCCAGTGGCCAACAGTTGGCTGAACAACACTCTGCTCTGTAGCCTGCTGAATGCTATCTAGTGTGCAGCAATGCAGTGAAGGGGCAGAGAGAGAGTATCCACCAACACAACAGCCTACAAAATGGCAGTCTGGCATTGGTCTGGCTGGGAACTGTAGACAGAAGCCAGCTTTTCTGTTAGTGCAGATAATAATGAAGATTGCTGGTGAAAAAGCAACAGCTATCAAGAAAAAAAAATTATATATGGGAGCAGGATATGCAGGGCTGAGGAGCCAGGCAAGGGGAAGTCAGGCAGAAGCGTGTGCACTGGGAGAGTGAGGGATCCTGTCCTGTGCAGAGGAAGCTAGAGGACTAAATCAGGGGCCTGAACAGCCTTATGGCCCTGACACTCCCCTCAGGAAGACAGAAACTAGAGAGGCATTTCCCTCTAGTAAAGACTGCTGCTGGGGAAGCCACAGGTAGAGGGAAGTGCCCTGAGGAGAGGAGCCAATAAGATAATGAGAAGGCAGGAAGCCAAATGTCTTGTAAAGAACAGGGCTGGGACTGGGATTATAGCTCAACGGTATAGCGCTCACCTCGTATGTATGAGGCACTGGGTTTGATCCTCAGCACCGCATAAAAAATAAATAAATAAAGATATTGTGTCCACCTGCAACTAATAATATTTTTTAAAAAAGAACAGGACTGGGCTTGGGTCTCCATATAGAGCGCACTTTATGCACTTTAGGAGACCCTGGGTTTGATCCTCAGCACTAGAAAGAAAAAAATAGATAAAAGCATGCAGGCTCTACCCCTGCCTGCCCCATTGTGGACCTTGGAGACATGGCCTTCTTCTCTGTTCAAACTTCCCCATCAAGAGGTCTAATGCAGAATATTGGCATGGGTCCTCCTAGTGTGGACAGTTTATGATCTTCCCTCATTCTCCCAAAGTAGGGTATTCACATCAGTCCACCCATGCTAGGGCTACTGCAACAAAATACCATAAAGTAAGTGACTTAAAACAATAGAGATGTATTCTTTCACAGTTCTGAGGCTAAAGTCCAAAATGAGCACCATTAGGTTAAATTGCAGGTGTTGTCAGGACAGCACTCCCTCTGCAGGCTCTAGGGGACCATTCTGCTCTTTGCTTCTTCCATTCGTTGGTGGCTGCTGGCATTTCTTGGCTTTTAACTGTGTCACTGGAACCTCTGTCTCTATCTTCACTTTGCCTTCTCTGTGTGCCTGTGACAATTCTGCTTTTGCTTCTTTCTCATGAAGACACTTGTGATTACTTTTGGAGCCCCCCCCCCGGGATAATTCAGGGTAATCTCACATCTCATAATTCCTAATGTGATCTACAGAGCCCTTTGTTGCCCCAGAAGATGATATTCAATAGGTTCTATGGATATTTGGATGGGGGTTCTTGACCTACTGTACCACCATTTGGGCCTTTCTTGGTGTTTCTACATCCCTCTTGTGTTGACTCAAGTGTTTTTGCAGGATTCACTTGCTCTTGGCCTTCAAAAGCAAGTGGAAAAACACCCAAAACTCTCTGCCCATATCTAGCACTTTGCCATGTCCTGGTATATTAAGACAAAAATCCCCTGTGGCCCACTTCAGACCTCACCCAGTGGAATGTACCCTCCATTTAGAACCCAGCTCTCTGCACCTGTCACAGAATACAAGTCCAAACACCCTGAAGGCCTGAAAACATTCTTTATGGCAGTTGGAGAGCTTCTTAAGTGTGTGTGTGTGTGTGTGTGTGTGTGTGTGTGTGTGTGTGTGTATGTTATGGGTGGAGTAAGGGACAGTGAGCTGCACAGACATTTTTGAAAACCCTAAGGTCAATCTGCTTTTTGAGCTGCAAGAAGCCCTTCACGTCCTAGGTCCAGTTTGGCCTATAGACCAACAGAGAGGGTATGTGACTTGCCTTAAGTCACACAGCAAGCCTGGAAACAGCTGAGTCAAGCATCTATCTGTGTGGCTCTAGAGCCTGTGTTCTTTAGCCATGTCTGCCACCCATGCTTGCTTTTAAGAATAAGGCATGATATTCTCCCTGATGGGGAGAATCACAATCTCTGAAACAGTCTCCTGTGTATCTCCTTTGCTAGCAAAGCAGTAAAAGTTCTTTTTCTTTTTTTTTGAAGAATAACACATGGTCTCATAGAGGGGTTGTTCTAGAAACATGTTCTGCCTCCCTTGGATGCAGAGGTTCAGGCTCAGATCCGCAAGGTGGAACTGATAGGCAAGTGTTATCTGGGAGCAGCTGAGGGAAAATGGATTCAGGAAGCAGGAGATTTTCAAAACACAGAAATCCCTTCAGAAGCAGATTCTGCCAGCAGGAGAGACAGATCACCTCAGCTCCTCTGACCAAAGGAGAGTGTAAATAGAATTAAGCAAGTGAGAATGACAGTATTGCCATTGAATTTGAATTTGAATAGAGGTGGCCAGGGTTCACCTGCACATGCTCTTGGGGAAAAGAAAAACTGGAATTCAGCTCCCCTCCAGGACTGCAACCACATTGAAGTGAAATGCAAAAGACTTAGGGCCCTTACTCCCCTGGCCGCCAGCCTTCTCTATTGGAGGAGGCACTGGGGCCTTGTCTTACGGAGGAAGAGAAGGAGGAAGGGAGAGAGACAAGTGTCTGGGAAGCTGGCCCTGTGGCCTGTGGTCCCGGGGAGGGGCAGGAGGGAGTGTAGCCCCCCAGTCAACGTTTGACTCCATCTTTACTGTTTTGGTGAGTAGAGTTGTGGAGACTGGTGACTGCTTTCTGAAAGCATTTTGGCTCAGAATCAGAATTAACAAGCAGAACCCATGAGAATGCAGCACAGAGGGCAAAAGTGACCAGGCAATAATGCAGCCTTCTTGATCTGGGGAAATGAAGATGAATGAGCAGAAGGATTCAAGGTGTGTTCATGGGTCCCATCAGCTCTCCATTTGCACATTTATCCACCATCTTTCCTCCCATCTGAGTCTAGGCTGGGCTTTTTGGTGGGAGGCATACAGAAAAATCTAACATGGACCCTGACTTCAGAGCACATCACTCTCTCACCACATCCCTGAGTGAACCCCTGCACTCAAGCAATACCTAGCTGTTCAAAGTTCCAGCATGCTTCTACTTGGAAGCTCTTCCCCACCTTATCCTCCAGGATAACTAGCAAGAGCCCCTGTGTTGTAGGCTGAAAAATGTCCCCCAAAAGATATCAGGCTTTAATTCCCAGCACCTGTGAACATTACCTTATATGAAAAAAAAAGATTAATTTTAGGATCTTGAGTTAGGGAGATTACCCTGGATTGTCCAGATGGGCCATAAATACAATTACAGGGGTCCTTAGAAAAACAATAAACACATGCAGAGAAGTGACGTGACCATGGGGCAGAAGTTGGAGTGATGCAGCCACAAGCCAGGGGTCTTGGTCAGTACAGGCTACTAAACAAAATGGATGTCTCACAGTTCTGGAGGCTGATAGTCCAACATCAAGATGCCAGCAAGGTCAGGCTCTGGTGACAGCCCTCTTCCAGATTGCAGGTAGCTGACATTTTGTATCTTCACATGGCAGAAAGTGGACAAAAGAGCTCTCTTGTGTTCTTTTTATAAGGACACTAATTTTATTCCTGGGGACTCTGCTCCCATGATCTAATCACTTCAGAAAAGCCTCAGCCCCTAATACCATCACCTTGAGGGTGAGGATTTCTACATGAGAATGAGAATTGGTGATGGGGGAGGGACACAAATATTCAGTCATTAATCCAAATAAAACCATTAGCCACCAGAAAGTGGAAGAAACAAGGAATAGATTTTTTTTCCCTAGAGCCTCTGGAGGGATCCTATCTCTGCTGACATCTTGATTTCAGGTTAGTGATACTGATTTTTAACTTCTGGCCTCCAGAATTATGAGAGAAGAAATTTCTATTATTTTAGGCCACCAAGTGTGTGGTGATTTGTCACAGAAAAACATGCTGGCAAGTTGGTTGTGAAGATTTGACAAGACTCTGGGTTTTTATGCAGGCTCTGGCATGTGGTATACACTCAGTGAGTGGTAACTTAAATGAGCATTAGCAGAATTTGCCAGGCCCAAAGGTTACATATTAAACTGAATGAAGGTGATGCAAACTTGGGCCACCAGGGCCCTGCCATCTTCACAGAGCCAGCTCCTTGCCCCTAGGCTTCCCATTACACGGGTTCCCTAAATCCATGAGCCAGTAAGCCTAGCCAGTTAATCCCCATCCTCAGGTTGCACACCCAGAGAGGCAGGGGGAGTGGTCTGTGAGGATGACCTCGGTCTCTTATGCTACTCCGCCAGCCTGGCCAGTCCCCAGAGGGACACAGCACCTCCCAGGCCTTGCTTCTAGAGCTCAGGCCCTGATGGGTGGGCTTTAGGCCAGATGATCAGACAGAAGAGCCTGACTTACTCTGGTCATCAAGAAGAACCCTGCTACCTGCCTTGCTCAGGCAAGCCTCAGTGGCTACTCAGTGAGGATGGACCCTTACCTCAGTGTTTCATTTTACTTATTTTTTTTCTCCCTCTGACTTGATAATTGTGAGTGACCTGTTTTCAATTTTGATAATTGTTTCTTCCACTTATTCAAGTTTGATGTTAAATCCTCTGCCCTACACTGCCCATCATGGAGATACAATGAGTGCTGTAACCCGCCCCCCCCCCACCAGTCATTCTAAAATGTTATAAAATAGCTCCATTCCTGCCCAGTCATGGACGAAAATGTCACAGAATTGCTGTGTGTGTGTGTGTGTGTGTGTGTCCATGTACAACAAATTGCTAAGGTTATTGGATCCTACCCAGAGCCTCACTGTGGAGGAGCCAGATGAATCGTCTTCCTCCTGTCTCCCGAGCAGCTCCCTGCTCAGACTAAGCAGCAGTTTATTATGAACCTTATCCGATAACAATATTTCTATTTAGCAGCACATATATAAGCTCGGCTGGCTCTAAAAAGATATGACATGAGATATGTCTGTTCAGCTACTGTCTGGGGCCCTGTAATTGAAACCTTGTAATTAGCATGAAGTCACCAGCTTGGTCCCACTCAAAGGGCATCAAGTGGGACAAGAAAAAATGGTTGCTAAAGGCCCATCTACAGGAAACATTTCCTAAGCACTAAGGAGAAGGTAGCAAGAAATCCCACTGCTATTCCATCCATGCTTCTTCTGGCCAATGCCAAGCCTTGGGCCATCTATCTGTCAATCTCTCTGGAAGTAGGAATGCAGGTGTCAACAAGCTTCAAGGTCAGAGGAGCTGGTTAGAGTACCCCTCCCCCGACCTTCACCTTTGCCTTCTACTTGCATCCCAGGCTTGCTTTCTACACAAGAGCACAAGGTGGGATTCCCTAGTTGCTTCCAGCCTCCATTTGGATCCCACCCATTATTGATCTAGGAATATGAGCAAAACAAAAAAGTTCTGCCTCTCCTCTGTGCCAAGCTCTTAGGACTGAAGCCTTGAGGGGCTTCTCAGTCATGAGGGAACCAGATGCACAAACATTTAGGAGTTGCAGAACTTTTACCAAGTTTACCTCACTTCTCTGGACCTCAGTTTCTCCATATGTAAACAATAATAGTGACATAAGTGCAGCTTCTAATCAGATAAGGAGAGGGCATGTGTTTCCAAGAACATAAAGAGACAGTGAACTCCAAGGTCAGCCCTGCGCATTTCTCACCATGCCCAATGTGTGCTCACCAGTGACCAAAGAAAAAGAGAGGGACCACACATTCTGCCACTCATTTGGCTGTTGAAAATGTCTGCCCATGTCTGTTTTTCAGGCTTGTGAATTTGGATCATCTATTGTTAAATTCAGATAGCAGATATGATAACCACAAGGTAAGTGTGAGAGAGATTCTCATTTCCTATCTCCAGAGGACATGGAGAAGCAGAGGCATTGCCCACCAGAAAACCAACATGCCAAGGACAAATATTGCCTGATTTGAAACCCTACACCTGCTGCCAAACCCAGGCCCATTTTTCTGACACCAAGTCCACTAGTTCTGTTTTGTTTTTGTTTTTGCATCTGTTGTTTTGGCTGGCTGATGATAAGCTGATATCCTCTTGCTTTGTCCTGTCAGTGTTTTGTTGGATATCAAGAAAACATGGGGCATATGGAGATGTGTTTCATGTTATAGAAAAAACATCTATACCAGGAGTCAACAGTCCTTGGTTCTATGTCAAAATTTAGCACTTAGTATTTATGTGATCTCCCCAGGTCTCAGTTATTTCTTTTTTTTCAAATATTCATTTTTTAGTTGTAGTGGGAGAGGATACCTTTATTTTTTTTTTTAATGTGGTGCTGAGAATCAAACCCAGGGCTCTACATGTGCCAGGCGAGCACTCTACCACTGAGCCACAACCCCAGCTCAGTTATTTCATCTGTAGAGTAGAGATGACATTAATACCTGCCTCATGAGGGTGTTATAAGGAATTATAAAGGTAAAGTCCAGCTGGGACAAGATGGAGGAGACTTACTTCTTCCTATTTCTCTCACAAAATAAAGCTAAAACACCTGGGCATGGGGTATGTTTCTTAAAGCAAATATAAGAAAATTCTGAAAGGTTAGGGAAAGTAGACAAGCTAGAGACCATGGGGCACAAGGAACAGCACAGTGACAAGATCTCGAGTTTTTATTTTTACCTTATATGTCAGAGACTATGTTCTGGAAAAGCCAGTAACAAACAAACATCAGTGGACACAGACAAAATGTGACCCAAGAAAATCCTGCTCTCACTTACCTGGCATGTGTAAGGCACTGAGTTTGAGTCTCAGCACCACATATAAATAAATAAAATAAAAGTCTATTGACAATTTAAAAAAGGTTTAAAAAGATTTCTTGAAAGTTTAAAAAAGAATGCATGATCTGTACCACTGTTTGTTATTAAAAATTTGGATCATGAAAAAAAAAAAAAGAAGAAGAAAGAAAGAAAATCCTGCTCTCTCTAGGCAAAAGACCAGGAAAGGGACAGCTTAGTAAGAAATATTTTAGCAAATAAATGTTTTACTTCAGCCAAACATCACAGAACAAAGTGTGACCCTCATTCCCTCCTTATCAGCATAAAGCTGAGTGGAAAGTGTAAGCTTCCACTTTCACCAGGCTAACCTCCCATCACGGTGGCATCAGAGAAGGCCAAACAGGGAGCTGGGATTTTTATTCCATGGAGCACTAAGGACACCTCTACTCACAGTGTCATAGATGCTGTGCTGTAAGGAGCTCTCCCACCCCATTTCACCAATCAAGGTCTTATTGGCAACTCAGTGGAGAAGCCGAACTCCCACCTCTGCCTGCCAAGCACTTATAAGCTTCCCTTACCCACACCCCACTTCCCTGGTGCCAAAAGAGATTAAGTGGAGAACCTGCACTTCCAACCCCACTTAGCAATAACAAGACAGTAGTCTCCTTTCCCCAACAAATGGTTTCAGATAAGGCCTGTTATAACAGAAGATTTAAATAAAATACAAAGCCTCACAACCTAATACCTAAAATGTCCAAGATATAATCAAAATCATTTGTCATACCAAGAACCAGAAAAATCACAACCCGAATGAGAAAAGATGATCAACACATACTAACACCAAGATGAATCAGATGTTGGAATTACCTAACAAGAATTTTCAAGCAGCTGTCATAAAAATGCTTCAGCAATCAATTACAAATATTCTTGAAATAAAAACTACAAACAATCTTAGCAAAGAGATGGGAGATATAAAAAATAATCAAATGCAAATTTTAGGTCTGAAAAATGCAATAACAGTAATGGCATTTCTCTGGATGGACTCAATAGTAGATCAGAGATCACAGAGAAAGAATCAGTGAACTTGAAGATAGGATAAAAAATTCTGCTCAATCTGAAAAATACAGAGAAAATTTACTGGAAAAAAATGAACAGAGCCTCAGGAACCTGTGAGACTATAAGGAATGATCAATATGCATGTCATCAAAGTCCTGGAATGAGAAAGACAAAGGTTGTGGGTCTGAAAAAGTACTTAAATAATGACTGAAATTTTTCCAAATATGTCAAAAGAGAGAAAACAACAATTTCAAGAAACTAATAGAAGTCCCATGCCAAAACAATCTCAAAATAAAATAAATCCATGCCAAAACAATCTCAAAATCCTGAAAACAAGGGGCAAGCCTTGAATGAAGTAAGAGAGAATAATGCCTTCTAGATAGGGGGAAAGATAATTCAAATGAAGGAATTTGAAATGAATCTGTCCTAACTTTCCTATGTACATATATGAATGTTCCACAGTGCATATCACCATCATGCACATCCAGAAGACACTAATTTTAGACAGATAGATAGCAGAAAGATCAGTAGAGGGAAGGGAACAAGGGGAGGGAGGAAAGGAGGGAAAGGGGAAGTACTGGGGACTGAATTAGAACAAATTGTATTCCATACTTTAATAATTATGTCAAAATGAATCCTATTGTCATGTATAACTAAAAAGAAGCTATAAAAATCGATCTAGGCTTAAAAGTATATCACTTTTAAAATTTTTCAGAAGGAAATAAAGAACTGATCACCTAAAAAAAGAAGATAAAGAGTAAAAATATGGATGAATACATTAGACTTTTCTTCTCCTCTTAGGTTGTCTGAATTGTGTTGTGGGTTGCAGCAAAAATTCTAACACCCTCTAATGTAGTTCTTAATGTACATAGAGGAAATAGTTAAGACAATTATATTATAAACAGGGAAGGGTAAAGGGGCATAACGTGTTGTCAATATGAACAGACAACCAATTAATTATGGGTATATAAAGTGTACTCTTTTAATTAAAAAGAGAGAGCGAAAGTCCATGAAGTATCTTTCACATGGCAAGTGCTCCATCAACATCAGTGTTAATATGGTTAATGTCCACAAAGCTACACAAAAGTAGCTCACTTCTGGGCCCTGGGGAAACTGGGTTAAATCACACTCAGTTCCTGTCCTTGAGTTGATCATAGTCAAGTGGAAGAAACAGACAGTAAAAGCTCTAGCTCTTGTATGATGGGCAAGTAATAGAAAACACAAATCTGTGTGTGTAGGGGATTGGTGGGATGAATGATGCCCCACAAATTCATATGTTGAAATCCTAACTCCTGATATGTTATAATGTATTTGAAAATAGAATCTTTAAAGATATAGTCAAGTTAAAATGAAGTCATTAGAGTGGGCCCTAACTCATAAAAAGAGATTGGTACACTGACATGAACACAGGGAAGACAATGTGAAGATTCAGGGAGAAAATGATCATCTGCAAACCAAGGAGAGAGACCTCAGGAGAAACCAAGCCTGCTAACACCTTGATCTTGGACTTCCTGCCTCTGGAACTGTGAGATAAACTCCTATTGTTCAAACCACCAGACAGCCCAAGCAGATGAGTACAAGAGGTGTTCGTAACAACATTATTTAGGAGAATAAAACATTAGAAACCACCTAAGTGGCACATCTATTCAGTGAGTATTGTGCATCCACTTAAAAACATTTTTAATAATATGGAACAATGTGATTGATACTGTGGGTTAATAGATACATCTGATGCCTCCCAACAGGTCCCCTCTGGTTTCAGCTACAGTACAGCAAACACGTCCATGCAAGCTCTGACTCATCTGCCACTAACAGCATCTCCCCTGGATATTGGACCTGATATCTTTCCACTGTCAGCTCCAAATTCTTTCTCAGAGACAGGAGCCTTCCCACCTCATCTGTAAGCACAATCTAAAAGTGCAGAGTTATTAATAATCCTAGGAGCAACTCTTAGCTGATGGATCCAGGGACTGATGAATAGATACTCTAGCCTCCCGCCTTTCATGTGGCCAGGGAATGATGGGAGGCTTTCTGGACACCACCCAGGAAGCCCTAGCAGAATGAAGTTGTCATTCTATGCAGCAAGCCCCTCAATAAAACACCCTGATGTTGATGCTCTTTCCTTTCCTATCTCATGCACCCTGCCCCTTTATACCTGCTTCCTGGGATAACTTCCAATATTAGTCAGGATTCTTCAGAAAAACAAAACCAATAGGATGTGCACATTTATATGAAGAGAGATTTAATTTGAGGAACGGACTCACTAGATAATGGAAGCTGACAAGTCCAAAACCTGCAGGGTAAGCCAGCAGACTGGAGTCCCATGGAACAGCCAATATTGCTGATGACATGTGAAGGCTATGTACTGGCAGAATTTCCCCTTGCTTAGGGGCAGGGGTCAGTCTTCAGTTCTATTGAGAACTGATTGGATAGGGGAGGTCCACCTACATTGTGGAGGACAATCTGCTTTATTTCAATTCCACTGATCTACATGTTAATATTATCCAAAAAGTACCCTCTTAAAAATATCCAGAGTAATGTTTGACCAAATATCTAAACATCATAGCCCAGCAAAGTTGACATAAAATTACCAATTGTATTTCCAAAATAATCTACTTGTACCAAATAATATCTTGGGCTCTGATTTCAGGACACCCATGAGAAAAAAGAAGATGTAAATTCATATACATAATATGGAGATAGTGTACAAAAATATGACAAAATATTAACAGCAGGTATTTCTGGACAAAGGGATTATGGGAAGTTTACCCCTCAACTTCTTTGTTTATGCTTTTCTGTTGTTGTCTGAATTGCCCCCATCAGCATACTTGAGTAATTAGAAAAAGTGAATGAATACAGTAGACCAATGAAGGGTTAAATTAGGTAAAAGCAAAAATTTTTTGGAGACTTGATGGGGATAGAGAGCTGTGGAGGACATTTAAAACTGTAGAAATAGTGTGACAAAAAGAACAACAAAGATGAGAAAATAGAGAAGATAATCAGTAAGAATGGAAGCACATGAGACCCAATTTCATGCACAGGCATACTCCTTCTTTCTTACAAGTATGTCCTCTCTCTCTCTCTCTCTCTCTCTCCCCCCCCCCCCGTGTATGTGTGTGTGTGTGTGTGTCCATCCTCTGTAGATGGTCCAGAATAGGCAGGGATTTGAGTGACTCCAAAGCTATACCAGGGAGCCAGATTAGGGGAAAGTATCCAAGGTGAAGAGTCCATTAGGCCAGTAACAAAGTAGGGAGAGTTGGGACTTAGTGACTGAAATCAAAGAGAAAATGGTAAGGTCATTGCCCTTTTAAGAAAATGGGCAGTCTCTTTGCTAGAGGTTTGTTCTGTAAGAGGATCCCTTGTAGTGCATTAAAAAGAGAGGTTTCTGTGCAGCTGGGTTACTTCCAGTGCTGTGGAAAAGGCTGATCCATTATCCCCTGAAATAGAAAGCAAACTCCAAACCCCAACTGAACTGGCTTTGCTAGGATTAAAACACACTGGGGAGCCATGAGTTGTGGGCCAAAGACTGGGCAAGGAGCTGAAGACCTCAAAGTCAGTCCAGAAGGTGAGCTGCCACATCCTAGTTTTGACTAGCCTGGAGCTGCCTAAAAGCTGGTGGAGAGAGGTAAGCAGGAAGGGAGTATATGAGAATATACTTCACAGACCCTCAACTCTAGGAGGAATCCTTAGCCCAGGGCCTCAGCTTCTGTGCTCTGAGATCCATCTCCATGTTTATGTGGAGGCCATGTTTCCCTTGGTTGTTCTCAGCCAATGGCTGGGCTGACAGGGTACTAAATTAAACTGTTCATGGGAGACACAGGTCTCATCTAATGGTCAAGTCTTCCTTTAAGTCTCCTTTATGGATTTGCCAAGCCATCCTTAGACTACAGAGTGGTCTAAATGTTTCCTCACAGCCCTCCTTCCCTCTCTCCTTCACTTGTGGTCAGACTTGCAGTGTGGTCTGATGGCTTTTCAGACTTCCCAGGTTCCCTCCCTGTTTTCTCTCACAGACATTTTCTTGAATAAAATTCATGGATAATAACCCTATCGGGGCTTCTGATCCTAGAAAGACCATAGCTAACACAGTATGAGAATATCACATGGTGATATTTCCACTAGCTGGGCCCAGGGAACAGAAAAGGCAGTAGCCTCCACAGTCTCAGCTAGACTGTCTGACCAAAATTGATTTTCTGGAGAAATAGGTCAGTGATAGATAGGAGTTGAAACCTTCAGACTACCCTGTATCCCCCAGACCAGAATGACTACCAATGTCAAATGCCACCTACAATCTCCCAACATGTACACGGTACGGCTCACTAAATTGATTCTACTTCCCTCTCTCTTTCTTCCCACTAATCTTCTCTTTCCTTCTGCCTTCTCCCTCAAGTAATTCAGCTCCCTCATCAGGGGCCTTAGAGACATAGAGATGGCTCAGAGACTAAGAAAAGGCCTCCCTTTTATCATTACGCCTACCTCCACCACCTCATCTTTATCACTACCTCCAATTCAACCACCACCACCTGCACTGCCATCATCACCTCCAATTTCACCAACATCATCACCTGCACTTTTATCTCTACCACCACCTCCAGCTCTTATTCCTCCACCACTGTCACCACCACCACCACCACAACCACCACCATCATTACCACCTTCTGCCTCCACCTTCACCCCCGACAGCCCCTTATATTTTCCTCTCTCAGTTTGTATAGGACTCTAGAAAATGTTCTCAGCACTCTATTGTGCCATGGCCACCAACAAATCTACCCCTTAAAAGTGTGTGACCTTGCTGGGTACAGTGGCACTCACCTGTAATCCCATCAGCAGGATCACAAGTTCAAAGCCAGCCTCAGCAAATACTAAGAAGCTCAGCAAGATCCTGTCTCTAAATAAAATACAAAAACTAGGGCTGGGGATGTGGCTCAGTGGTTGAGTGCTCCTGAGTTCAATCCCAGGGACTCCGCCCCCCCGCCCCCCACCAAAAAAAGAGTGTATGAACTATATGAGATTTGCCTGCCTGCCTGCCAAGCATCAATTTCTCAATTCATTAATTGGGAGTAATAACAGGATTGTTACAGGGACAACAGGAGACCATCCATACAAAAAGCTGCAAACAAGCTGCCACTATTGTGGCTACAGTCATCAACATCGTCATTTCACTTAGCAGACAAAGAAACTGCAACTCAGGCAAGTTGAGCCTTGTGGAGAGAGGCAGAGTCATTCATTCATTCATTTTTTTTTCTTTCAGCATTCATTGAGCACCAACTCTGTGCCACATCCCAGACTTGATGCTGGACATTCAACAGTGAAGAAGGACAAGCCCTTGACCATATGAGGTTTAAAGTCTGGGGAAAGAGACAGCAAAAGGTCATGCCAACTACACAGAGGCAAATGCTCTGTAGGGGACACATAGGGGCCAATAAAGGTCTTGGCTTAGCTTGATGACCCAACTTCTAAGCTGAGACCTGAAAGATGAGACTTCACTGGCAAAGAAAGGAAGTGATATGAGGTAGGAAAGCAGAATGGGGTTTAACTGGATCCCTGGGTTTTTCACATTGTCCCATGCTTCACTGTCCTCTCTAGCCCTGTGCTTTCCAAAGCATTTTCACAATTATTAGCTAATTTTGACCTTTACAGTGATGCCATGGGGTGGAAATGTTGATTGTCCTCATTTTTTGGTTGAGGCCACTGACTGAGGTTCATAGGTAGGGGTTGGTGACTGGCCTGAAGTCACAGAGCCAATAAGTGATAGAGTACAAACTGGCCCCGGACTGCTAATGCCAACATGGCATTCTCTTCTGGACATCAGGCTGCCCCTGTGTGGTCAGGACTGGCTTTATCAATATTCCATTAGTGGCCAGGAATATTCTGGGCAGCTTTTATCCTCCCAACAGGAGTTTGTATTTTCAGAGTAGAATCTCTCTTCCTCTCCTCCTTCTCCCTCTTCCTGTCTCTCATTGTTTATATCAACTAAATCAAGTTCAGGGCTGTAAATATAATGAATGCCATTTTTCTTATGTTGCTAAGGTTTTTAGAGTTGTCACCTCTGACTAACCCTTCCCCATAAGGATTCTGGCCCAGAAGCCAGGTGGAGCTTATTGGTGGAAGTGGAATTGAGTGAGATTCCTTGAAGGGAGTAGCCCAAACCCCAGCTTTCCTCAGCCTCCAGGTCAGTAAGAGCTTTCTCATCAGATTTGCTCTGAGGCAGCCCCTTCAGAACCTTAGGGACTTCCCAAGTCTGAAGCCCATCTACCTTTCAGGACAGCCCTGGAGCTGACTCTTGCAGTGGGCTTCAGGAAAAAGCACTTTCCTGACTTGTGACTAAAGTGTACATCTTGGGGATATAGGCAGGGCTTCCTGTTTCCAGCCATTGTCAGGGCAATTCAAGGTTGGATGAAGCAGGGACCTGGATCTCTTGACTCCCAACCTCCAGCTCATCAAACCCTGTGCATCTTTGGAAGCTGCTAGCTGCCCAATTCCTGAGGAACCAAGGAAGTAGGGCTCTCACCCTAGCAAATCCTCCCCCTCCTTCCTCTGCCCCATTATCAGCCTGGCAATTTGTATTCTTAATAGTATGACTAAGTGACAATTACATAAGTCTCCCATTTGATGTTGAGTTAGGAAATGTTGTGGTTGAAGTATTTTTATTTCTCACTTCCCAAGCTTGCCAGGCCGTCCACATGTAAGCGCTCTCACTCTATTTTGAGCCAGGTACTTCATGAATAAATCAGGATATTCTGCCAACTTCAGAACACACGTTTTATCAAGCACTTCGAGGTCAGCTGAACTTGCCCATCCTTGCTTAAATCCCCCGAATCAGCAGTATGCCAGCTCAGATCCAGCAGAGAGCAGGAAGCCATTGAGCTAGTACACTCGCTGAATGGAGCCTAAATTCCCCTGAGGTGAGGACAGATGACACACTTCCTCCAATGACAGGTGACCTGCACACTGATAATATTCCTTCCTGCCTGCTTGGCTTCTAGCCCTCTCCTGGGCACTGAACAGGGAGCACATATCTGGGCTATTGGGTGGTGTCCACTGCCTCTGGCTGGCTCCTTTCCCCTCTCCCCACCAGATTGGGATGCCAAATCAGAGTCTCCTCTTGCTTCTGACAGATGTGGGGTTTCTAAGAGCCTGGTAGAGTCCTGCCACTAATGAACTGTGTGGCTTTGGACAAAAGAGTTTACCTCTCTTCGGCATCTGCTCATCTATAAAAGGGAGGAAGTACCTGCCTCACAGGCTCTTGTAGGATAATAATGAGATTCCATTGGGCACATGGACCCCAATCCACAACCATTGGATTCAAATTAAATTGCTTCATAATGCCTATATAAATCTACTGTAACCATATATTTGGGCTACACGGAGAGCTAAAGCATGAGCAGCTGTGTCAGAGAATATTTACCACAAGATGTCATCATGTTCTTGTATGCAAAGGTCAGCCCATTGTTGGGATTCCTGCTTTGTTTTTTTCCCTGCTTTGGGAGGTTGAAAGGCATTACCTATATCTACCTGGGTTTGCAAAGCTTGGGCTCTAGACAAAGTTCTTTTCCAAACATACTTTCCCTTACTTGGGAAACAAGTTGTGTCAGAAATAAATTTAATCTCCACATGTTTGCCTATTGGCACTGAAATCCTCAGTCAAACTTGACAGTGAAGCCATTTTAAGAATTTCTAGAGAAGCCCTCTTCCTTTCCAACTATTGGCTCCTCTTGGCAAAGGGTTTAGTACCAGAGATAGGCCATTTGGAACAGGCTGCAGATGCAGGGGCAGCGCCAGGCCTGGCTCTTCCCTGAGGAGCTGACGTGGAGGCCACCACAGCTCTCCTGCAGGACAATCCAAACCCCTTCCCTTGGAAAGTCTCAGACTTCCTTTGGAGCTCTGCCATGAGAAGAGAAATTGGCCTGAGGAGTGACCTGTATTATTCTTGGCTGCTGGCTAAATGGTACAAGTGCCATTAAGCACCAGGGTAGGTGTGGGTGAGAACAGAAAAGAAGACCAGATGTTTCTGTAGAGAAGTAAACACACACAGAATAAATTAGAGGTATTTTAAGGTGTTCTGTCAAGAAAAGGTTAGATTGATTCTTAATAAGGCCACAGATAGTTCTAGTTCTCGAGTCCACAGAAGGCAGGCCTGGGTCTGAAGATCTGGGCCCTTTCATTCTCTCCCCAACTTCATTTCCCATGTCTCTTGAGCAGGATCTTACCATGATCCAAACTTTCTGTTTGTTGCCCTATAGAGACATTCAGGCTCTCATGGCTTTCAGAGGCCCACCCAGGGGGTTTAGAAAAAAGTCAACCAGCTATTGTAGACAAGGGTTCTCTGAGGTCAAAGCTGGTGAGGAAACCCTGTGGGTTATATCTTTACTTGGAGAATCCAAATGTACATAGTGCTGAATTTAGCATCACCCAACTACATTGCTTGAACCAGGACATTTTGGTGTGTCATTCCTATTAAATATGTGTTCAAAGAATGTGATACAGGAAACAGGGTCAAAGACTACATGCATGAGTGAGGAAGGAGCACAGAGCTAGGAGTCCAGAAACCTTGATTCCAGGCCTAGCTCCTCATTGACTTGCTAGGCAGCCTTGAGCAAGTCCTCTACTGTTAGGGTTTCTACTAGGCCTCAGTTCTGAGAGTGTGTGCTAAAGAGGAAAAGGTAGGAGACAGTCAACCATGGTGCATGCAAGGGGATCCAGAGTAGCTCCTTCCAGGCCTGCCACTTCTTTGTTCTGTGACAGGAAAGCCCTTTGTCCCTGTTAGGCCTGTTTCTACTCTGAAACATGAGGATTTGAGACAGATGGGCTGATCTGTGGTTCCTCTGCTACTGCTAGTGGTCATGCATTGGAGGGGCCCTTAGGACTTTGGTTCAAGGCACTGTTTTGGTACAAGCTCCACTCCATGTCATTTTCCAGAAAGGTACTGTGGCTCTTTCTGCCTGCAAATTCCCAAGTGCTTCTAGAACTGTGGTTTGAAAGAGAACCCCTTCCTCATTCTTCTGTCTCTTTCCTCATGAAGGGACAGAGTCCAAGGTAGGACCTACTATATGGGCCTGGATGACATTTTGGGGAATTGAATTGTGTCCCTTCCAAATTCATATGTTGAAGTTCTAACCTCCAATATCTCAGATTATGACCTTATTTAGAAGTAGAGGCACTGACTATATAATTGAATAAGAGTAAGTCATATTGGAATAAGTTGGGTTCTTAATGTAAAATAACTGGTGTTCTCATATAAAGGGGACATTTTCACATGGACACACCCTCAAGGAGAATGCCATGTGAAAATGAAGGCATAGATGGAGATGGTGTTTCTATAAGATAACACAAAATATTGCCAGGATTCTATCAGAAACTAAGAGAAATGGATTGAGCAGCCCTCAGAGGGAACCCGCCTTGTCAACACCTTTGACTCAGGCTTCTGACCTCCAGGAGGGAGGCAATACATTTATATTGTTTAAGCCACTCGATGTGTAGAATTTTATTATGACATCCCAAGCAAACATATATGTCCAGACCTTGCCTGTGACTTTTCTCTGCAACTTACACTCTATAAATGGTGGAAAGACTGTGTTCTTCATGTGTTTCCAACACCTTCAGGCCAGTAGACCTTGGCCAAGAGATTGTCAATCAAGTGCAGTAGGCCTAGCCAGCCAGAAACCAACTGTTCTCCTTTAGACTGTCTAGAACTAAGAGCAATGTTAACAGTTTGACACAGGAATTCTATATTGGAGATTCTGTTCAGGAGAATTTACCTACATATAGAAGACTTTTATGCAAAAAAAAAAAGGTTCACCTTGGTGTAAAACAAAGAAAAGCCAGGATTCACCTCAATCCAACAAATGAGAATGCCCCATCCACTTGAGCAGAGAAGTAGCATGTTACCTTGCATTCCCCCCAGAAGGAGCATCCGAGACAAGTATCTTTTAGAAAGTGGTCCCAGGGAATAGGATAGAGGGACTGGGAGATAAATTAAACAGGAAAGGAGGAGAAGCCAATTCAAGGGACCTCATTTGAGTTGGTCACTGCTGCAGGCACCTGGGGCTCAGATCCACTGGGGAAACTCAAAGGATTCAATACAATGTACCTTGAATTGTTGGCCCAAGACATGGAAGAAAAGAATATTTATCTGTTCATGAAGGGATGCCCCAGCAGGTATTGACTCTCCTGTTTCCAGGTGTGCACATGTGCCAACAATGGCTAAGTAGGCTGCGGTAGATAAATAGTTCAGGGGCAGAAAGTGAGGTGAACAGAATTCCATTGCAATGAAGCAGAAGGTGTGAGCAGAGGATATGAGGACAAAAGGTGGCTGATACAGGTATGTTGCTATTATAAGTGATCATTATAGTGACTGGGGGTATAGGTCAATAACACTTGCCTAGCATGCAAAAGGCCCTGGGTTTGATCCTGAGCACCACCAATAGTAATAAAAATAAATGATAATTATAACAGATGTCATTGCATGAAAAATGCTTATGTTCTATTATGGAAGAGTACAAAGTACACCCATGTATGTTCAGTGGTATCACATGTATACATAAAAATAAAAAACCTGCACATAGAAAACAGATAGGAAGTAAATATGATGAGGAGTAGTAGGTAATAGGATCATTTGTGGTGCTTTTAAAAATTTTTATTCTTTGCATATTTCTAGATTTCCTAAAGTTTCCTTTGCAAACAGGTTACTTTTAAATTGAAAAAAGCATTAGTGCAACAGTTTTCACATTTCAGTGGGCATCAGCATCTCTTGGAGTGCTTGTGGAAACAGTTGATAGGCAGAAGGCCAACATCATGCATGTGCCACCCACATAGTCACACAGGGTCCCATGCACAGACAGATCCCACACTTGGTTTAATGCTCTCTTATCACCATCTTGAAATTCTTAACTATTAAGTTTTTCAACAAGGGACTCCACGTTTTCATTTTTCACTGGGCTCCACGATTATATATCCAGTGTTGGCTGGGCTCTGCTCCTAGAATCTCTGCTTTAATCTGTCTGGGTCAGGGCCTGAGAATTTGAATTTCTAAGATGTTCTAGGTGATAATAATAAAACCAAACTCACAGAATCACAGCATTAGAATAATAACAATATTACAAAATTGCACTGACAAAATGGTTCCAAGTGCATTTAAGAATATCTGTATAGACCATTAACTACTTTGGAATAAAGAAAATATACTAAAAATCAATCAGAAATGAAAATATAGTGTCCCCTAAATAAGAATGTATGTCAGTGAGGAATCCCAACATATGGTTTGAGGACAATCAGTGCGTCAGAGAGTAACAACCTGTCTAGCACATAGCTTAGCACACTGGTCTTGATTCAGCCCTTGAATTTCCCATCTCTGGTCAGCTTTTTTCCAATTAAGCAACACTGGGTAAGCCACTCTTGGTCTAATTTTCATCCCTTTTGAAATGGGATAACAAGACCTATTTGGGGGTGACATCTGAAGGCTTTGAGGACCAAACTCATAATTTTTAAGAACTTATGGCTCCTGAACGACCTCAATTCCCCTATCTCTTCTCCAGTAGACTGTGTGTTCTTGCTGTGAACAGCCCCCTGCCCTCCACAGCTCTAACCTTAGGGATCCACTGGGGTTTAAGTTGCTCAGAGGCTCTTGAGGTTGGAACTAAGACCCTGGAGGGGAAGCAGAGGTGGCAGAACTACTTCCCACCACATCAGAGTTCTCTTGCTGCTAGAAACTATAAGGAAGGTTCTAGTCACACTGGGATCATCATGACATTCTCAATAAGCCTAGGATGGAAAGGGGACCACTCTCATCTTTATGTGACATTGTTCTGAATGGTGCTATGAATTAATAAATGGCATTGCCCAAATGGAAGGTCACATAATAGGAAAGGGCACATAATAGATGTGAGAGGGCCTCTCCCCTAACCTGCTCCATTCCTTTCTCCTCCCCACCAGACTTGTGTCTGAGAATCTGGAAGCACATGCATCCCTCCTCTGCTATGACTGTTTTTCCCTATAAATATATCATGTGAAAATGAAGCCATTACAATCAGCTATGTGAGCTGGATTGCCTCTCATCCACTGCCCTGTTCTCAAGCTGGAAAATTGTCAGTGCTAATTCAAGTAGCTGGGAAGTGAGGCCTCAGGATCAATGTTAACACAGGCCCTACAAGGACCAGTGAAGAAATACACTTTGCTACACCAGCTATCATGCCAGCAGGCTAATTGGGTGTTGCTTGCACCTGCTGTTGAGTCAGGTCTCTTTGGCTCTCTGGTTCTTAAATCAGGGCCAATGATCTTAGCCAAGAGATCCAAAGCTTGGATCAATGCCTGGGCAGAGATGCTAGAAAGGGCACCACTGCTGGAGACAGAGGCCACCAGAGGACCCTGTGCCCAGGCCAGTCCCAGACTTCTGGGGGAACTAGGGATGAAAAAAAGTCCAGCCTAATCCAGACCAGCACAGTGGCTGCTTGTGAATCTACTCTCCAATCTTGGAAGATCCCTCAATGGCTGTCAGAGTCCAGCAGGCTCAGTTGGAACCAACTTTTGTGCTGCCATATCTACACTGAGTGAACAGAGGCAAGCTGTGTCCCCAGGAGTCTCATCTGTAAAATGGACATTATAGTAAGAGCTTCCCAATGGCAGGGGACATTCTCTGAGTCAAATGAGACAATTGGTGGAAACTCCCAAGCACCATGCCTTGTACATGGCAAGGGCTTAACAGCCAATTCCATTCTGTATCAGGTTCCTGGGGCTGCTGCAACAAATGACCACTGACTTGGTGGCTTAAAACAACACAAATTTATGCTCTTACTATTCTGCATGTCAGAAGTCTGAAGTGGATCACACTGAGCTAAAATCAGGGCACCAGCAGGCTGTATTCCTTCTGAGGCTCTAAGGGAGAATCTGTTGTCTTTTCCAGCTTTAAGAGGCCACCTGTGTTCTTTGGTTCTGAGACCTTCCTTGAATTGCTCCAGCCTCTTACTTCTGCTGATCTCATATACTCTACAAATATCTCTGACATCTTTCATCCTCTGTAAGAAGGATTAGATCAGTAGAAGGATATACAAGGACACAAGAGTTCCTTGGGAAAAGGGACTTTGCAGATGGGATTAAATCATAATTTTTCCAGATGGGGAGATCATCCTGAATTATCTGGGTGGGCCCTAAGTAACTTTAGGTAGCACGTTGCCAGGCTGTGAGAATTAGAGCATTGTTACCTTTGGGAGAGGACCTTGTATTGCCAATCATATCTTCTTTTCCTTTTCCTCTCTCTGTCACTCTCAGTTTTACATTGAGGTTCTCATTCTTGACCTGCCCCCAACAGAGGTCCCTGACCATGGGCAAGTTAGGAGCCAATTCAGGGATCTCAGAGGCAGAAGGACCCTTAAAGACCACCTATTGTGTTCAGCTCTGTTTCAGGTCCCTGGCTAGAATGTCAGCCTCCAAAGACACAGACACAAGCTGGTCATATTCACTGCATAAATGCCCACACCCCACCCCTGGAATGGAACTTAGAGTTGGAACTTGGTACATGTTACATGCAGTGAAATGAACTTGAAGACCCTAAGCAGATGCCTCTTGATCTTCAAAATTTATTATTTCCCCTTTAACAAGGCTAGTACTGTTTTGCCTATTTCTTTTTTAAAAGTTTCCAGGATGGAAAGACTGTGTCCCAGAGAGAAGCATGGACTTGTCCAAACTCACACAGGGATGGAGTAGTATCCTGCCTGGGTCTCTAGTACAAGCTGTGTTTCCTACTGACCCACTATTTGACGAGTGAGACCCGAGACTCAGGAGGAGTGGAGCAGCCACATCCAGAAGGCATCCTGGGCCCCACCCTCCTCCAAAGCTATGTTCCTGAGATTCAAGAAGTCCTGGGTTCATAAAGACCATGAGCCACTTCTCAGTTCTATCATTGCCTCTTTGAATGGTCTTGTAGCAGTTATGTCCCATCTCTGGTTTCAGTTTCCTCAGCTGCAAAATGGAGAAGGCAAGGTTCATCTGGTGACAAGATGGATTAAAATGAGCAGGCAGATACTAAGCAAGCAGGCAAG